>NC_137681.1:22749129-22766629 GCF_963989245.1 Nansenia antarctica | reverse complement strand
TGAGTATGAGGCCACGTAGCGTCTAACCATGTCCTGTATAGTGTTGTGTCCCCTGAAGCCACGGGTCAACAGTCAATGAAATGATTACTTTAAATTGAAAGATAATCCTTTTCTGTATAATAGTTGTTAGACACTTTATATCCCCTATGGTGTTCTCTGTGTCGAGATTGCAGCAGGGGGATTAGGGTCTTGATCCCCTGCTAGTGATGTGTCCAGTCTGAAACCACTATCCTCTTATCTCTAGGCAACAGAGCTACAGTATGTTATGTTGGGACTTTGTTCTAGATAGAATGGATGTCATTGAAATTAATTTAATCTTCTTTAAATTAGCTTCTGACTATGATCTCTCTCGCAGTCAGAATTTATGTCCTCCAGAATTCAATTTCCTCCGCGGATGGAGTGATACGGCTTTATCAGTTGGTAACTATTCTGCGGCCCCTCCGATAATGAGACCTGTCATTGGGGATGGAAACGGAGAGTGTTTGATGTCGGCCATCTTGTGACCCACTGCGACTGTCTACTACATCTCGTTGAGAAAGAAAGAAAAAAAGAAAACTTAAGGTGTCTTCAGTTCACAGAGATGTCAGTCTACCCGAAAGACAAAGACACAGCATCATCTAAAATAAGTCTCCCGTCTTTGAGTAATCACATCAGAGTCCACCATGTATTATCATGCTACCACACTGTGGATCTATGTTAGATTTATGACAGGTGAACCTGCGGTCACCTGAAGAAAGAACTTCCTCTAGATTCTCGATGATATTGAGAAGATGGCTATAACCCGCACTTATCGCCTATGAAATAGAGAACACGCCGTTCATCAACTCTTATCCAAAAGGGCACTTGCGGGAGGGACGTAAGTAATGAATCAATTAACTGATAAAACATAATAGAGGCGGCCCATTGGATGTTTAATCCTCTTGAAGCACTTCTTATTATGTGACTGACTCTCGACGCTGATTAGTTTTCATGTGACATTGAAAACCGTGGCGAAGCGATGATGCACTGTCATTGTGCAGTAGAGCTGTCAGGACAATGACAAGACCTAGTGCTGGAGGACCAGGGTTGCAGGCTCCATCATAACTGCCCGAAGGGAATGAAAAGCTCGCCGTGTTTTTGTCGCAATCGATTTTTGGCCAGAGTCTATAACGAGAGCAAACAGCATTCATCCCATTTATAAGAGGAAATACATTACAGTACCGGCGTACAATTTACTCCGAGACAAACGAGCACGCACACACATGACTAACCCCTTACCCAGGATGCATTACGCCCTACAAATCACTGATGTCATTTACTCCCCTTACGCTCCAGCGGAGGCTGGTGGAGGTAGAAATCGGAGGCTGTCTCGTTGTAATGCATGGAATGGAGTGTGGAATGGAATGATACCACTTCCTCATTCCATTCCATGCATTACAATGAGGCCGCCCGTCCTCCGATTTCTACCTCCTCCACCAGCCCCCCCCCCCCCCCCCCCCCCGCTACGCTCCTCCTGCTGTATCTGGCCCCTCCCTGTCATGACGCTCATCTCTCCCAGGTTCCTGATAACTACCACCCACCTGAGGGGGTCCCGTCCCGCTGACTCTGCCACCAAACGGACAGATCTGATGTGGCACGGAGACAGAAAACAGGGGAGAGGGGAGACAGAAATAAAAAGAACAAGAGATCAAAATAACTGTGGTGGCTGGGCTGGTTGGGCGCAGAGTGGGGCCCCATCAACACCAATAAGCGTTAGCCGTGAACGCGGTTGTCACAGTGAGAGAAGTGTCATATCACTCAGCCCGGTGCTTCATTTGACTGGAGCACATCAATCACTCAGGGTAATCGGCGCGGACGTGGCGAGATAGGCTTCACCTCTGGCTCCCTCATTATGGTGCGTCAGTGTTAGTGAAACCGTCTTCTGTCAGAGCGTCACCCAACTGCCACACCATCACCGTCCTCTGCCATCCTCCTCTCTCCCCGTCCCTCTCCTCCGTTCGTCTGTGTGAACACTCAATTACCCTTTGCACTACTGCTGTTTACAAATACTACCGTTGCACGTACCTTCTTTTTTTCTTTGCCAGTTGCACATACCTCCTTTGATATAGCCACTATTTATACATCTGTACATACCATACTGTACACAGCTACCTTAACTGTACATAGCTCATAACTGTATATACCTCTAATTACCATACTTGCCATACTGTACCTGTCTCTATCATGTTTTTTTTCTTCTATATATCATGTTTTTATATCACTATTTGCACTTCTGGTAAGATGCTAAACTGCATTTCATTGTCTGGTACTTGTACTTTGCAATGACAAAGTTGAATCTAATCTAATGTAATCTTTTCTCTCAGAAGAGAGCTAGCTCTCCTGGTTGTCCTGTCGTCTCTGTCAGGGTTAGGGGGGGAATCGTGGTGCAGTACAGTATGACGATAAGCAGCAGTGCATGAAAATATTTTGGTTATTATTACACATGTCAATTTGTTTGTGTTGTGGTTGACCTCAAGAAGCTCCCCCAAAAAGGAAAGCAGCAGCTTGACTGCACTCATCACCACCCAGCGGTAACAGCAGAGTGCATGAGCCCAGAGCAAATCTCTTATGACAATGGCTTTGGCTGTTCCACAGGAAACAACGACAAAGAGTCATTCTCAAACACAGGTTCCCTGCGTGGTTCCTCTGTAACAAATGAGACCTCCAACCGTGATTAGAATGAAAGACAATACCGACAATAAGCTCTCTCTCTCTCCCTCCCTCTTTCTCTCACACACACACACACTCACTAGCTAGCTCAACTGACCTTTTAGAAAAAGCTAAACAAATCAAATCAATCAGCTTAATTTGCATAGCGTGTTTTACATAGACAAATGTCACAAAGTGCTTCACAACTAAATAATATTATACAATAGAAACAATAAATACAATAGAAACAGTATGATCCGACACCAACCCATAGACCCCCCGGAGTGAGCCAAGGACGAAAAACTCTCCAGAGGGAAGAAAAACACAGGGCACGGTGGCAAGGAAACATCTCCCCCCCCCACCCGAAACAGCACGTGTACAGTCTCTGACAATAATCGCATTTTTGACCTTATTCATACAGCGAAAATTAGAAAGTATCCCCTTGCTCCCCTCGCGTTTAACAAAGGATAAAACATCTGATTAACAAAGAAGTCCCCTGCAAGCCACGCCGTCTCCCCAGTCGTCGCCGGCTCCTAGCCGCCGTGCTCAGCTGTGTATACAACTCTGACAGGTACAATAATAACCGTCCTACATCACTGCACCTGAAAGCACAATCATCTAAATCTCCCCCCCCCCCACCCCCAGACTCCATTACTTTATTGACGTGCAATCTTCAGAAGGAGAGAAATATTACGCTTGTAAGGTCACTTGGTTATGAAGACATATTATCATATTATCTGCATGAGGGTTGTAGGGGCTCAGGCCTGACAAAGCTAATTATAATTGGACATGATACAGAGCTCAGAGCATATTATGTGCTTGGCTGCGTGACAGAGTCGCAGCTGAGAGATATGGGGGGGTGGGGTGTGGGGTGGGTGGGTGTGTGTGTGTGTGTGTGTGTGTGTGTGTGTGTAGGAACATGATATGAAACTCAATGTGAACTGGGAGTGCGGGTACAGTTATAGGATATTGTTAGAATGCTAGAGATGAGGGTTCATTTATTGGTGTATCTGCTGTAAATATCAAGTCAAACATGTTTTTTTTGTCCATAAAGCATGTGAACTGCAAGTGTGAGTTCAGTTTTTCCAAAATATCCATTTCTGATGTGCGGTGACTTGAAACAGCTCTACTGTCCAACTGTCACATCGAGTTAGCGATGAAGAAACAGCCCTGTGGCTTTTTATCCCCGTTCTCAAGGTTATCTCAATATCACCAGTCACCCACTACAGTACGTCAATATTTCATCTCACATCAGCCACTGCTGAGCACTCCTCTCCCCCCCCCCCCTGAAAAAGTATCCCCAGAAAAATTGTTTTGTCTTCTCTGATAAAACTTCAACCCCCATAACTTTCCTAACCTGTTATTCCAAAAAGCATAACCCAAAAAAAAAGGAAAAGGATAAAGTATCCCCCCCAGAGACACAAAATAATCCCGGTTTCTTCGTAAACGATTATGTGTGTTCCCTCTTGCCCTGGACAGACAAAGTAAAATAACACGAGACATCTGTTCTCCTTCGTTTTCATTTCAACTCTTCCGTTTATACTCGCCGCACTTCCCCAGAGTCCAGCCAATGGCATTATAATCTCATTCAGATGATAACGGTAACTGCTGCAATGGCTCCGGTTGGTGGCCAACTCCCAAAGGTCAGTGGTTAGCATTAGTTTAATAGTGTCAAAGTGGAGGGACATTTTTTTCCCGCTCATTTGCTGTGATTCATTGCTTAAGAGGAAGTCTATTAATGTAATTACTAATGCGCTTATTCCCAAGGATATTACTGTTTTTAACCGCTTTTTTTATGATTGAGGTAAAAAAAAACAAAAAAAAACGGAGGATGTATTTTGTGGTGTATACTAAGAGTGTGTTTAAATAGTGCTGACTGTACTGAACCGTCGTCGTTGACAAGGCCTATCATCATAATCAATAGCACACAGAAGTTGAAATTGCTCATCGAATAATCATTACCTTGGGTTGACTCAGAGGTTAAGTTTAAGAGTTTAATCTGCATAATGTGTGATGTGTCTTCACAGGATGTGGGAAGGCCGTCGTCTGAAGTTACAGCCTGGGAGTCAGGCGTTCAACTGTGACCTCCATGACTCAGTCAACTGAATCATCTTGCAGCGACATGTCGTGTCAAAAAAGATCAACCTTTCGAGTTTTGACAGTGAGATGAGATGTCTTGTTGCATTAGAGTAACTCGGAAACCTTTACCCTGCCCGTGTTGAACAAACAACTGTCTTGACAGATAGGGTGGTGACTGACTTCAGACTATTATGTACTGTCCGGGCTTGTAAGTTTATATAGAGACGTAGAGTATCAGTAATATCAGTAATCATTTGTGTAACCATGAGAAGGGAAAGTTGTATTTAGATTAGATCCTCTCCATCTCATGGAAGTTTAGAAAGATTCCTAAACAGTGCAAAAAAACAACCGTGTTGCTCCAACTGTGCTGTCAGAGAGCCTTCCAACGATCCACAATCCAACCCCACAGTGAAAGATACCCATAACATCTGGAAGCCTGTCTGCTCGTAAATCTCACTGATAAATGCTAGGGCTTCAAAAGTCAGAGAGAAATAATGACTAGCGCAACATCTTGGCACGACTAGAAACATACTTGAAATACAAGACAGCATCTCAGATGCACAACTCGGAGGCTACAAATCATCCAGGCACATGAATTACGGTTTCGCTGCATTAGGGATCGCTCTCAAAGACGATTATAACATACGCGTTGGTTTGCGATTCCATGACTTTTTCAGATATTGGCATGGGATACTGGGAAACTACTGCGGATCGGTTCACATGCGCTGACAAATAGCTCCAAAAATGCTCCCAAACCGTCTAAATCAACTCGAGATCGTGTCCAGGGTGCTATTCTGTTTATTAGTAAGGATAGGGCTTTAGAGCACGCAGACGATCATCCGTCAATATTTCCACGAAGACACGGTTACTTTGTGGAATGGCAAATGAGATGTGTACAGTATGAAGCATGTCTGCGGTGTCATCTCCATCACAGAGGCCTCCTTCTTCTCTATTTCTCAAACCAATCAATTATTTTTCGGTGATATAAATCCCCCTATGATAAAACAAGAGGTCTGCAAAAAAAAACAAAAAACATGAACAAATTGCTTGCTCTGGAATGAAAACACGAAACAACTTTAAGTAACACGTCCGTGTGTATTAAGTCAGTAAACTCTGGCGCTGCCTACACTACAATATTACAGCCCCCACAGCTTTGTCATCTGGCCTGTAGGACTCTCTATGACAGGCCATTTTTCATGATTTCTCTTATGCTGGAGACACCCACATTTTTAATTAAGCGAGCCCGAATGTCCAGATGCTTGCTTATTTGTGTCAAATGGATTACTGATCGAGAGAGAAAGAGCAAACAGCAATGAAAGGCAAAGTAAGAATTCTCTAGTGTGCGCTGATGAAAATTGGCTTCGGAGGAAGGGAAACCTTCTCCCATGGCAGTGTGCAAAGTAATCAGTTCAATAGCGGTGTAGTAAATTCTAATATACTGTTGTAAGAACACTGATATGAACTAATTCTCAAAAGCTGAAGCAGGTCTCAGAGCACCCACCGCCTTCTCATAAGCTGCTATATTGAAAACCTGCTACTGTATTATTTGCTGGAAAGTTTTCTTTATAGGCCTACTGTATTTGTGAAACAAATCTACTACTGAATTATTTGCTAGAAAGTTTGCTATATACTGTATTGTGAAACAAATCTACTACTGTATTATTTGCTAGAAAGTTTGTGCTGTATGTTTGTGAAACACATTTTCAACAGCACCACGGTGTGTTCTAACAGTTCTGTAACACATTCCGGAACATACTGTAGCCGACTTAAGTTCCACAAATTATGACAACGTTGGAATTATAATGACGGGACAGATGGGGTCAGAGTTGGGTCAAGAAACAGTTAAGAGTTTCTCCTCCACTCCCGAGTTGCGACTGCTATGTGAGGATAATCCAACAGGTGGCATGACACTACTACCCTACCATGTGGTGCTCTCCTCCCAGAGTGCAGTTTGGTAGCCTGCACAGGCACAGCTGCCTGCGTGCCTTGATGTAGATGATTTTGTTGTTGCGTTGGCTTAATTAGCTAGCAGACAAGGGGAGCTTAGGGAGTGGGCCCCATTTGGATATTCCAGTGTTGACAAAATAAGAGATGAGCCACATTATCTTCTCTCCATGCAGTTGTTTTGGGGGGAAATAGAATATGGGATATTCAACCTCAGGGATGTGGGGAAATAACACAACATTGAAAGTTCTTTTGAAGTCCTATTTTAAACATCTGATCTACAGCGGGTGAATTCATGCATAGTTTACAGGGCTTCCTTTTACTGCTTTTTACAATGTTCCATTTCTATTTTAATATGTTTAGAATTAGCCTACCATACATAAACTAAGGCCATTGAATAGTAAGTCTGTTCATGAAATCAGAATAAACCAGAGTAGAACTATATACTACATATATAATAATACATAGTAGTATACTTCTAGACATTCTTCAGTATTTCATCTGCTGAGTATTTTGTCTGTAAAAAACATGTTGTTGTGTCTACAACAGTGGACATTTTGTGGGGGGATATAGGCCCTCAAGAATGTCAACGATTTTCTGCTTACTTATTTCAATATCCTCTTTGCGTTTGGCTTTCATTTCCTAAGTACCCTGTTAATAGGCAGCTCCACTCTGCCCTGACTAATTTCCTCTCAGCCCCACAGATCACAGGCCTTTCCCACCCAGCGCTCCCTTTGCTCCCACAAAGCCCCCTCGTAATCCCGCTGCTTGTCTACAATTAATCTTCCCAGTTGCCACATTATTAACACCACCACCCACGGGCAAGAGGATGCTAACGCACAACTGGACAGTGGGCCTTCTGTCCGCCCCTGCCCCTGCCCCACATCGCACCGCGGTGGAGCTCCAGGGGTGTCAATCACCCAGGGGGATCAGGCTGTTACCCACAGTCAGCATCAAGGGCTTTTCATCCTCCTTCTGTCTGCTGATCAAACAATCTGCCCCTCAGAAGGTTAATCCCAGAGCCCTCCTCCCATTTCCTTCTCTCTCTCTCTCTCTCTCGCTCTCTCTCTCTGTAGCCTCCCCGCCCTCTCTCTCTCTCTCTCTCTCTCCCACTTTCCGCAGTGACCCATCCTCCTGACGAGGAGGGAGGGAGGGACGTCATGGGAAGAAGAAGTCCTCTGAATCCAGATGAAGAAGAGTCTGAGTTGGGATTCATCCCTTTATGTCAGAGGCCTGGTGTGGACAAGGAAAGGCTTTGAACTCACACCCTTAAGGTTTAACACAAGCATGATAATGAGACTGTGGTTGCTTCGGGCAACATGGCTTGAGTCATCTGCAGTGTAAACACACATGACAAAGGAGGCCCGTGATACATAACAGGGATTCATTCATCATTGCTTTTGTTGTTTGGTTTTAAAGACATGTTTGAGTCTTCCCTGCTTAGTTTTGTCATTCTCGATGCAGATCTATGCAAATCTATCATACAAGAGACACCAGGCTTGGTCAAAACAATCAAAAGATAAAGATATACGAATGTTCAAAAAGAATACAAAATTAAAGTTATATTCGAACTATCTTTCTGAACGTTTCAGAAAAACTTTTTTGAAAGATGTTACAGAAAAGAGAAGACGCCAGATCTAGATGCATTGTGACTTCTAAAAGTTCGTCACTCTATTGCCCTCAATGGCACTTGATAGAAGGAGAGGCAGTTCTGGGGAGATCCAAGCTGTTCTTCAGTGGTTGAAATGCTATTGTGAGGCAGACAAAGGACATCGTTTCATAGCAGCCCCGCTTGTTCACATGCATGAACCAGCACTTTCAAATAAGGCCTTAGATCTGAATCTTAAAGGCTTAGGCGCTCTCAGGATACAAGGCAAACCGGGAGCTTTGTTAGCACTGAGAAATTACTGGGGAAGTGCAAACTGAAACTAGGCTTTTAAATCCCAGCACAACAGTTCTGATTATGTCCCTCCATTTTAATATTTACTAGGATTACTAGTAATCTATACTGGGGGGGGAGGACAAAAATGCATATTATTACTGACAAGCCTATGTGTTTGGATTTCTATAATGATACTTTACTTAGATCTGTTGAGTCCTTTCTTGTATTCTGTTTTAATTGCCGTCTACGTTTCCTCACTGTGTTGCCACTTGTGACTCTGTCCAGAGTGACGACTCGGCTCACCGTGCTCAGGGCTGTTTCCAAACACAATCCTAATGGCATATGTCTGAGTGTTTATATCCTACACGCATTACCACGACTCATCGTTACACAGCAATTAGTTTGACTGCATCAGGACTCGTTACCACGGGAGCACAACATCTGCCCCTTCGCTAACGTGACAGATGTGCTAGCTAAATAAGTCTTCAGCATTTCCCGGAGAGAGGTCCTGTGGTATGGCACCTCGTGGTACCGTATAGCCGCTCCTGAATTATTTGACAACCTAACGTTACAGTAGGACGTCACAACACCCTTCTCGTGGTGACATATTTAACTGGCGACATCACAGACCGCCACCTGTCGAGGTCGGACAGACACGCCTGTCCGTCACAGAGACTGACGCCTCATAAAGAGGATCATTTGTCAGTTCAAACGGCCGAAGGTGAAATTACACTAAGTAGCTTTTGCCGGGAGAGACCTCCCCGGGCGATCGTCCTACGTCTCCCATCAACATGGAATCACGTCAGAAACACAATTTAATTATAACTGGGAAGAAAAAAAAGGAAAGTTTAAACACCTATTTTCTTTTTTATCCCCCTTATACATGTGGACAAGAAGACAATGTGCTAAAACGAAATAAATCTGCCTTGACAGCCACATCAAAGGGAGCAGTGAGGGGCTTACTGCTACTTAATGCACTGGAATGCTGTTGCTAAGCATCAGTCCACAACCTATCAGGCCCTAAAGGACGTTTCTCTTTTCAAGGGGGGTTGGGGAGGTGGGGGCATTAGGGGTAACCAGGGGGCAGAAACTCCACACTGACAAAGCTCTGTGGATTCATGGTGATTAGATTGCTAAAAGCAACTGTTTTCAGAATCCCAACAACTCTGAAGCGCCTGAAACAAAAGAACACAGACACTTCCTGAGGTGACCCACTCTATAGAACAGAACCTCTGGGGGCCCAGGGAGAGGGATATCTTCTTGACAAGTCGACGGATCGACGAATGAATGTTGGAAAGACATAATGAAGACTACCCTGTCAATCTGTCCTCAGGAAATATCTGCTCCGGCCCGTGGACAGTTTGTCATTAGCTAACAGGCTACTCGATTTTTCCGCAAACTCCGTTCGTTCGGTTTAATAAATTAAAGACTACAACTTGTAATCTACGATCCTGCCCCTCCTCCGCTCTTTTAGAAGAGACATGTTTGGTGATGAATTAAGACTCGCTGGACTGCATAAAGGCTATGAGTCAGTATTAGCAGCCACCTTCCTGTGAATAAATTCAATACCCCCCAGTCCCACTCCCCCCCCCAGTCCCCCATCCTCCCCTTGCTAGGGTGCTACAGTAAATCATTGGGACTGTTCGGGCCGCATTGGAGCTGTGTGCGTCATTGGAGCGGTAGGGAGCCAGCAGGTTATATTTCTGTCCATCAACCTGATTCATTATTCCAGGGACTTTGGGTTTCCTGCTATGAGTTACAGGAAGTGACACGTTGGAATTCAGTTCAAAGGCACCAGAAAACCCCCCCCAAAAAACACAAAGACATGTACAAATGTTTTAAGATAACATAACAACAAAAAACTGCCAGTCACAAAAACGCTTGATTTAAACGTTTTGGCCCCAAGAGAAGAGAATAAAAAAAGAAACGGAAAAAAGAAAAGGAAAGGAAAAAAAAAAAAAAAAAAAAAGATCGCCTTCAGTCTCACTTATAGGAAATAGAACCGATCGTTGACCTTTCGCTAACTTGTAATCCAGGGAGAATTAGTCATAACAACAGTCAGTAAATCCCTCTGAGAGAGTTGAGCCGGCTAAGTGTGGCATGGGGCTGCCTGGCCGACAAATCTCCTTTTTTTTATCTCATCGTCGAGATGAAAGGGAAAGCGGCGCACCGGCTTACCGAGAACAATCACGCATTATTAGCAAGAAAGAAATCGTGAAAGGCCGTTCAGAGGGTCCACTCATTACCAATTAGGCCCAGTCTCTGACAGCCTGGAGCAGCCACACCAAGCCTCCTGGAACAGCCCCTTATGGAGCCCTTACAGTACGGCTTCCTGCCTCAGTAGGCCTGGAAAGGCCTGTTGATTTTATCATAAGGGGAACACATACCGTACTGTGCTCATACACTGACTGAGCATGAAAGGATGTCTTTTATTCCTTCCACTTGGTGTACTTTTCGATTGCAAATTGTGTTTTGTTTTTGCTTTTTTTATTTCCTGAGTGTCTGGGCGTTTACGAGCTCTTTTCACTACATGATATCAATCAATCATGACCGAAGGTTGCGGATGACATGCGTTCTGCAGCTATAGCTATAGGTTTGAAACGCAGCTGTTGATGAGAGAAGCGCATTACAACATGTTTTGGAAAAACACAGGAAGAATAACATGAAACCTGCTTGGGTGGATGTTTTAGTATAACGCGTCGTAAATTACCTGGAGTTTCTTGGGGGGAATCACAGTTGCGTTAGCTTAAAACAATACGCACCTCTAATTAAACCTTCAGGAGCGTTACTCTGTGGCTGTGTTTTGGCTTCTAGTGCCACGGAATTCAGCAGGGGTGGAAGCGCTGCCCTTTATTGTAATCAGCTTTCATTCCAACCCTTTTGATCCTCTGCTTGCCTTTGTGCGACACACCTCATCACCTTTAGTTTCTGCCATAATTGCATGGGAAAGATTTCCCCTTTGATACTTCTCTGCATGCCAAATCACCAGACAGGAGCAGTGTGGAATAGGGCCATGCGCGCTTGTCTGTCTGCTGGGAGAAGAAGGGAACTCATACACCTGCACAAGACAAACAGGCTTTTCAGAGATATGACATATCTATCATCCCCGCGCAGGATACGAACAGTTCTGTCATCTTAATAGCGAGGGGGGTTTGCATGGCAGAACAGTAGGTGCTGAGAGAGATGTGTTGCACGTGGTGAACTGTCTGGCAGCTGGCATTCCCTTCCTGGGGGCCCGGGCCCCCCCGACCGACCCCCACGTCTCATCTCCTGGTCCTTATCTGCAGACACTGTCCCCCCCTCCACCCCCCGTTCACCCCATCCCTCCGCCGACCCCTCAGGACTGATCACCGGGGTTGCTGAGTGGGGCCGGACAGGACAGGACGGGACAAGGCCCTCTGGTCTACCCCGCCCCTCCCTTCCCCTCCCCTGTTGTCAGTCAGGTGCATCCGTCTGCCGTCACCTTGGTAACTCAGTCACATGCTTTTCAATTACAGGTCTGCCCTCCTCTCAACTTCAGACACCACTATCGCTGATAAAGATGTTATTGCAGTTGGTTGTGATAGTTGGTTGTGGCAGTTGGTTGGTGATGGTAAACTTACATGTCTGGGGTCCTCTTTTGGCTCTTCCACTGTCTCTCTAACCATAACCCATAGATAATAATAAATAAACAAACATGTCTGACGATATTGGACACTTTTTTTTATGATGACTAGTATGTTCCAAAGAATAGTTTGAACTGATCATCGACGTATCACAAAAGTAAGTGATTTGAAAACTAGCCTGCCCAATTTTACACTTAACTGTCGTTGTTGTTGTTTTTTTACACAAAAGCCAACAAGTCTAGCTAACAACATTGCCCGCATGGTATCCCCCACACAGGGGGAGGGCCAGCCTAGCAGAGAGAGATAAGTGAGGTGGACTCTACTGAAAGAATCTCTTATCAAGGACGGTGCTATGCACTGACATTAAGGATAATCATATCTATCAGCGGGCTGCCAACCATCGCCAAGTGAGCTTGGCAGAGAACAAAGCCTGCGTCGTCTCTCAAAGCTAGGGTTACAGAGCCACGATGATGTACTTGTCACTGGGGTGCCAATGATCCGCTGCTTTCACCAGCTCACAGAGCAATGAATATAACACACACACACACACACACACTGTCCCCTTTCTGACACTTGTATGCTTAAACATACATACTATTACATTCAGATGTCAGTTGTTTGTTAATATCTGATGTAGTTTGGAACAAGTTTGAACACGGACACTACGCTAGTGTGTGCACTCCGTGTGTACTATTACAACATTACAATAAGGGAACTGGGGAGAAAGACAAGTGTCTAATATCGTCTGGCATCTGTCACCAGCGGAGCAGGCACACCTGCCGGGGTTCTATTCTTACGGCCCTATCAAAGTTGTTGTTTGCTCTGGATTAGCTCTTTCATTATTTTCAGATCTGGGTATCATCTTCTTTGTGTGCTCAGAGTGACACGGCCTGTCTTCCACGGTCTCGCCTGCCATTGAGGTGGTGAAGACAGAAAACGCAATTACATGTAGGGTGGATTTCACACAGAGGTTTCAGGGACGAGAGGACAGAGGTTGTTGAGTTGCTTCTGAAAGGGGGGGGTGGGAGTAGTCAACACATGGGGTGCTCTGCGCCGCTCTGGTGTTGTTATAAGGTGTCATAGCTGTCTCTGTCTCGGCGGGAGTGCTCACAGGTACGTGCCGCGCCTTAGGTTGGGAACGCTTCCACCGACCAGACCACAGATCAGTCAAAGAAAACAAAAGAACAGAGTGGCACTCTGTGTAAGCTGAGCGAGATGTGATGTGATGACACGTACATTAAGGTAAGCTGCAGTAAACACGAGTTTCACTACTAACATCAACCGTAACAATGCAGATGAAGACAGCTTATTAGTTTTCTTCTCTTTTTTTTTTACACACACACACACACACACACACACACACACACACCATTAGCATTACCAAAAGCCAGAGACTAGAACAAATTAAACAAAAGAAGGGGTTAAGACAATTTGAGTCAGACAAACTGGTTTGGAATGAGTCAGTAAGTGAATCATTGTGAGCATCGTAAACCAAAGAGCATGGTTGCTGAGATGATGGATTTTCCGGGGCGGGGGGAGCATTCCATCGGCGGTGATAGATTACCTTCGACGGCATCGTCCTCCACATGGCTCTCATCACCATCACGATCATTATGATGCATTGGCTCATATTACAGGTATCCTCGCTGTTAAATGCACATTTCAGAACATTTCAGAACATTTCCAATTGATCTGCCTCCAGGTTCACCATAACACATCATTTCCCCCCATGAAGAGAATGTGAGGAGAAGAGAATTTCCCAAGAGCTCCACAGGTATCTCACGATAACCCCCCCCCCCCGCCCAAATCTATTATCTTTGTTATGAAGGTCATGTAAGTTAAACATCGATATTTCTGAGGAAATGTTTGTTTATGTTTCATTGGTGGCACTAGTGCTATACTCCAGTAGTCTCAATAGATTGCATTTCTGTTTCAGATTACTGCATGTGAAAACAGCACACTAATTACTACATGTTGTAACAAGTCCAATAAAAACTCCCAACCCACGTTAAAATAAAACAAGCCATGTTTTATGACAATGTCAGCACCTCAAACCCTCTGTATCATGTCCCAGTCACTTACACCCACCCTACACACACACACACACACACACACGTCCCAGTCACTTACACCCCCCCTACCCTACACACACCCACTCACACATCCCCCCCCCCCCACACACACACACACGTCCCAGTCACTTACACCCCCTCCCCCCCCCTACCCTACACACACACACACACACACACACACACACAAAGTGTGATTTAACAGAGCACTGGCCTCTGCGGGCCCTCAGAGGCAGCCTCACCCAGGGGTGACTGGGGGACCAGGGGTGACTGGGGGACCAGGGGTGACTGGGGGACCAGGGGTGACTGGGGGACCAGGGGTGACTGTGTGACCAGGGGTGACTGGGGGACCAGGAGTGACTGGGTGTCCAGGGGTGACTGGGGGACCAGGGGTGACTGGGGGACCAGGAGTGACTGGGGGACCAGGGGTGACTGTGTGTCCAGGGGTGACTGGGGGACCAGGGGTGACTGGGGGACCAGGGGTGACTGGGGGACCAGGGGTGACTGGGGGACCAGGGGTGACTGGGTGACCAGGGGTGACTGGGGGACCAGGGGTGACTGGGGGACCAGGGGTGACTGGGGGACCAGGGGTGACTGGGGGACCAGGGGTGACTGGGGGACCAGGGGTGACTGGGGGACCAGGGGTGACTGGGGGACCAGGAGTGACTGTGTGACCAGGGGTAACTGGGGGACCAGGGGTGACTGGGTGACCAGGGGTGTGAGCAGACGAACCGGGGTGTCAGGCGTGACTATCAGCCTGACAGGGGGAGCCAGCCCAGTGACAGAAGAACCCAACCCAACCAAACCAAACCTCCAACCTATCACTCCACTACTTCACTCGGCACGCCGGAGTCTAAACAAGTCTCTGTTTTCATTTCCATAAAGCCGCGCTCTGTCTTTTGTTCTGACAGAGATAAGATGTATAAATTATGAGCAGCTGACAAAGTATACTGTGGCGCTGTAGGCAGCTCATCCGTCATGCACTCGCTGTCAGCAGGTAACTGATGGGGGCCCTACAGGCACAAAGCCCCCTTTTAGGTGGAGGGGAGGGGAGGAGGGGGGGGGGGGGTGGATGTGGGAGAGAGGGGGGGGGTGTGGGGGGAGGAATTAAAGCTGGTGTTGGAGTCCCAAGCACAACAGCTGACTCATACTTAACAATCTCTTTAAAGGAGCGTCGGTCGCCCATGCCAAGGGAATCAACCCTGAGAGGGTCCGGGAGTGTTCTTTTATTCTTCTTCTTCTTTCTTTCTTTCTTTCTTTCTTTTTTTTCCTTTTCCTGGCCTCACTTCAGTAGTGTGTGTCTTAGCGATGTGCTCTGTCGATATTCTACAACCGTCATCAAACAGACACACAGAGGTCGGGAGATAGAGACAGATCGCCAGCTACAGGAAGGGAAGACCACCCAAGAGAGGCTACTCGGTCTCTCTATCTCTCTCTCTCTCTCTCCTAGTCTCTCTGTCTCTCTCTCTCTCTCTCTCTCTCTCTCTCTCTCTCTCTCTCCAACTCTCTCTCTCTCTGTCTCCCTCTCTCTGTTATAATCACACTGGCAACTGTAAAGTTGGCTAACCTACACAGAGAGGGGCACATAAAGGGACTTTCAAACACTTAATCGACTCTGAAAGCCTGCCCAATCAAGATCCCCAAGTGTACATGAACACCCTGCTCTTTGTTATTCTAAAGATAACACGGGTACGACTGACCGGTTTATACTTATAATCCAAAATATATTAAATGGTCTGCGAGAGAGAGAGAGAGAGAGAGAGAGAGAGAGAGCTCCCCGAATCCCACACCTGACCCGCGTAACCTTGTATCTCCATAATGTATGCCGCCACCGTAACAGTATTTCATCACATCGCCGAAGCTGTACACAACCTGCATGGCGGAGGGAAGTGGATCTGATTTGCTCTGGCTTTTATGCACTATGTGCTACTGGGAGATAACCATAATGAGACAGCAGCGAACGCACTAGGGGGAAATATGACAGGTGAGAACTGATGTCTCCTTCTGCGGTAACAGCCACAGCCACGAGTAGTGGTGTGGAGAATGAGTTGAGTTTATTTCACCCTGCGCCAGGCCCTGCCTCTCTTATCTCCCCTCCAGTAACAGTCACTTTCCAGCCTGTCTTGCGGGCTGTAATCTCTCACGGTGGCGGGGCGGCTATGCCCTGCCATAACGCGTGAGCCATAGCTAACTTAAAAGGGCTGCTGCTCCTCCTCCTCCTCCTCGCCCTCCTCTCAGGGTACTGTGGAGGCGGCTCAGGGTCGTATTACGTCAGGAAGGGAGGCTGTATCTGGAGACGGGATGTGACACGTCTGTTGTTAGCACCATCGCACCACTCTGAGAGGCTGCGAACCGAAGGTAGTACAGGAGAGAGGGGGTCCTTAGCATGCCCACGGGTAGGGTAGGGCCACTGATTACTGTGCGTTAGTGTACATTGTCGACATTGTAGAGTGCCAAAGGTGATTTTATTCACCAAAAATTTAGAATTTATGATACTTCATTTTGTAGCTGATTCAAAGTGTTGTTGCTAGGTAAATACCACATAAAACACTTGGCACTCTAGGTGGGGAGTATTCCAGAATTATTTGGCAGTTGGTGAGTTAAAATAGGTATGCATTTATTGAAACAATGGGAGATATATACTGTATGGTATTTAAAGTCACTACCTATATTCCGCCGTAGCTTAAAGACCCATCTCTTCAGGCTACACCTTAACTGTCCCTCCTAAGGCCTCTTTATCCCCTCTCCCCGCCTGTACAGTTTCTCTACTGTAAATAAGATACATTGTCTTTGAATATTCTTGTATGCTAATATCCTAATTCTTCCTTCTATCTAGCATTATGACTGCCAATGGCCCCTGGCTCTAGCATACATTACTTTTTCTTGTGATGACTATGATGGATAGATGATTCACTTATTTTGACAAATGTATTTGTTGTAAATCGCTTTGGTTAAAGGCGTCTGCCAAAATCTTTTTAAATGTAAATGGTAACACACTTGATGCCTAAAGTTGTCCCTGTAATTACGACGGCAGTCCCACTCATATTTTTCCTTTTATTGACAGACAAAGGAGAGATTATGACAGGAAGGATGGGTGAGAGAGAGAGGAGGGATGAAATGCAGGATGTGTCCCCAGCCGGAATCGAACCAGGGACCCTGCGGTTACTTGGTCAGCGCTTAACCCGCTACGCCACCTAAGCGCCCCTCGGATTGTATTTCTAATGGGGTGTGATGTTTCTCACATGGTGAAAGGT
>NC_137681.1:22709129-22746629 GCF_963989245.1 Nansenia antarctica | reverse complement strand
GGAGTATTTGCAATTCTCCATGTTAACCTAGTGCTAAGAGCCTTGTTTTGTCTGAAGAAAAAACTGTGTTTAAAACGGTCTCACTTCTTTATTCAACTAACTGGGTCGTGTGTTCCTCTCACACACAAAAGCACGGTTCAGTGTTTGTAAGGGCACTCCTGTCCTTGTACCGGTACTCACCGTTTGCTGAAATGAAGAATAAAAAAAAAGGATAATCTTGAAATGAAAATTATGACAAGAGAACACTCGTCCTTGTTTGGAGTGCCGCATGGGGAGATTACAGGTAATTTGTGTCCTTTCTAGTGAGAGGTGGAAAAGCAATCAACGTGCTGTCTGTCGAGTATTGAGGCGCCTTTTCAACAAGTGACACAGAGTGTCACACAATTTCTTTTCTTTTGCTTTTTTTTAAGGTTAACCTTGGGGGGGGAGCAGGAATGATAAATAACTTTTGGCAGTTTTTATTCAACATCACTATGAGCCTTAATGATACCAAGTCGATATTCAGGAAATAAATGTGTATTCTCTAACCCCCCGTTTGACACGATCATGAATAATTGAGCACTGTTTTGAAGCGGTAACTATGCACACTGCGAATGCCTGCAAGTGACAGACACTCAATTCTGTTGTGCCAAGTGTGTGGATGAGGTCGTTCATGATTGCATCAATAAGGTTATGTTCTTGAGCTGATGTATTTCCAATGATTTTACAGGCTTGAAAAGAGGACAGAGATATCTTGTCATCAGCACAAAATATCGGCTATCAGACACAAGACCTCGATATCACCGTGCTAAGTCTAGGCTAACTGAGTATGAAAACACATAGCCGATATTTTGGCTTTTGTGAATGTTTTGATACAGCACCGAAGCACCGAAGTGACAGATCATAGTGACACGACTGTGTCTTTTAGTTGATAGACTGGCCTTTCTAACAGTGCCACTTTGAGGGGGCGGCTCTCTCGCCTTCACAGTTTCTCTATCGGGTGAAAGGACTGATGTGGTTGTGTCTGACTATGTGTGTGTACGTGTGTGTGTGCATGCATGCATGTGTGCTTTCTTGTGGTTTTGTGTGTGTTCGTGTGCATGTCTGTATGTATCCATGCATTCCTGAGTGTGTGTGTGTGTGTGTGTGTGTGTGTGTGTGTGTGAGTGCATTCCTGAGTGAGTGTGTGTGTGTGTGTGTGTGTCTACCCCTATTCAACACCGTCCCAAAAGAGAGTTGTCTCAGGACAACAACAATAGTGGGAAACATAATCTTTCATTACACATTGTGTAAACGGTGTAACCTCTCAGTGCTGCCAATCACAATGATTGATTGCAGGCTGTCACCAAAGGAGAGTGACACATCAGAAAAGTTTTTTTTTTTCCTTTCTTTTTTTTTCTTCTTAAACAAAGCCTATAGTGCATTGAGCCTGCCAGAGAAGAAGGTGATTAATGTGTTCTCACTGGGTAGTCCCACACCCCTGGCTAATGAAGGAAGAATCTATCATCTGGACTGGGTGGCAGATGTCGTGAGGACAAGGAATCCAAGTGCCTGGGAACAATATACGTCTTTGCTCTAATTGTTCTTGATAAGTGTGACACGGCCTCGGAGAGAAAAAACACGTCACGTCGATAGCTCCTCAGGGCGGGCAGACCCTAACAACAATCACAACTTAGCACTTTACTAGAACATCCAAACTAACAGTATTCTCTGATCCCGAGTGATCACAAACACACAGCGCAGATACGTAAATACGAAGAGATGTCTTTAAGAAAAATAGCCTTTTAGGCACGGCTTTCACTGGAAGTGGGTGTTAATCGAGGGATAAACATTAATTTCACACATTATCGCGTTACAACAACCGAAGGAAAACATGCACACAGAAAAACACGTCGGTTAACATGCAAGCTGACTTGAAAAACCCATGGTGCATGGCCTCCACGAACGCAAGGGATATGATACAGCAAGGAGTTCATAAACAACCCATCTGTGTTTAATTAAGCCGGCAACATCTTATAATCATCTGAGAAAAACAAGAAATTAAATTGCAATTAGACAATTGAGGCTGAAGCTAAGGGATTAGCCTCCCTGAAGAGTTGAACGCTCAACCATGAGCCGGAGCCGCGACTGTAAGCAACATCGGCATACAAAAACAGCCGTTGAGCTGTTGTGTTTGGGGAAATCTGGTTCCACTTATTTCTTCTAATTTTATACAATTTAGAAGACTGATTCAACAACAATTGAGTGGTTTGGTCTGAGGGTTGAGTGTCCGTAACATGCAACAAACCTGATAAAACAAACTCAGTCGCTGACTAATGCATTCAAACTGACAAGTGTATGACTGCAATTGATACAGCCTGTTAATCGCACATTTTCAATCTCTTCCCTCTCTAAATTTCCGCCGCCGTATCAGAAGAGATACACTTCAGACTTTGCTGACATTGAGATAATGCGCCACACCAGCAAAGTTTGCATAAAGGCAAATGTTTGGAAGTCTTTAGTAATAACACAAGGGGGAAAAGCAAAGAGAAAAAAAATCCCAAATGATTCACAGCTGTCTGTTCTCACATCGTTTGATTTTAATCTGGTTTCATGCCCGTTCACATTACAGTGCTGATAAAATAGCAACACTTTCAAACATCTGCTTGCAGGGTGCTTGTTGATTATTCATTCAGCTGAGGGTGGGGTAGTGGGGGGGGAGAGGAGGGCGGGGGGGGGGGGGGGGGGGGGTCAAAAGGCATTCAGCTCACACACACACCCTTACACCCCAAGCTAATAAATCAATTCTCGAGCAATTATGAGTAATCGTGTGCGCTTTTAAGTTTTACAGTCTGTTTTTTACGAGGTGTAATTTAATGTGAATTATGGGAACGAGATGAGTCACCGCTCTAATTACACTTGTTTTGGTGAAACGCAGCGGCGACCTTTGTCTGACCTTTCTGCAGCTGGCGCTTCCCCTCAGGAACTCTCGTAGTCTAAAGATTGCACCCGCGTGACAGAGTTAGAACCTAAAGTCTAAAACTCCTAAACTCCTAACCCACTCAACCGCCAAAGGGGAAACACTCCATCTAGTCTGGTCGTAGACAGTAGTGCCACAGAGAGAATAGAGCTCTACTGTATGTGGCGTACAATGGTCGTTTTTCAAACCGGGCCGTGACGTCACAGGGAGCGGCTACGGCTAGCTATGTCTACTACAACCCTTAAGGGCTTTACTCAGTGTGGTTCTATTTCTAAATACAGTGGAATAAAATAGATTAACAGCTAACTAACTAACTAACCCAACTCTATAGTATTACTGTTCGCTCCTAAACGGTAAACAATACAGATGATGAACGTATAGTATAAACATTCTTTTTTGTTTATCTCCATCTTAACCACAGTTGTACTCGGGGCCTAGCTCTGACGGTCAGGGGACAATAGGGACGGCGGTGGAGGTAATTAGTCCCAGGGTGTACACATGCCCCCGTGGAGCTGATAATGGCTGACGTCCCAGGTCTTATCACAACCAAAACAAATGGCATGGAAATGCAGGCCCCACTGAGATCATGGCAGGGGCGGCTAGATCAACACTGCTGTTTGGGTT
Source organism: Nansenia antarctica (assembly GCF_963989245.1). Lineage (NCBI taxonomy): Eukaryota > Metazoa > Chordata > Actinopteri > Argentiniformes > Microstomatidae > Nansenia > Nansenia antarctica. The sequence continues at coordinate 22,743,067 of NC_137681.1, read as the reverse complement.
TGGCCATTCAATGATCTGCCTGCCACCTGGCAAAGGAATAATGGACTTACTGTAGACCAAATAGTCCCACCAGCTTTTCATTAGATGGGGCACGTCGAGATACGGCGTAGGGTGGGGCACGGGAGATAGATTACCTTTGTCTGTCATAACACGTTCATTTCTTTTTACCTCTCGAGTTCTCCTGAAGTTGCTGATTTTGATTAGCCGGTTGAGGGTTGAATTTCACACACCCACACACACACACACACACACACACACGCACACACACACGCGCACACACACAAAAAGGCATACGGTGGATCGAATACAGTGATGGAAAACTCAAAATGCATTTCTCCTCAAGGATGACAGCGTGCCTCTTGAAGGAGAGGGCAAAGCCGAGCCGAGGTAAAGCGGAGAGAGGGGGGGGGGGCCTGAGCCTAATTAAGCAATTACGACCACTGTGTATGTGCTCTGTCGCTCCGATGTGAAACACTGTCAAGTGGAACGACGGCTCGCCGACCGGACAGACGCTGTCTACTTTGATGTGGGCTTATGCATACGAAATGAGGTCAGATCATGGTCATTAAAAAGAACTCCTTTATGTAGAGAGAGAGAGTGAGAGAGAGAGAGAGAGAGAGAGAGAGAGAGAGAGAGAGAGAGAGAGAGAGAGAGAGAGAGAGACACGCTATGAAAGGCAACTTCTTCAAAGGGATTTACTTTGGAGATTTGTGAGGGATTATGACAGGAAGGCATGTATAAACAAAGCAATGTGAGAAGAAAAGAGAAAATGGGTCAGATAATGGCCTCCGTCACAGCTATTACACATCTCAATTACTCAGGCCACAGAAAGAGTTAGAAGTTAGCTGGGATCGTTTGACGGGGGCGAGTACAGCTATAGGACAGAGTCTACAGTACGGCCCCCCCGTTTGTTTTCAACGCGGCGTATTCTGTTCCTTTGTAGTGACCTGAACTTACTTGATGTCCTGCCATTTTGTTTTCCATCACATTTTTTTTTTTTTTGGGGGGGGGGGGGGGGGGGGGGAAAGCACTTCCACTAAAATAGATATTGTCTTTTCAGTTACTCTCTGGAACACCTTGTGCCATTCTAGACCACGCTGCGTGCTTTATTATTGAGGGGAAACATCATATTGGCAACAACAGAGACTTTCATTGTTGGGTAAATGTGGAGGGAGGGAGCGAGCGAGCGAGCCGGCCTGTCAAGATAGAAATACAAAGGAACATAGACACTGAAGTGCAGGGAAAGATGAGAAGATGAGATGTGTACACTGTATAGTCTAGACGGAGCCGGGGCCTCTAGAGAGACACAATAGATCTTGCCGACTGTCTTGAGAAACAGAGAACTGAGGTCGAAGTATTTTTTTTGATTTTTGATGTCGATTAGCCACATAGGACGGTGTGATGGGCAACCAATGTGGTGCTAACAACGCTTAGGTTGGGGGTTGATTCCCACTGGGACCATACATACTGAATGTAGGCACTCACTGCAATGTAAGTCGCTTTGGATAAAAGCATGAGCTAAATGGCATATATTATTATTATATTAGTTAACCATGCACTTCGACAGATTCACGCCTTTCGATAAGTGTGGTCCTCTGTGGCTCACTTGGTAGAGGATGGCGCTAACACTTAGGTTGTGGGTTCGATTCCCTCTGGGACTATCCATACGTGTCTGTGTGCATCTGCACAATGTTGTACGAGCAACAGACTCACCCCCAAACTCACTACAAACATGAACCTATTATATTATTACAGCTACTTGCACACTAATGGGGATTACTTGTAAACTACTGACTACTTGCTACTGTACTGTATTGTATTATATCACATTTCATCCCCTTGTACTTTGCACAGCATTTTTGCACTATCGAAGCCACTGTTGTACCATCACTACTTTATTACTTCTTACTGTAGGATTACTTATTTTACTTATTTACTTACTTATTATTATTATTATTATTATTATTATTATTATTATTATTATGATTTTGTGTCTGAATGCTGCAATGCCAATGTTGAGGAACCAAAGCCAAATAATTGTACTCGTGTGTACTTGAGATGAAATAAAAGTGATTCTGATTCTGATTCTCTGATTGTGAGATCACAGGGAAAGGGAAGGCTGGTTGGAACCATTCATCCGATTCCACCGGGAACATTGAGTCCTTTCATTGAATGTGATAATCTGCTTGAATTTAGGATTGTATTCCGTTTTTCTTAATTCTTCATCACCACAGAACACTGGCCCATCATCATGTGTTCATGAAATCAGCTGTCAGGAGAAAACGGATTCCCAAGTAGAACACACAAGGGTAGCTTTTCCCAAGACCCCACTACCTTCTCTTAAACCTGCCAGGGCCCTAACCTTGTCAGATCCACCACACGTTACGCTACACAGGAACAGTAGCAGCCAGCCTTTCATGGACCGATGCATACCTACCCCACATGACACATTATAAATATTGCATCACCGAAACCACCAACGCTGTCAGTCAAGAGATAATGCCTTCCCATCAGCACCAAACCGACCACAAAGCCTTCCCTCAAAGCAAATGATTCCTTTAAGGTATTCTGTATGGTAAATCATTCATACAGCATCATTGTTAAGAAAACACTTAGGGGGAACGTGGTAAAAGTAAATATATTTATAAATCATGCTCAAAGAGCACAGAGCGGCATTATCTTGCCATCCAGCGCTGTCTGAAAGCATAATTAATGTACTGTGTCGTTAATGTGGCACAAAGGAGGCAGGAAAGTGTTTCGTTTTGGACATTCAGGGCTTTTATGAACTACTTTGAGAGGTCAATTAACTTGGTCTGTATTTAAAACTTCATTTTTTTTTAAACTTTACTTCTTACTTTTGAAATATAGTCAACACATCACGATTACATATTATATAACTGTTATAGAGGCCTTCTAGACATTAAATCAATATTTCAGACCATAGAAATGTAGAAGTAGAAATATTTCAGGAGGATAATGTATGCTTTAACTGCTGACCAGGCTGGGCCAAGTAGGCAATAATACAACTAATCAATATGATTATAAACTATATCAAACCGTATGATACCATGCAACATTTCCAAACCTTATTCCACATTTAAAATGAATAAAGCTGTCATATTGCTTGCAGGCATCAGAATTCGCAGGAAAAATGTACTAGCTGTCCATGAATGTCACTTATGCCAACTGTTCTGGGAACAGCTACAGAGAAGGTTTCAAGGGGTAAGAGAATGAATGATTATACGGTATGTGACCTGCATCTGTACCGTGAAATGTGTACTCCTTCATTTCACTCATACATTTCCAGACATGACACATTTACATTAGAATTCAACAACTTGTCAAAGTGATTGTCGCCTCGGCCTACCAAAAAAGGGGCATATTTTAAGCTGTAAAATATGCCATATGCTAAAAAAGCACCCCGCTGCTACGTCCACTGTTTGGGTTCCTCATTTCCTAGGTGGCTTAGGAGCAGAACATTACAACGTTGACAAAATGATGGATGAACCGTGGTGAAGTGGTTAGCGATCGCCCGGGCTGCGAAAAACTTTTCCAAAGCAGAAACAAATGACACACTTCACATCGTATCCATCACTAATACATTCACCTAATTGGAAAATGAGTCCCAAAGTGTCAAAACACAAGACCAAGTGATGTAGTGGTGGAATACAAATGCCTCTCTGGCAGAGTAGAGCATACATAATTAACCTCTTACACTTGTGGGTCTGTTACGTCAGACCTGGAGTACTAGGTATGAGCTCAATGTGCTTCTAGATTCAGGTGACTTTATCTGGACACCGTAGGTAGTTTGGCAGTAAACGAGTCGTTCGAGTGGACACACATTTTTAGAAACAACACAGACAGACAGTAGACAGACATAAATACAAGTGACTCGATTGTTCCAATCCTCACTAAAAGCTAAAGATGAAATAATAAAATAGTCTGTGCAATGTTGCTACGACTTGTTTATCTGAGTGATGGTTGCTGGATGAAAGCTAACCAATCGAGACACACCATCACCATCACCATCATAGTCCACCTCAAGAACTGATGGAAAAGGCAATGAAGACATCTCCACCTAAGCAGATTTAAATGCTTATGTCATTAGTTCAGCCGTGTGTGAGCACTCCTACTCATTCTCTCCAGCTAGGCAAATGACCAAGCAATACATTCGGAGGCTATTCATTAAAACACAAAACCGCAATTATTGTTTCGCTTAATTGCAATACACATACACGTACACATTATACAGGAGACCATTCCAGATACTGCATTTACATGTCTATTCAGAGGTTAGGATATAATATCATATGATACTTGTTATGTCTGCACACTGGGTTAGCAGTGATGCATCAGAGTACAAATAGGAGTGTTTGATTGTTCTGCTGTTGTGGTGTTATGCCTGAGAGATGATAGATGTGATATATTGCTCTGTTCTGGCAGTTGTTAAAAAAGTAAATGAACGTTGAGTTGATGCTACGTCTGTGTCATGTGTTTAATATTACAAACACAATAATACCGAACTAGACATCTATACTAAACTGTGCTATAGATTCCCATGACCCTAAACTAGACATCTATACTAAACTGTGCTATACATTCTCATGATCCTAAACTAGACAGCTGTACTATACTGTACTATACATTCCCATGATCCTAAACTAGACAGCTGTACTATACTGTACTATACATCACCATGACCCTAAACTAGACAACTGTACTATACTGTACTAATCATCACCATGATCCTAAACTAGACAACTGTACTACACTGTATTATACATTCCCCATTCTCCACTAGAGGTCTCTCTGGCTTATCCTGCTTCCTGCTGTACCCTCTCCTCTCAGCCCCAGGCCTGTAAACAGACAGGGCCGCAGCTAGAACAGTGTTGTTAGTTACACCGTCAGGTCAAATCAGACATGTCCTGTATGTGATGAGCGTCATCCACCTCAGGACCTAACAGACAACGTTGGAAAATTAGAGGCCAGCCAAAACATACTCTGTACTGTGAGGCGACTAATGAAGGCTTAAAAAGGTACAGGGGCTTTGTAACCAGGACAGGGGGACGGGGGGGACGGGGGACGGGGGGGCAAGGGAGGGGGAATCTCAGATATGGATATTTTCCCAAATCAACCATTTACAGTGTATCTGGTATTGTCGAACAGCACGAGTGTAAATCAGCGACTGACGACATCGAGGTTCTCTGAAAAGCACGAATAGTTCATCTGCCCGTTAATGAATACACCGGGAGCCCTGAATATAGTCAAAAGATCTTTCATGGATCCGGGCTGAAGAATGGGGAGTACAAGCCTCAGCAGAGGCCGCATGCCTGGCATGGTGGGATATTCTTCACACACTGGCAGCATGAGTGATGCAGGTCACTTAGCGAGTGGCCGCGATTCAAAACAAAGAAAAGGCCGTCGCAATGGGCTCCACTGGATGAATTTGTCAATGTCTGGTGCCTTAAGGCGCCCAGCCTCGGCTGACCCCAAACCTCCATTCTCAAGATAAATACCTCTGTCACCATTCACCTTCAGTCCCTGGACACAAATTTAACCCGTCATCCATCATCCCCCTGCACACAGATATAATTTTCCCTCCCCACGTAATGGGCTTAAGACCGTAAGAACTTGGCCTGGGAGGAGGATGGGTTTTGGCCTCACCAGTGCGGACATGACGGAGCAGTTTGGAAAGCAGATTTTATATGGTTATTATTAGTATGGAACGACTTGATCTCGCACTCTCCCCACCAGAATGGCTTGGCAACTGGATAAATGATTGACTGTGACATTCATTGCAACTCAGGGTCCATACAAAGTTCACGCCGTGGAAGGTGCACACGGCTCGGGGTATTTGTTTCCCTCAAACGGCCACATCTGACAACCTTGTATGATAATGTGCCCACTGTACATCAACTTAATTGACGCTTAAATCTGCCAGTGGCCTTACAAATGCCGACCTTCTTTGGGGAACAAATCCTTTTTAATGTGCATTCTTGTGAGTGAGTGATTGTGTGTGCACGTCTGTGAGAGAGAGAGACAGAGAGACAGAGAGAGAAAGAGAGTGAGAGAGAAATGGAGAAAGATAGAGATAGACTGTGTGTGTGTGTGTGTGTGTGTGTGTGTGTGTGTGTGTGTGTGTGCGCGTGTGTGTGTGTGTGTGTGTGCGTGTGTGTGTGTGTGTGTGCGAGTGTGTGTGTGTACAAAAAAACAACACAAAAAGACAGACAATTATCACAAAAGAAAAATATCTGGGTATACAATGCTTACCTGTATCAGTATACAGGAAAGGAGCTGCCTTCAGTACTATTATCTGTTTAGCGCAGATTCAGTTAGGAAAAAATATATATATGTTTAAATAATAACCACACCGATTATACAATGCGAAGGGCCCTTAGTTATACAGCACTGTGAGCTGCCAGAGATTTGCACTTCGCAATCTATAACCACAGGTTTCGTGACCGCAGCACAACACTACTCACTTCCCAGAGCAAGCTAGCTAATCAAGCGGTTCCCAACTCCCTTTACACACGTCTGATTAGGGTCTTTTTTGCAGTGTAATGTTATTAGCGGCTCGGTTTTGGAGAGAGGCAGCAAGCCGCTAGGGGGTTTTGCTTATTAATTGTTGTTTTCGTGTCACCACTGGTGTGTGCACCCTGTGATTTAATCAGCTAAATTCACTGCCAAGGGACGGGGGGGTACCGATCCCGATTCAGTGGCGTTACAGAATGACCAGGAAACTGTGTTCAATATCCGAAGTTTGACTTTTTAAATGGAGTTTAAGCAGTGCTAGTGGTGAATAGTACAATGAGGTTTCCCCCCAGTACAGTACATGATTTAATAACAACATGTTGGATAGGGGCTGTGTGGATTTAAAACGGTCCTCTGTGGCTCACTTGGTGGAGCGTGCCGGGAACAGCACTTAGGCTATACCGGTATATATAACCATATATACTGAAACATGTATGCACTCACTGCTATGTAAGTCGCTTTGGATAAAAGCCTCAGCTAAATGGCATATATATATATTATTATTATTATTATTATTATTATTATACTGGATCAGGTTGGGTTCAGACTGGACAGTACTGTACAGTAGGTAGCAACAACAAGGTGCAATCATGATGGTGACCAATCGTAAAAAATAATGACAGCAACCAATAACATCTCCTCAACTGTGTGTTAATTCCCTGAATGTGCTTTTAAAGATGATAGCGAGCCCTAGCGAACGGTACAACGGGTCTTTCCAGTAAACCATTTTTTTTACAAGATTATCGATTATCCATGCCATTTCATTTATGACATTGTCACCGACTCTTTTTACACGCCGTCAGTGATCGAGCATGAATCTCTGCCGTGACAGATTAGTTTAACTGGTTGACAGATCAGATCAAGGCGATGGATTGACCCCTCCCCCGCCCCACACACACACACCCCTTTCATTATTCTGAGGACACTGATGAGCATTGAGCTGCGTGTGCATTCTGCTACCGCCTCTTAGTGCACTAATGACCTGAGGGCAGACCGTCATCTCTTCTTCACAGGTAGGATCTTGTCCGCCCCGCCCCCCAGACTCACAACCCCCGTCCCAGGAGGGCCTCTCCTGTCGCGGCTGTATTAGCACCTAGCCACCTAGGCCCTGGCTCTAATCACGGAGCATCTCACTAAGCCGGGCGTTGGTTTATCTGCAGGGAGCAGGGGGACGAGGCCCTAGCTATTCGCTGCAATTAACCTGGGGCCTTGTAACCATAACAGTGGATAGCAGAGTCTCCTCAGGCTAATGGAACCCAACAGGGCCCTGTGGGCCCCACAACCTGCATCCGTTTATCAGCAAAACAGTGACATCCCCAATTGACTCAGCGAAAAAAATCCTAAATAAATCATTAAGCTAATTCAAACATCAACAGGGATGTTTTCTTCTGTTCAACCTGACAACTAAATGACTGAATTGTGAATTGATGAACGTGACGCGTGACGGTTTCTGAGAGGCCCTGACTCGAGATCTGACACCACTATTGAGTGTGTTTCTCAACTACTGTAGATCGATAGAGGGAAGGGATTTCAACGTGACATCACCTCGCCCTGAAAAAGCATCCCTTTTCCAGCCTTGTTTCCAACAGGAAGAAGAGAATTGCAAATGGGGCGTCCTAAAGCAAGACCCCTTCAAAGCAAGTTCCCCTAAACGACAAGAGACAGCCCCGGTGATGGGCGGGACGGGCGGATGAGATCGATGGACGAGTGCATATGCAGACATGCGTATTGACAAACTCCTGCTGACAATGGGTGAACACTTGGGGCTTATTGGCGGACACGTCAGTCACTCTGGCCATTAGTTTGCATGCACCTCAGGTTGGATGTCCTCAGCCTGTGACCATAGGGTACGAGGGAACAGCCTGCGAGGTCTGACACATGCCAACACACTTTTTTCTCAGATGTCAAATGGGATTTCACTTGGCATCATTGAGGTGGTCTCTGTCCCAGGTGGTCTCCAGGTATGAGGGAAAGTTTTGTTTTTTCACAGCCTTGAAAACACGGCCCACTGAACCAGACAGAAATGTCCTTTAATGTCCTATATGGTATTCAGATATAGATAATGTTATGTTATGTTGTTATGTTAATTTTATTTATAATGCGCCCCCCATCCAACTTTTACATCGGCCCGGGGCGCAGACTCAACTACTCAATTATAAGAAGATAATAAACATCTCTGCTTTCCACTTATTCTTCGACGCGCTGTTCCTCTTGTGTTCATCCTCATGAAGCTCCAAAAGAAAAAAGAAAAAAAGATCTTCAAAGAAAAGATGATTACCGTACACTATGAATTAAACCAATACTAAAGCTGTTTTTTTGTTTTTTTACATTTCATCTTTTTCTAAAGTTACTCCAGATGCATTTCTAAGAATCTGTTCTACTGTCTTGTTGGAGGACATGTGAAATGTAACCCGGAGACGTGTTCTCCACTATGAAGGGTAATAGCTCATGAAAGACAGGCCTTCAACCAGCAGCAGAGTTACTGGAGCTCTGGAGGAGTAGCCTGATGTTTGTATTCCTACAAGGCTACGCAGAGCAAGGAACGACAGGCAAATTGACATGCTGCTCAGAGGCCAGACGGAGAAACTGCCTGATGAATTTGCCAATACTACAGGAGTGATGGGGCTCATATGTGCATAATGGACTGGATGCTTTGCGGTACAGATTGCCTGTCAAGATAAGAAACCATAATGAATGACTTGGAGGAGCATGGTTGTAAAAAGATTAGGCCGTTTTCTTTTTTTACGTTTATTTTTTATTTTTTACATCATTTAAAAGACAATGTCGAGCATCATGCCAAGACAATGTTCTGTTGCAAGACTGTTCTTCGGTTCTCAGATGTAGGAGTGACTGCTGTTTGGGGATTCCTCAAGCCAGATGTTATGTATTACGAAAAATACAATGTTTTCTTCTAGCGAATATAACTGTCAAAAATCGGTGAGAGGAATAAAAACCCATGCACATTTATCATTAAGCGACTATAAAAACACTATAAATAATTTCACTGTTAACAAAAAAAAAGAAGAAAAATCATATGGATTATTCAATAATGTCACATCATCCCCACATTTCTATCTGTAAATAATTTAACTTCAAATTGAATTGAGGGATATCCTTCACTGCTGCATATGACTGCATATGACTAGTAAAAAGGTTTAGTTTAGCAGAGAGAGAGGCAGGCCATGAGAGAAAAGAGAAAGAGGCTTGAGAGATGAAACCGGGGGAGTTTCACTGAAACCCTGGGGTGAATAATGGACTCCGGCTTCCCAGGGATCCAGCGCTCTTGGTGGTAGGAGGTTAATATTCTCCCATGTCATTAGGTCTGTTGGCTGGGCTGATGGCTCATTGAATCAGGCAGCAAATGATTTCCTCATGCGGCAGAGGACAGGGCCACTTCAAAGGAAAGGGTCTGAGGTCAGGACAGCTCTCCGCTTTGATTAATGACTAGGGATCAGGCGAGGTTGCCTGTAGGTAGGTAAGAATGTGATGCTGGATTGGATTTGAAGGGGGCTGACTTTTTAAGATGGATTTGACCTAGGCCTGGGCCAGGAAAACTTGCAGATAACATATTTTGGCTGGTCTGACATTAAAAGAGAAAAAAAAAAGAAGCTGGCTGCGCCCTCTGGCTCATGCGATTGTAAAACTTAGACACCCAACTTGCTGGAGGTCCGTTTCCTCTGCCAATGTTCTCTCCAGTGTCTGAAATGTGGTGAATTTATAACATGTTTATGGTAACTTTGTTTCTTCAAAACAGTACTCGATACTTTTATATTTTGTAGTATGCAATCCAAATGTGTGCTGGAAATAAATCGACTTTACGGCCACTAATCAATAGCATGTCACTTCAGTGCATCTGGTCCTATCCAAATGCCTAATAAATCAACACTCCTGAAAGATACTTGAAAGACATCTCTCTGGCTATTGGACAAAAGACACTCACTCTGACAACACAGAATTATCTGGTACTTGAGGCCACAATTGTCAACTTTTTCCACAACATCACACCACCGTTCCAAATAATAATTGAAAAAAAAAAAAAACATCTGATTGTTTAATTGGAATTAGGCCGGCAGTTTACTTCAGGAAGGATTTAAACCGTCTAAGCCACCTGGGCCGGCGTCCTCACGGGCCCCATTGTCACCTACATTATTAGTTTTAGACTCGACAGAGGAAAACGTGAGCGCTGCTGCCACCATCTTTGATCTCTCACGCGCTGACACAAATCCTTTCAAGTCCCACTGACGTTCTCCTGCGAAGGTAATTAGCACTAATTAAAAGCTTTCCAGCTGCCTTGTGTGCCCTACACTTTTTTTTTGTTCCTCCAGAAAGACATTGTCCTCACAGGTGCCTCGGCCTCCCGTGTTTACCAGGCGAACGTCATTCACATTCCTCTCCTCTTATTCACAGATCCTGATCAAGGAGATTAGCTCCCCAACTATTGTTCGGAGACGATAAAGGAGTTTAGATGTGAGATGGTGGCTAACCTCTGGCCTATGGGAAGACCTTACAAAGCCGTGGTAACATCTGGCAGAGTGTTTAGCCCAATGAGTGATAGTTTTATACACAGTCAGAAGAGCAATGGCTGTATTGTATGCACGTTCTCTGTTGTTGATATAGGAAGTAAGAAGATTGCTTGGCGGCTTACTCCTGGGGGTCTATGGGTTTGGTGTCAGATCATAATGGTTTGGATTGTGTTTATTGTTTATATTGTTTAGTATTATTTTGTTGTGACATACTTTGTGACATTTGTCTATGTAATAAGCGGTATACAAATAAACTTGATTTAAGTTCTTTTAACCTCTTGAGCTTTTTGCCCAAGTTGACTAATTTCCACCTAAAACCAGACCCAAACTAAACTGCTTATAATAATAGAAATATGACGATCATATGCAAAAGCAGGATGCCATTTGAGGTAACACTCAAAGTTTTGTGGTCCCAATTATGGGCCCATCCGGCTTGAATATGCACTGTAATAGAACAACGAGTGTTGGTGAACACCCATTTTAAGACTGTAATGTTAGACATATATAAGATTTTCGAACTTGAAATTAATTTGTTGCCATCATTTATACATCATTAGTCGAACAGTAAAAAAACAACATTAAAAGCAGAAGATGCAGGTGTGACTACTAATCTGCTTCCGAAAGACCAAAAAAAGTGATAATGAAACGAGTCGAGTTGCCAACCTGTGTCATTCCTCTCCACCACCTCCTCAGTTCAAAGAGGAGACGTGTTGACATCTTTGGTGATTTTTTTCTGAAGACATGTGACACTAAAACATTGAGGTTATTGCGGTCCAGAGGTGTATATATTTCCATGCGCATTGGAGCTGCTCTTTTTAACAGGAATACATACCCTAACACCATTTTTCTGTTGCAAATTGGATGACACTTCAACGTTCAGTGTGTTAATAACCTGGTCTGAAAAGTGTGTGCTGCTTGTTAGTCACTCTGTAGTCATTACAATAATCTTTATACATAGAAAACACAAAGCAAATAATACCATCATATTTGTAACATTTATGTTTCGTACCTATTTATCCATTATCACATTATTTCAACAACAAAACCAACAACAACAAAGCCACAGGCAGAGAGAGAGAGAGGGAGGAGGGAGAGAGAGAGAGAGAGAGAGAGCGAGAGAGAGAGGGAGAGAGAGGGAGAGAGAGAGAGAGAGAGGGAGAGAGAGAAAGAGAGAGGGAGGGAGACAGGGTGAGAGAGAGAGAGAGAGAGAGAGAGAGAGAGAGAGATGTAATTCTACGTGGCTGTCAACATCATTAGCCATCATTTCCCAGCCCACTTCAGTTACATGTGAAGTGCTCTTTATGGTGTAATGAGCCAAGACTCTGAAAAGATTGCCACTTCAAAGGCTCTCCCGAAAGCTGCCGTCCGTGTAGCATGCAGACATGTCAAACTGGGATTAAACGTTCTCCCATAATCATTCCTTTTGTTTTCAAATAGGTCAATTGTTTATCTACACCTTAGGTGACGGCCATCAAGGGTATGCAGGACCGTAGCAACATCGAGACAAGTAGCATAATGAAATAGAATCGTCATAGAAGATTGTACGATATTCACTTTAACACTAACATGAAGCTAGTTGTAAATCAAATGATTGTAAAAAATCAAGTGTTAACTTTGGCCTACTCTGTCTCTGATTTGACTGTAAAGGCATAAATCACAGGCCTGGGTATCTTGATTGAAGAGGTCCCAGAGCACTGCTCTTCCACAGTCTCAGTGCATCTTCACGAAGCCATTTACCCAGCCTAAAGAGCATCAACTTCACTCAAGGGGGTATTTGCTTTGTATTCAACAGTGTGATTACCCTGGCAGGAAGCACATCATTGACCTTTCGCATTGATTCCCACAGCCCAAATATGGTCAGAGGTCCTTTAATGCTAAAAGAGGACAAGTGCCTATCAAAAAAAGAACATCTTTGGGGGACGGGGGGACGGGGGGGGGGACGGGGGGGTTGAATCTCAAGACATGTTGTGGGCTTTTCTTGTGTGATCTTTGGAAAAGGGGCTCATTGTGTTATTTTTTGTGGGTTTGTTTTTTAGGGGGGAATTGACTTCATTTGTTGACCTCATGTCATGCCTTGTCATAATGATTTTGCTTTCCAACAACAGTGTTCCTTGGTTGCATTATTACAATAGTCGACTGTACGCTGCACAGTATGAGAAAAGAGGGCAGTGGTTTTTAAATGAGAACCACCGGGGCCCAGCATACTATACTTAATTAGCCGTTTTATGGGATTTATGAACATTTCCTGATTTAGAACACATGAGGGTTCAGTTGTAAATCACACTGGAAAGTGGCCCTAATTATTATGCGAGGAGATGCCCCCCTCCATCTTGTCTTAAGAAAACAGGCCTTTGTCCAAGGACAATAATGTGTCATCATTGCTGCTGGGGCCTCCCGCCTAGCAGGGACATTGAGGCAAGGCAGCAGTGGGGAGGGAGGGGGGACGGCTTCTCAGGGCCTTTAAGAAGAACTACAGTAAATCTTCAAACAATTTATCGTAACAATGGCCACGGTGTAAAGGGGAGAGAAAAGACATAGGAAACAGATGAATAAGCAACATCCATTACCAGGGCTTGACCTTGGGAGCAGCCCCACCACTAAGACGCACATTTCTCACCAAATGGCTGCAGATTGGGGCTGACAAGCCCCCATGGAAACACACAGGCCCCCTCCTCACAAGGTTACCTACCCACCATGCATTTCTGGAGAGCTCGGGGAAGCGAGGAGGAGGGTAAGAGAGGAGGAGAAGAGAGAGAGAGAGAGAGAGAGAAGAGGGGGAGTAGGAGGGGGGAGGGAGGGGGGAGAAGAAGGGGGGGGGGGGAGGGTGGTTGTTGAGGTAAGGGAGCCATGAATGAAAAATCACCATAATAGGTCTAGAGTTTATTTTAAAGTGAAACAAAATGGCTCAATTTGGGCACTTAGCCTGCCAGGATTGGTGCAAGTGAGATACAAGAGGAACATACAAAAGGACAGCCAAATCAGTCCCCAGATAAGTAGGCTATAAGGGCCAAACAAAGCCAGATGTCCAATGGGCTTAACAATTCACCAGAGGAGAAGAAGAAGAAGCCTTGAACGCCATCTAATTCTGCGAGGGCCAGGTTCTTCCCCATTAGGCTCTCCCTCAAACACAGACACATTCTTAACCCTGAAGAAGACGAGCTCTCACATTCACAGCTGTTTAGAATAAGGGCCCTTCCTAAAAAAAGGAAACCGCACGCAAATCTATATAATGAATATGGGTTTGGGCAATATGCATTTGTCGTCTCGCACTGCGTCAATTACCACACGGGGACGTCACGTGACACAGCGGCGTCTTCTTAACTCCCGTCCCTCTCTTTAGATCCGTGCCTCAGAACCATTAGGCTGTTGAAGAAATGGCCGCCATCCTCGTCTGTCCTGAAACAACAAGCTGACACGGAGCCTTTTGAAAGGGGAGCGAACACTTGACCTCATCACGCTGTACACACAGCACTGTACTAATTAATTGCCTCACAATGCTCCTCCGTGTCGCGAGATGACACGTACTACCATAGGCCTCTCCCCAACAAAACAACGGGCTTGGTGCTTCTTTTTTTTTGCATGTTGTAAGCTGTTCAGACAATTAATTCAATCTGAATACCCTCCAATTAGCCACTGAAGCAAGAGGTCCCAAGCCTAAGCCAGGAGACCATACACTAATCTCAGTAATACAGACTGACACGCAGAGGGCTAGGGCCTCCCAAAGACTGAGAGACATATTATATAGACACATCAAGGTAGCAAATAGGGGACTGTTTTCAAAGGAGAATAGGAGCTTTGCCATACTTTATTTTTTTCCTAATATCAGCACACACTAGTCACACAAGGGCTGTTTTTATACGGTAGATTTAGGACGATTTAATGAAAAATAATATTGTCATTGTCTTTAAGTGATGGAGTTATGGCTCTCTTGAAAAGAAAAAAAAATGTTTGATCTCAATGAGACTAACCTGGATGAATTAAAAGGTTAGATCAAAATGTCAGACCAAAAAACACAATTGGATTTCCCTGTAGCCCTAGATAATAATGAAAATAAAACCTCAATGAATCGCTAGGCTGACGACTAATAAAGTACCTGAGAGTACGGTAGTAAGTGGGGAAAATAGCCCTTTTAAACTATTAACTAAGTCCCTCCCGTGAATTAGTGTACAGTTTAATTACAAACCACCTTAAATCGTCGCCTTGATTCTAATTGATCCTCTTTCATGCTCTGCCTGCCCTGGCCAAACAATTTGGAGAGCAAAAAAAAGAGAAGAAAACCCTGACTTTTCCTCTGTATTGATTATTATAACATTTGGAGAGTCCCTGGAGTTTTCCCAGGCAGGGCTGTACAAGACCAAATTGTAAAGCATTACTCACAATAGCGCATATGTTATAATCGCACAGAGAACTTACTTAAAATTCAATCCACTTTGGCATCGTTATCATGTATCAACATAATGAATGACTCCTTCAGAGTATGGTAATTATAATTTGATAAATCATCAGCAGAAAATTAACTGGATGTCAAAACATTCATTGGAAAGGGTGATGAATCGAGGATGATTGTGGTGATGAATTGTGTTAATCTGCACAGTATGAATCCAGTGAAATGGCTAAGCAGCCCAAGATGGATGGGGCAGAGAAAGCTGCAAGGTCAGACGACAAAGACACAGGGAGGAGAAGATTGGAAGAAAAGCCGTGCCTATGCACATTTTTACCACAGTCATTTATTTTCTTTCTTTTTTTTTGGGGGGGGGGTTGTTTTTGTTCTACTCTGTTTTGATTAGATTGTTACTGTACCTACAAGCATCCATACCTACATTTTTGCAACACTTACATTCGATCCAATTCTTGCCCTCAGACTAAAGCTTATAAAAAGACACACACACACACACACACACACACACACACACACACACACACACACACACACACACCATTCCCTGTAACCTCAAAACCCCATGGCCCATAATTATGATTCCCTCTTGGACGTCCCCGGTGTGAAGGATGTGTCTGGTAAGTGAGAGAGGTCAACCAGCAGTCCAGATATTTATTACACGTACCGCAACCAGATGGAAGCAGCACATTCATCATGGGGCTCTGTCATTGCGGTAACACCCGTTCCCCATAAAAATGCTCCTCTCCCTTCCCAGCATGCCCACTGGCCTCGGCCGGTGTTTACAGCAACAAACCCTGGGGTTAGCACAACGCCGACTCGGTTTAATCATCCCCACAACCCCGCCCCACCTCTCCTGCCCCCACCACCGTCCCCACAACCACCGCCGCCACCGTGACCAAAAAAGACGAAGGAAGGATGGTTACTATTATTATTATTATTATTATTTGTAACTTTCACTTTTATCGATATTCGCTAGCTGGCTGGGAGCTGTAGCTCTTGGATCCATTAAAAGGCCTAGCAGGGGCGAAGGGAAGGGCGTTTCTGACACTTTGCTCCCTCGTTCATCAGTCCCCCCCCCCCCTCTCATAGGCCCCCGTCGGTGACAATGAAAAGATTTCACAATACCGCCAGGCAGAAACTCATTCCACCAGTCATCCATCATTCTCCGTCCCGCCAGTCGGCGTTCCACTGACCTAATCTGTGATGCCTGGCTGCGTGCGCGCTGCCCCCCCAGCCTGGAGGACCCCTTCATTAGTGCTAGTTACACTGAGACACGCAGCCGGGGCCCCTGCGGCAGGGCTGGAGGGCTGACGGAGGCCTGTCACGCTGGCGAACCAAGAACCTAGTCCTCCTCCTGCTGCCTCTATCCAGGGGGGGACCGTATCGCAAGGGGGACCGAGTTGCAGGGGGGACCGTATTGTGTGTGACACCGTTGTCTCACAACTAGTCCTTCGATAGGCTAGTCTCCCCCATGGTCACAAACACAGTGTGGGATACTGTATCTGTATAGAAAGGGGGATTTCAAGATGATGTTCAGAGAATATACGGCAGAGAGATATACGGCATTACGTATCTAATACACAAACAGCACATAAAACCCCACACCAACTGTAATAACAGCAGTAAATACATCACTGTGTCCCCAAAGAGGTAATTTGTGTTTTGTTTTAAAATCATATTTTAAGCGAAGATAAATCTGCCTAAATCCTGACTTTTAGAGACCCTGTGGACAGTTTCCCCATCCTCTCCTCTCCTTTAATCTCACCCTCCCCTCCTTTGCTCTCCTCTCCTCCCCTCTCCTCATCCCCTCCTCTCTCCTTCTCTCCTCTCCTTTTAACTCCCGCTCCCCTCCTTTCCTTTGCTCTCCCCCTCCCCTCTTCCCCTCTCCTCTCCTGTCCTCTCCTCTCCTCTCCTCTCCCCCCCTCTCCTCTCCTCTCCTCTCATCTCCTCTCCTCTCCTCTCCTCTCCTCTCCTTTTATCTCCCCCTCCCCTCCTCTCCTCTCCTCTCCTCTCCTCTCCTCTCCTCTCCCCTCCTCTCCTCTCTCCCACTGCGTGGGGCAGTAGGTGGGGTTCAACGGGGTCTCCGTGCTGCTGTGGGTTAGCCTCCCCTCTCCCTGCCGCAGACAGGGCCAAGTTCACACACAGCTCTGGTGAGTGTTAGTTAACACACAGGAGGACAGAGGGCTGGGAGTGCTCTCTGACCCAGCACCGGCTATTATAGAGAGATTATTCCCCAAACCCCAGAGCTGTGTTTGCTGGCACATTTCCCTTATCTCTAGCTAGCTCACGGTTCTGCCTGCCTGCCTGCCTGCCGCTTCATCTGTTATGGATGTCTACAGTGACCGGTCTCGGTCTCTCTCTCTCTCTCTCTTTTGCAAGTCGCTAAAGAGAAACTGTGTTTCGCCTGACCCATCATTTGGGGAGGAATTAACTCTCGCTTCATCTCTATTGGCTTTAACCCTGAAGAGAAAGGCCAAAAGAAAAAAGGATTATCGTAAACTATGGCTACACTTGGCATGTCAGGAGTCATACACGGTAAATAGCTTGATGCTATATATGTCAGGCCACACCCTCAGTGGCCCCCAAAACTGTAAGTTAAGAGATGTATAAATCACAGAGCCTTTGGAAGTACAGTACGTGATAACGCGTGTGACGCGACGCCGTTCGTAAGAGTCAACAAATAAAAATGTTTTCCCAAAAAATCGGGGGCTCAACGGTCATAAACCCTTCATCCATTAGCCTCTGGGGCCTGGGCGCCCGCTGCTCCAGTTGAACTCTCAAAGCCGCTACAGCACAGCTGTGTGTGAAATGTGGGGAGCCTTGGAAGTCCTCCTATCCATCAAAAAACCTTAATAGCGCTTTAACAGAACAGATGTGAAACTAAAGCGCAACAACAGTACTGTAAGTGCTGTGATATTCTATGACTGTTGAGCCTTGGGGGGTAAACAGCGAAACTAGACAAAGCTGTACAAAAGGGCAGAGGCAACAGTGTACATACAACTACTTTAGATGTCTTCAACAGAGAAAATAATGAGGGGAGAAAATAACCTCTGTGACTCCCCATCAGAGGGGGATCTGTGTTCTTTAGTGAGGTTCAAAACGCTTCTCCTATGTGCGCCGATGTTTGCTCTCTGCCTAGTTAACAGCCACAGGCGGCGGCGGTGGTGGTGGTGGTGGTGGTGGTGGAGGCCGGCGTGGTGGAGCGACGCTTGGGGAAGGGGTTAGAGAGTTCTGCGGTGCCAGGGGTTTCATGCCTCCCACTCTCACACCCACTGGTGCTCTGACCGGCTGGACTCCCGCACTTATCACACCACGAAAGCGCCGGCCGACACTGTCACAGTGTGATAGACTTTGTATATAAAGGTGGAAGTTTTCACCCGGTGTGTTAAATTAACGACGTCGGGAAAAAAAATACTATTTCCCATGAATAGCCTTATGTTCTTTTTGCATGTGTCGACTGTGGCTGTAGCCGTCTCGTTGAGTAAATTAATCCTTTAATTGACCTCAAACCTCCAAATGTGTCGGCGAAAGCACACAAACACTGAAGTACATGCAACAAATAACCACCGCCCCCCCCCCCTCTCTCTCTCTCTCTCTCTCTCTCTCTCTCTCCTCAACCCCCCCAACCTGTGCAGCAAGCACTGCTCATATCCTTCTATTCTGTTAACTATCAGCAATTATCTCCCTGTCACAGGTCCTGGTGACAAATTTCCCCCATATCCCGCCTGGCAGTATCATCAACCGGACACGGGGCTCATGTGATGGAAACTAAATCACCAGCACTGCTCACAGCCCTGACAGACAAATGTGGTGCCTTGGAAAAGCTAGGCCCATCACTCTGAACAGGGGGGGGGGGGGGGGACTCTCTCTCTCTCTCTCTCTTGCTCCCCCCCCCTCTCTCTCTCCCCCCCTCCTCTCTCTCCCAGTTGACCTTTTTTTCTCCATGAGAGGAGATTAAATACCGCAGATTCTGTATGTATGGTCTGTTTCCAAAATATGAGAATTATTAATGGGCTTCACAGAGGGCCCGTTTAATCTTCTGCCAACTCCCAGTCATCGTTTTACCTTGGGCAGATTTTTCCTTACAGATGGGCCCAGAAAAACAGGAACCATGCCTTACCCTTACTGCAAAGGCAAAGGAAGTGTGCTGCAAGCAGTGACTAGGAGATAATAACCTGATACAAAACAACAAATCACTTTTATAGTGTGCAAAAGAGTGTAATTGTGCAAAAACACAATGACGTTAGGATGTTAGGAATCAGACAACACACAAACAAAACATTTAAACCACTAAGTGGCTTGGGGAATAGAAACGCTTGTGTGTTTTTAGTACTTAGATGACAACAGATACATGTAGTGTACAGTACACTCTGTATCAAAAAAGAAAGTGCTGTATGTTAACGTCTAGCTAAACTAGTAATGTATTGTTACATTTACATTTACGGCATTTAGCAGACACCTTTATCCAAAGCGTCTTACAACAAATATATTTGTCTAAGTAAGTGAATCGTCTTTCCATCAATCCGAAGAAATAGTAATCAATGCCAAAACCAGGGGCCATTGGCAGCTACAATGCTAGAAGAAGGAAGAATTATTATTATTATTATTTTTATAATTATTTTTGTATAGTAGAGAAACTGTACAGGGGGGTAATGGGGATGAGAAGGTCTTTAAGAGGGACAGTGAAGATGTAGACTGAAGAGATGGGTCTTCAATCTACGGCGGAAGATAGGTAGTGACTCAGACTGCAGTACTGACATGAATGTAAATGTAAATGTACACACACACCTCTCTCTGAACTCACGGTCCATAAATAGATATACGGTTGTGCTATTTTGGAAGCACAGTAGTAGCTAAACAATAGCAATAACACCAGTGACAAAGCAAAATAAACGTTTGATAATTCTATAGCCCACCGCCATCCCTCCCTCTATTCCCCGCCTCCGACACACACACACACACACACACACACACACACACACACACACACACACACACACACACACGTCCTCCTCTGAACTCCTGATGCACTTAAGTGCTATTTTAGAAGCATAGTAGTAGCTAAACAATAGCAACACCGTCAAACTGTGAGTCTGTGACAAGGCAAACTGATCGTTTTTTTGATAGTTCTATAGCCCACCGCCCTCCCACCCCCACCCCCACCCCCCCCCCCCCCCGCCCCCCAGCCCCACACACTCACACCCTCTACTGACCTCCAGGTGCACTTTTGGGCTATTTTAGAAGCTTAGTAGTAGCTAAACAATAGCAAGTGACATGGCAAACTAAACGTTTGATAGTGCTGTAGTCTATCGCTAGCCCTCTCTCTCTATCCCCCCCATTCCCACCAGCTCAGGGTTGATCCCCAGCGCGTTGTCGTTAGAACTGTGCGAGTTTGGAACAGGGACGCAAGAAAGCACACCTCCCTTGAAACCTGCATACCTGCAGCCGCATGCCACTTCTCACACGGGGGTCACAAGTCAGGCCCCTACAGCCAGAATGACGTGTCAATCAGGGGAACGTGACATGGGGGGGGTGGAGGGGTGGGGGTGTAGGTGACTCCCGCCTCTTTGACCTCGTGGCCCATTGAACCCGGGCTGTTGAACAACAAGACAGCTGATTGGTTCGTCTTGTGAGATGAGTTAAAGCTGTATGATCTCTGTTGGTTTTAAGTTGTTGTTGTCTGAATCTATAACGCCCTTAGGCGGAGATCAGCTTAAACGCTTCAGAGAAAACGTTTTTTTTTTTTTTTTTCTTTCCCGTTGCGTGTGTCACTGAAAAGGGGCCATCTGTGTGGGCTGTCACAGCACCCCCTCGAATACTTTTGCAATTTCCTCCTCTTTCATTCTACTTCAGCAGCCGATAACTAAGAACATTAGTTTTATGCGACTTGCCAAGCTTAAATGAAAAGAGAGCAAACTCTAATGACACTACAATTAATTGCCCCAATAGACAGACATCCGTGAGACAAGATATTGACTTCATTACGGATAATGAATTATACCATTAAGTCACCAGGGTCACCTTGTGTATCAGACAAGCTGGCTAATATATTGGCATTTTCCTAGAATAAGATAAATGCAGATATGAATGATAAAGCCGATTAGAGGATGCCTCATTCACTGAAGCACGGTGTCCCATGAGCCTCCTGGAGTGCTGTGTGTGTTTGTGTGTGTGACTTTGTGTGTGTGTGTGTGTGTGTGTGTTGGACTCTGTGTGTGTGCGTGTCTCTGTATGGGTGTACTGTGTGTGTGTGTGTGTGTGTGTGTGTGTGTGTGTGTGTGTCTCTGTATGTGTGTACTGTGTGTGTGTGTGTGTGTGTGTGTCTCTGTATGTGTGTACTGTGTGTGTGTGTCTCTGTATGGGTGTACTGTGTGTGTGTGTGTGTGTGTGTGTGTGTGTGTCTCTGTATGTGTGTACTGTGTGTGTGTGTGTGTGTGTGTGTGTGTGTGTGTCTCTGTATGTGTGTACTGTGTGTGTGTGTGTGTGCATGCATGCATGTAGGACCCATAACAGATCATAGCTCATCAAGCTGCAGATTGATTCACACTACCATCTTAATCATTACAGCTAGATTCTAATCTCCAAGGCGGATCTTAATCACAACAATAGTCATAACAGTTTGATGATCTAACACAATTTACCATGCAATTACTGAATTAGAATGCAATATAAGAATATTGCATGTTGTTACGAGAGTACTTACGGTGTTATTAAATGGGTATAGGGGTAACTTAATTGCTTCAAAAGTTGAATGAGTGGTTTTTGGTGTACATTTTTTACATATTTAGGAATTCTTATTCCTCTAAATTTGAGGTAGCTGCAGTCGATGCTTCCGTGCTAAAACCACCCAACTCCCTCCAAGTCAAGCATAATGTCAACATTCAACCTTCCGTGGACGTTTTCATTTGAAAAGAGACGAGACCTGATAAATC
This sequence comes from Nansenia antarctica, assembly GCF_963989245.1. NCBI lineage: Eukaryota > Metazoa > Chordata > Actinopteri > Argentiniformes > Microstomatidae > Nansenia > Nansenia antarctica. The sequence continues at coordinate 22,720,682 of NC_137681.1, read as the reverse complement.
ATCGAGCCACCTCCCCCTGTGAAAGACCAACCCCTCCTGAAACTCTGTGTTACATAATGGCCGTTTTGCCCTTGGCATTCAGATGGTTCCGCCACGGAATCTATAGAGGGCCACATTCCCAGCCCTGTGGGACGCCAAACCTAATTAATAACTCCTTCTACCTCCCTTTCTCTCCCCGCTCCTCTATCTTTACCAATATTTCCGTTTGGCAGCGTCCACACACCCAGAAGTTCACGCGGCCTTCTCTCCGTGACCTTGGCATTTCTTCTCCTGCTCTGATTATTGAAAATGTTCCGGCCCGCGGTGCCTCTTCTCATTTGTCATGATTATTGCTGAATTTTTAAACTGTCATCTGTGAGCGTGGATCAATGGTTGTCGACTGCCCCTTTGTCATATTGGCAAGCGCCAACAGCCTTTCCTTTCTAAATGAGGCACTTCTTGCATCTCTATCTACTACCTGTCTGTCTCCGCGGCGACTCGATCCTTTGTGAGGTCAGTCTATGCATCATTCCGTCCAATCAAAGCCCGACACTTTTATATCCGCAAGCAGCAACGTGTGTTATACCGTCAACAATCTACAAATGAAATAAGACTTTACTGTATGAGGCCAATCCACAAATATATGTCGGGGTTATTAACTATAAAGACGCCAGTGCTTGCCTAGCCAAGGTCAAGGGAATGCATTTCCAAGATAACACGCTTTATTGAATTATGCAGCGAGAGAGAGAGCCCTTTAACCTGCATTTACAATATGACGCAGTTGACAATCCAATTGCTTGGCTGTCAAATTCCACATGTAATAAGGACAGATGTGGCAAATTGATTAATGAACCCTCCTCCTACCAGACTGAGCCACTGCTAACTGATACCCAGACACGACCAAACCATGATCTGTCTGTCTCCTTCAAGGGCTAGCACTGTGCCTAGCAATCAGCCACATCGCATAACCACAACATCACCTGCAGTCAGCTTTCCTCTCTCTCTCTCTCTCTCTCTCTCCCTCACTCCCTCTCTCTCTCTCTCTACACCTATTCCGCCATATTCTCCTCCTCTTTCGGGTGGCTGGGCAGGCCTGACAAGCGGATTCCTTTTCTTTTGGATGTATTAAAGGCACTTTCCTGCTCTGACAGGCTGCTCTGTTCTGCCACCTCCTAGTTCAGGCTTCACACTACTCTGGGCAGCCACTGCGTCTTGACAGACCACTGTCACTTCCCATCAAACTCTCTGTAGATCCTGCTCTCCCCCCTCTAAGCACGCAGACCCACTTTCCCAACCAGTGCAATTATTTTTTTTGACAAGCCATCCATCAGCTTTAACTTTAAAGCACTTTCTCTCTGATATCCATTGTTACACTCCTGTGCTCTGTTATGCAGCCCGGCATGGGGAATATGATAGCAGACATTCAAACTAGCCGACCATGTAAATCGACTTCTCGCTGGTTTCTTTCAATTCTTTTATTTTTATTTTTTTTACGTTCCACATTTTTTCTTTTTGGGGGGGGTAGGCGGGGGGGGGGGGGCGGTGAGTTATGCATATTTGTTGTGCGTAATATGCCCTTGTCAAATCCTATTAACGTGCCCTAAATTGTGTAGTCAGTAAAGGTTATCATTTGTCAGCTATGGGAGGGGAGTGGGCTCACGTCGGAGGGAGACGAGCAGCTGAACTGTTACTGTTTGTCTGACTGTGGGTCGACAGTTAATAATGATTAGAGACGGTCTTGATGCTGGTCATTTTTTTTACATTCACATTTTCTGGCATTTAGCAGACGCCTTTATCCAAAGCCACTCACAACAAATACATGTGTCTAGTAAGTAAGTGAATCGTGTATCCATTAGTCATCTCAAGAAAAGGTAATGTACAATGGAGGAAATAAGTATTGAACACATCAATATTTTTGTCCAGTAAATGTATTTCCAATGAGCCTATTCAAGTGAAATTTGCAACATTTCTGGTGCAACCCTGAATAGGCTCATTAGAAATACATTCACTGGACAAAATGTTGATGTGTTCAATACTTATTTCCCCCACTGTATGCGGAAGTAATTTTTCCAACAATTGGTCATGATGAGTCATCAAGCTTTGTGTGATTTGACAATAACATAAGCTCTGCTATAGAAAGACTGAGTTGTCAGCATAAAATGAGTGTAGCTTTAGTTGATGAACCAACTGTCACTTTTGAACATGAGACGGAATGCTAATAATGCTAACTGAAATAAAGGCATCAACATAGCAGGGGAGGACCCAAGCACCACTAATCCCTACCCTTGCCACACACACACACACACACACACACAGACACAGACACAGACACAGACACAGACACAGACACAGACACACACACACACACACACACACACACACACACACACACACACATATATATTCTGAGCCAAGGCACAGTAGAATGAAAGGTCTTGTGGCTCTGCGGCCAGGTCACCACAATTAACTGCCATCAATACTAACAGGGGAGCAGGCCATCCATCTGGGACTACACTACATAATTAGAATGACAGCTTTGGACATTGGGGCTGATGCAGAATCTGTCTTGTGCCGCGAGGAGCATTAATTAAAATCTCAGTGTGAGAGTCGAAGACAGGGAGGTGGTGGTAGCAGGGGGGGGGTGTGTGTGTGTGTGTGTGTGGGGGGGGGAACATCTGACGGGCTCAGGGGGATGGACACCCCCTCCCCCTGAGTGACATTTGCTATGTCCAAAGAGTATCTGGACGCCTACGGACTCTGACGGCCTTTTCCCAGAGATAAGGGTAAAATGGCCGAAAAGGATTTTCCCTGTAGCTTTTTGGTCTGACCCCAGGTCAGTTTACACAAACGACTGTGAATTACCGGTAAACTACTGGGACATGCTTCTGTGTGGCGATGAGACACAGTCTGGTTGAATACCAGACCAGTTTTGTCCCCTTTGCTGTACACCGAAAAGGTTCTTACACTAACTGGACCTACGCGAAAACAAAGCTCAAGTCCAGGTTCTGCTTCTATTCAGAGATAATAATAACCAAGTCTCTAAAGGCGCTGTGTCGGGACGGTTTATCATACAATACACCGGCAGTCCAAACCAAACACTCATCTAGGCTTCCCTAGTTTTTCCATCTCAACTTTGCAGCAACAAAGTGTGAACATATGGTTATGAATGACCCAGATGGGCTGTGCGTTCCCAGTCTGTTGAGTCTGTTGACTTAACTTCCTCTATCATGAGATTGTTAAGATGTACAACGATTAAGCAGGTGTTGATAAGACATAACAGGGGGGGGAAATCCGACTATTCAGACCCATCCCTATGATTTGCCACTTAACTGGTGATTATAACCACTAAGTGCTGAGTGTAATCTCTCGCTCGACGCGATGACATGTTTGGTCTGCACTTTGGCATATTTAACCAGGGAACTAATAATCTGCAGGTTGTCACAGCTGTCCAAGGCATACACAGAGACGCGCCGCCCTAAGTGACAATATGTCAGCATTTGTCATCCGGATGAAACGATGTGTTTTTTTCTTTTAATAAATCAAAGTGACCCCTAGCTGAAGCCAAACAGATGCAACACCTGGACATGCAGATTCTTGAGTAATGGATGCCATAAATTTACATGGGAAGACCTCAGATTTAATAACCGTGTGCACAGCTGTGAGGAGCCTCAGAGCCTCCATTTGTTTTAATGTATAGGACCGTTTCAGAATACCAAGTGTTATTTGTTCCCATCAATCAATTCTTGGAACCTTTTTGATATATATATTTTTTTGTGCTTCACAGTGCCAAGGAGTAGTTCTTTGTTATCGGTTTGGCATTTGATAACCTCTAATATCCAACCAGCATCTGGATCTAACCTGTCTGAGTGTGTGTGTTTGTGTGTGTGTGTGTGTGTGTGTGTGTGTGTGTGTGTGTGTGTGTGTGTGTGTGTGTGTGTGTGTGTGCGCGCGTGTGTACGTGCATGTGTGAGAATGTACGTGTGTGAGTGTGTGTGTGTGTGTGTGTGTGTGTGTACCTGCATGTGTGAGAATGTGCGTGTGCGTGCGCGCGTGCCTGCACGCATGCCTGCGTGTGTGCGCGGATGTATGTTTGTGTGAGTGAGAGAGACAGTAACAGTACTGGGAGTCAGGGTCTGGCAGCAGAGGGTTAACCACCTTGCTGCTGTCACAGTATTAATCACCATTGATGTGTGCTCTTCTAAAAGGATTGCTGCAGGAAATAAAGACAGCATGGTGTCAGCTGCAGTGGCCTGATGTGACTCCATCAGACGAGTGGATGCTTATTGACAAGGCGAGAAGGGGGAAGAGAGGGAGCAATCAGTCCCCGAGTCAGTCACCTTGGCACTGACGCAATGTCATGAAAGTCCACACCATTATTCCTCAGACCGCACAGGAGCATTACTTCAAGTCAAACATCTACACAGGGCTGAATGTCACAAGAAGGGCGGACACACACACACTCACTCGCACGGACACACACGGACACACACACCCGCACGGACACACACACACAAACCCGCACGGATGCATACACAGACAAACACGCACGAGTGCACACGTACGCACACACACACAGACAAACACGCACAAGTGCATCCACATGCACGCACGCAGGCGCACACGCACGCACACACGCACACGCACACACACACACACACACACACACAGACACTCACCAGTAGCCCTTCTTCTCTTCCCCCCTCCCCTTCACCTCCCATGGCTGTCCATAGATCAGAGTGTGGAGCGTGGGGCCTTCCATCAGCTCTGCTGGCAGGACACAAGGGAGCAGAGCCATTTATTGACATTTCTTGACCGCTTGCATTTCGAGGCGCACACAAAATTAAACTTAACTGCGTCTTAATGTTAAATACCCTGGAAACACTACATTTCATGGTAGGTGATGCTTACTGCTCAATAAATATAAATTAAGTTCCAGGGCCAAATTCAAGGAGTTTTATAGTTGGAGTTGTAATTTAATGAGCACTAGCTCATGACGGTTTCAGCATTGCCATTAATTAGATTCACTTCTTGCTGAAGAGGGCTGATCGTTATTACATGCCTCAAAAGTTAAAGTAATTTAATTTCATCCATTTTATTTCATTTGGGGGTGGGGGGGGTGGAAAAGAAAAAATCATTGCAGGGAAATATGACACATTAGTGTGAACAAACACTAGGAGAGCTCCAGAGAGAACTGGACTCAGATAAAAGCAGCAATAAAGCCCTGTTGGAATGTGTAAGTAAAACACATTAAAATGCACATGTGGGAATTTAGCAGAGCAAATGAATAAATCGACCACTTAGGACAGTACAGCCTAGTCACTGGCCTGCTCACCTATTCATAGGCCCACTGCTGTAAGGGACTCTTCATGGAAGGATTCTGTCTGGTTTCAGAGTTGAACACATAGGTGCTTCACCAGTTAAACACCAGTTTCCTCTGCTGAATGCCCTAATTTGACTAATTTCTGCCTAAAAACCAGACCCAAAGTAAACATTAGAAACATGATGATCAGATGCAAAAGCAGGACGCCATTTGATGGGTAACACCTTGACGTTCTGTGTGGATATGCTAAGATCCCAGTTCAGAATACCATACTACACATGCCAAGGAGTATAAAGTCATCAATAATCAAATTAAAGCAGAATTGGGCCCGGCCAACTTAAGGGGTTAAAGAACCTGGATCAATGCAGTGGCTACTAGCAATGAGTCCCTCTGTATCTGGTACAAAAGAAAGGGAAAGCGGCCATCTTTGGATAAGATCGAAGCGTCAGAATCGCGGGTCCGACACATACTGACCCTTCTTGGTAGTCTACCTTTCAGGGCTGGCTTCAAAAGGTGGGTTATTTAAGAAACAATTAGGCGCATACACAAAGCAATTTGCAGGCAGTCTTACTCCTTGGGCTCGCCCAGTGAAGGGCCTTTCAGCGCTGATTTATCGCGCTGTCGCCTTCACAAGGCAACATAATTAATAGGAGCACGGACTTCTAATTCCGCCGACTTCCCACAGCCAGTGGATTTCATTTGATTTATGATGGCCGGCGAGTTTGCATTTTATCAGTTCATTCGCTCGTTATTTATGCTGATGACCAATTTCAATGGGTCGCTATCATCTAACTCTCCACTAATCAAAGAGAATTAGGGTTCACTGCATTATTTAGAAGCAGCTAATTTATCTTCGGAACAAGGGGTGGCAACAGAGGCAGCAGCCCAGTTGAATTCACCCCCCACAAGAGTCCTTGTTATGTGACTTTACAGTGGTTTGAGTCCAGTCGTGCTAGTGGAGCCAGCCTAATACATGCAATAGAGGTATAGATAGATAGATAGATAGATAGATAGATAGACTTTATTTGTCATTGTTACAGTACAGGTACCAAACAACGAAATTTAGGAGGGGAGGCTCCCCTGGTGTTTAAGAAAGGAAAAAGAAACACATTTTGGAAAAAGCATAGATGCATAAAATCACAAGAAGATAAAGAGCTGGTTTACATCAATAGAGGCTATGTACACAATCCACTGTACTATACTGCACAGATAGTCAACTAGGGTTGTCATATTGCACAAGAAAGTATTTTTTCACATTTTTTTAAAGTGTCACAGTTTGCAGGCTTGAAAATGTACATGTTTGTGCCTCAGCACTGGCTGCCATTACAATCCGTCCGGACTTGTCCTGGGCCCAGAACTTAGGCCTTTTCTGTGTTCAGGGCCTTGACGGCCCTGTGGTAGAAGCAGTTCTTCAGTCTGTTTGTCTTAGCGGCCGGGGTCCTGTATAGGCTTTACTCCTGCACCTGATGAGTATCTTGTTAGCCCACACACAGGACGGTGTGTAATTGAGGCAGCTAGATGAGAAGATTGAGTGTAGACTGTGAATACGATAAAGATCAATCATCACGGGTAATAAAGTACATCAATGTTTGCAGTCAAATCGCCCCCGAAGCCGATTTCACTCTCCATAACTTGTGATGGTTGATGCATTCCAGTGTGAGGTAGCTACTGAACTCTCTGGGTTTTCCTGGCGGTGATGTTGTTGAATACTTCCAACGGAGGTTCGGGGAACATTCTCCTCAGGTGCAAGTCTAAACAATAAGAGTGAATTATTGGCCGGCTGAAATAATGGCTCGTGAATCGCCCGCTGAGTAATGTTATGCATTACTAGGAAACAGAGATAAATTGGGTCACATTGTAACTCTGTTTGTTAGAAAAATTACACCTGTTCCAAATGTTATGAACCTGCAAATGCTATTCTGAAGGTTAAATTGTGTATTACTATAAAACAAATTGAGATGGAGGAAACTGCTGGCAGTGGGACATTACTTAACGTCCTTGCGGGCAGCGTTACAATAGGGTAAGATTAAGATGCAATAAACCTTACTGAGTCCAAGAAAAATAGGTCCCTGTAAACAATGCAGTTAAAAAAACGAGGCGCTTCACAGCACATGCACTCGTTTTTTAAAGCCACACATAAGTCACTTTAATACCACAGCAAACTTTCCAGACAGGCATATCTTCCATTTACAATCATCTTTTCGATTAAAGCCAGACTTCACCTTCAGAGTGCAGCGTGTAGCGTTCGACGCATCGTGACACAAAAAAATATTTCTAATGGGCTGTGATGCACTTTCTCTACCCCCAATCACGACCCCTCCCCTCCTTCCCACACAACCCACCCACCCACCCACCCACACACACACACACACACACACACACACACACCCACCCACCCACCCACCCACCCACCCACACACCCACCCACACACACCCACACACACACACCCACACACACACCCACCCACACACACACACACACACCCACACACACACACACACACACACACACACACACACACAACCACCCACACCCACACACACACAAACCACCCACACACACACACACACACACAACCCACCCACCCACACACACACACACACACACACACACACACACACCCATTTGCAGCAGGAAGCCCCAGCATGTTCTATAAGCGTTATCTCCAGGTCAGTCGCCGCTTATTTGGTTTAATTATTCAGCCCAGACTGATAAGGTGTTTTCTGACGACATTAATCACACTGTTCCTCCGTGTGACACCCCTGCTCAGCGAGGCGCCCCCGCTCACACAATGGCCCCACAACGCCATCGACTAGCTGCAGCTACATCCTCCCGGTTCACAAGGTGTATCATTTAGCCGGCGGGGGTAATAAGATGCAGAATTTACACAGAGGCCTGTCAATAGGGATGTCGATAGCAGGACACTTAGCATCTATCATCCCCCGGCGAATCAATGCCATTTTTCAGCTATGAATCCCCAGGAAATGATAGCTTTCAAATAAATGGTGGAAAGAGAAACATGAGGCTCCTTGGGGAGAGATAGATGTAGAGAAGCTCGATTTTCTAACCCCCCCCATCTCCCCCCCCCCCCCGCCCCGCTCCCTCCCTCTCCCCTCCCCCCCCCCCCCTCCTCCACTCCCTCTAACAGCTCCCAGCCTCAGCCATCTCACTCAGTGCAAAAAGGTCACAGGACATACAGCTGAGTATCTCTGGAACAAGATGTAGAGACTAGCTGAGACTAGCTGAGGTAAGAGGGACATCTATATCCATATCATATAGAACAAGAGGGACATCTATATCCATATCATATAGAACAAGAGGGACATATATCCATATCATATAGAACAAGCGTTCACTGATGAGAAGATATGAACCAGTAAAGTAGCAGGGGGGAAAGGGTTTGAGGTAAGAGCTTGAAACAGACTACAGGGGGAGAAGGGGGGGGGGGGGGGGGGGGGCGACGACAATGCAAAGTGTCACCGAACAGCACAATAAGCATGCATGTGTTTGCCTTTATGATTTATGAAGTCACATATTTGCGTGACGTGCAATCCCATCGCCGTTGAGATCAGAATGTTCCAACACGCTACTGTAGAGAGACGTGGTCAAACCCCCACACCCCCACTGGCGACATCCTAAATCGACATCGCAGCTCGGATATTTAACGTCATGATGACACGACACATTTTGGGTTTATTTTATTTTTTTGTCCGTTTTTTGGGTGGTGACTTTTACGGCCGCAGTCTAGACTTCCTCTGAACCTGTGCTCCTCTCCCGGTGACAGTCAGGAGCACCAATGGCAGCTCATTAATCACCAGGACAGCCTAGAGGAGCCATACTTAATCCCATGATGCTATCCTCCGCCCGTCCTCGCTTGCCTTCTCCCCCCCCCACCGGCAGCGGCGGCAGCAGCCACCTTGTAAAAAAGAAAATGATTTACACAAATCAATCACTCAGCTCATCGGCTGCAGCACTGGCAGCCTGTCTTTATGCCTCCCGTTTTAAAGGGCGCCCGTTGACAACCACACTTGATGAAGGACCATGGCTCCCCTAACCTTTCATCTGAAGAATGATTGTCACTGAGTGACACAGACTTCTCTCTCTCTTTTTTTCTTTCTTTCTTTTTTTTTTTTGTACACCCAGCAGGTCGGTTCAAGGCAAGGAGGGGGTGGGGGGGGGGGGGGGGGGGGGGGGGGTGGGGGGGGGGGGGGGGGGGGGGGGGGGGGGGGGTGATATTGGCATTCAAATTCGGGCGGCAGCGGCGACCGCGAACAGATGTCACTGCCTTGGCAAGTGAAGGTAATAGCAACAGCAGGTAGTCTCTTGACTCCCGGGGCTAAATCACAAACTGCCACCGGGTTTCTGGACGGGGGGGGGGGAGAAAAGGGGAGAAGGCGGGAGGACGGGAGGACGGGGGGGGGGGGGGGGGGGGGGGGGGGGGGGGGGGGGCTCAACAAGTGAACACTTCACGAGCAGGGCTTCGCTCGGCCACACTCCCTCACCACCCTCCCCCCTCCTCCTCCTCTCTCTCCGCAATTATCATCAAAGAACATCTGTTTGTTGTTCCACATGCGCGCGCCCCCCCCCCCCCTCCCCTACTCTCACAAGTGTCCTAGCCTCACCTTGACCCACACTTTCAATTGTGCTGGACGGACCCAAAAATAAACAGCGGCTGACGAGGAGTGAAGTGGGCCGGGGCCTTTTGTCTAAGGAAGGCGTCTTCCTACGCTACTGTTGCGAGGGAGGATATCCCATCCCCGCCACCCTCCTCCTCCCCTCCGTACTAGATCAACCGCTCTCCTCCCCCCGCCCCCCGCCCCCCCACCCCCCCTTCATCTCCCTGGCTGTGTTGACAGCCATGTAAAATGGCCGCATCTGCAGCGTCGTATCAGATGTACGACACAATCAAAGGCATTCACGTTTGTTTGCCTTTGGAGTCGGTCCCCGCTGTCTCTCCCTTTTACACCCGCCGTAGCCGTCCACATGACCCTGCCGTGGCGAGGCGAGATGCTTCCTGGCAGCAACCTGATCCGCATGAGGTCGGCCGCTGTGCGCTGTTCGCCCTCCTCCTCCTCCTCCTCCTCCTCCTCCCGGCTCTACTATCGACTGCCATCTATATCACAGGATATAGACAGACAGTAGCAATTGAGCACAGAAGGTGGCAGCGTGGGATTGATCGCTTACGCCCCGCGCGCCACCTCTTTCCGTCGTCCTCTGTGGCTCTCAGTCGGTAGAGCGTGGCGCCTGACAAGGCGCTTAGGTTGTGGGTTCGATTCCTGCTCGGACCGTATATACTGATAAATGTATGCACTCACTGCAATGTATGTAAGTTGCTTTGGATAAAAGCATCAGCTTAGTAGCATATATTATTATTATTATTATTATTATTATTATTATTTTATTGATTTATTTTTTAGCCGTGGGGTGATATGTGCCACACTGGTGAACTCTTGTGTGTGTTGGTATGTACAGTGGCCTGTTATCAGCTTCAAGTCACATATAGACGCTACGGTTTGGCGCTTAGTGTCGATGCTGTAACTCATCCTCGTCCTTCCCCCCGTAGAGGGAAGTCATTCTCACAGTCAATTAGCAGAGGAACATGAAAGGTAGCACTCGCTCATGACAAGTTGCATCCAAGGGACAGGCACCATACATACAGTACAATGCCACTACTGTTGATGATGTTGTTGTATAATGTCGTTTTAATGTGTGATAAAGACTTCGTGAATATTCAGTGTAAATGAACATATTAGTACACATTTGATGTAAAACGGTTGCCATAGTATGTTGTAACAATATACAGTATTATGTAGTAACATACGCCGGAGCGCAGACTGGGTTCAACGTCATAAAGGGACCAAGTCATTTGATCCACGAGTCCATGAGTCCATGAGTGCCGATCAGATTCCAGAGCGAATTTACGAACGCAGCCATAATATGTTGAAGGATTGCTTTCACAAGACTAAAATAAAATGTAAACACTCAGTAGAGCCCAAACCCTCATGCATATTAACTCATTTAGTGCAGAGGTTGAAAAGAGTCATCCAAATAGTCAACAATCTAGAGTGCCACGGGTGACGTTATTTACCAATGACTCTTCATTTTGTAGCCAATCCCAGTGTTGTTGCTAGGTAAACACTACATAGAAGACAGGAATTCTTTGGCAGTTGGTGAAAAAGGTATAAAAAAATACCCCTTCCACCAGAAAGTGGACTATAAGGTGTGTATGTGCCATTGTATTCTACAGTATGTA
>NC_137681.1:22522707-22707707 GCF_963989245.1 Nansenia antarctica | reverse complement strand
AAACATCCTGATAACCCTACAGACATTACACATATTTATGGTTCCCATTACAAACACAGCCATAAAGAGAAGAGTCGTCTGCAGAGCAGAAGAAGCCAAGGGAGAGCAATTTCCTCTTCAAATACCTGATAGACGAGCTAGATTGCTCTCTAGTATGTTGTATTTTGGAAATGGAGGGGGGGGGGGGCCGGAGGGAGGGGGCGGCGGAGGGGAGGGGGTGGGGGTGGTGGGGGGTATAGGACATGAAAGATGGGCAGCATGCCAGTATGTGGTCAGAGATGAGCTATAAATCTTTCTCTATCTTCTCTGTGGTGATAGCAGAAAAGGATGAGTCCCCCCCACCGCCACCACCACACCCCCCCCCCCCCCCTCTCCATCTCATTCACATGTCTATCTGCCTGTTATCCATGCCCTTGAGCAAAGATTACTGATGCCCTGCCTTTGATATATGACACATCATGTGCCTCTGCCACAGCTTTTCATCCAATGAATTAACCCGGTGGTGGGAAAAAAACACAAACCCCTGGCTGCCATCCGTCTGTTCTCAGACACACAGTTCTTCTCTTGTGCTTGTATCCTTGCTGATATTGTGGTTGTGAGTATTATGGGTTGCCTAGTTCACTGGCTAAGTGTTATCTGAACCCTGCAGGGGGGCTCTGCTTTGTATTATCTAGTAAGTGTCACCTACGATGTCATCCTCGTAACAAATAGTAAACATGAGGCCTAGTAGGTTGGTTGTTTGGTTTATCCTCGGTGGAGGTACTGTACTGTAGGACGGGGCAGGATTCAGAGAGTAAAAATTCACTATTAGTGTTCACTGAGTAAAAATTGTTGGTTTACTGTGGCCCTACAAGTTTCAGAGTATTGTGTCTTCCTATAAAGTGGTGAAAGTCTCCTTCCACAAGGTCAACGTAATGAATCATACGCAGAGAGATATATCACTTGGAACACACTTCACTTTATCTAAGCTGAGAAAAAAGATTATTTCCTCAGACAATGTGATAATGAACCAAGCAATTATAGCTATCATTGACCTACTGCAAAATCTTTGTCATACCATTTCATATTATTTCCCCTTCATTTTAGACGTCACATAGACCCTCCAGCAATAGTAGTATCTGTGCCAAAATCAACCTTGAATTTATGAATGTAGAAATGAAATGTAATAAATGTGCCACTGATACTACTAACGACGCAATCAATATCGCTTTTGAAAAAAGTGCGTTACTGGGCATATGATTTAAGTCTTTTTATGGAGACAGAAAAACCAGAATCCGCAACGGGGCTTTAGATTTGAAAAGCTTGGAAAAACCTTCAGTAAATATATTCAATTGGCAATAAACAAGGACTATCAAGGAGCGACTGCATCTCTCTCCATTCATAAAAGTGACCCATTAACCACTGCTGAATATGCTACACCCTTCATCTGTTGCTGTGCAACTGGCAACTCAGTACATTTGTTATGAGGTATTCCATCTGGCTGGGGGTCATTTGGCTTTTTAATTTGGCTGTCTTCTGCTACCTCTCATCCCTCTCTCTCATAAACAGCTTTCCGATGGCAGCTTCAAGCTGCAGCTACGTAGTGATAGCCACCACATAGCACCCTTTTGGTGGATTTATATGCAGACGATATTCTGCCATAAATGTACTGTTTCTGCATCATTAATAGTTTGTAACAGATGTTTACTGATTGTTGATTACCAGGCGTGTTGACCAGAGAAATCTGTTCATAAATGGAGTTGAATTGATGGCACAGCATCGAGAAAAACACAGCCAGAAGGGCCAGTAATCAGGGGCAAAAACTAATTTTTGAAATAGCAACATAAATGAATAAAAACTTGTAGATAAAGGTCTCTTTGCCCCCAGCCATTTGGTTAGTACTTATTCAAAAGTGACTTTCCGATTTTGTATCACATGATTGTTTTTGTTTTTTTGGAGGGTCTCAGAGTCCCTCGTTCAATAGCAGCGTGTTTACATGGCTATTGTTAAAACCATATGTCTGGGGGAAAGGCAACTCTACAGGAAATACACCTCACACTCACACACTCTCACTCACACACACACACACACACACACACACACACACACACACACCTCTTTGCAGATTAAATACTCCTCAGAAGACAAAAAGGATTACTAGTTTACTCAAACAAACGAGGTATTCTACAAAATGAAGCATCATAAATACTGTACTGCCAGAACGCTGCTAGAAGAAGACATGGGTACAGTAGCCCTGCCCTGAACACACACTAAAGTGCCTGTCCTTCACTGTCCAATCTGTTTCTATCAGTCCCTGGGAACAGTTTGTATACAACAATATATCTATATATATTTTTACAGTGGAGTCACCTGCCTGATACCCTTCAGCCATTTCACTGAGAGGCTGTCACACAACCCAGCTATAATATATTGCACTTCCAATGAGAACAGCTGTAGCCTCTCTCTCTCTCTTGCTCTCTCTCTCTCTCTCTCTCTCTCTCTCTCTCTTGCTCTCTCTCTCTCTCTCTCTCCCCCCCCCTCTCTCTCTCTCTCTCTCCCCTCTCTCTCTCTCCCCCCACTCTCTCTCCCTCTGTCTCTCTCTCCCCTCTCTCTCTCTCTCCCCCCACTCTCTCTCTCCCTCTCCCCCTCTCTCCCCCTCTCTCTCTCCCTCCCTTCCCTCCGCCTCTGTCCCCCTCCCTCCCCGACAATGTCCTGCATAAAATAATACATCAGGATTAATTGATTTCCTGTCAGTCTCACGGAAAAGAAAATACATTTTCATGTAGCCCCAGTTTCCCCGAGCATTAGAATTTTGTACATGGCAAGTAATTTAAGTTCTTAATTATGCATGAGAGAGAGAGGGAGAGCAAGATAAAGTGGGTTGTCGCCGTGCCCAAGGCCACTGGCTCGGGCCTCGCTTTCTGCTGAGACAACAATAGCACTTACTTAAAGCCTCACATAAATAATATATGTATTTACATACTGTACATCTCGGACGGGACGGAGGGGACTCTTATCAACGGTCTGGTTTCAAGGTCAGAGGGTGGCCGTTTGTCCAAGCGGATGACGTCTACTCGGGGACATAAATCATCCGGCGCGCCGTCTAACGCCGACAGACAGGAGTGCTACGGTGACGTGGGCCACCGCTGCGTGGTCCCCCCCCCCGTCGACACAAACGCTCATCGCGACACAAACTTATTTCGAAAAAACAAAACACAAAAAACTGTTACTTCAAATACTGAAAAGTTTAGGAGGTTATCAGGATAATTGCATGTACTGGAATTGAAGACCAAAGATTTTTTTTAAAAGGCATTAAGGGCACACTTGCGTGACTAAAGGAGTGTTAATAAAAAAATAAAAAAACACCAAAACTGACAAACACCACATTGTTTAAACGCAATGAATAAGCTACTTATGGGGGGCTAGCTTCCCTCATGACTAACAGGCTTGTGGTGGTGGTGGTGAGCACCGACGGCTGGTGAAGCAGGAATAGACAGAGCCAGCCATGAGGGGAAGGAGTGTGAAGCTCACAGGGTTCATCACCAGGCCATGCTCTTAAATCAGGCTAGGGGCCATGGCTAGTGTCAGTGGGTCAGGGGTGGAGGGGGGTGGAGGGGGGAGGGCTGCAAACAACAATGAGCCAGGGAGGGAGCAGGGTTGGGATATTTGTTGAGGAATTCTTTTTGGGATGTCCAGCTGGCTCCTGGTAAACCAGCTGGACCGGCCCGGGGGGGTGTGCAGAGGTCACGGAGGAGAGGGAGAACGACGGTATCAACTTCCGGGTTAGGAACGGAGGAGTGCGGTGGTGAAGCCTTGGTCAGCAGATACTGTATATGGATCCACCATCTGCGGTCCCAACTGCCGCTGTAGGAGGTTCTAGATTAGAGAGGAGAGTGTAGGGGGTTTGAGAGGAGAGTGTAGGAGGTTTGAGAGGAGAGTGTAGGAGGTTTGAGAGGAGAGTGTAGGAGGTTAGAGAGGAGAGTGTAGGAGGTTTGAGGTGAGAGAGGAGAGTGTAGGAGGTTTGAGGTGAGAGAGGAGAGTGTAGGAGGTTGGAGGTGAGAGAGGAGAGTGTAGGAGGTTGGAGGTGAGAGAGGAGAGTGTAGGAGGTTCGAGGTGAGAGAGGAGAGTGTAGGAGGTGAGAGAGGAGAGTGTAGGAGGTGAGAGAGGAGAGTGTAGGAGGTTGGAGGTGAGAGAGGAGAGTGTAGGAGGTTTGAGAGGAGAGTGTAGGAGGTTTGAGAGGAGAGTGTAGGAGGTGAGAGAGGAGAGTGTAGGAGGTTGGAGGTGAGAGAGGAGAGTGTAGGAGGTTTGAGAGGAGAGTGTAGGAGGTTTGAGAGGAGAGTGTAGGAGGTTAGAGAGGAGAGTGTAGGAGGTTTGAGGTGAGAGAGGAGAGTGTAGGAGGTTGGAGGTGAGAGAGGAGAGTGTAGGAGGTTGGAGGTGAGAGAGGAGAGTGTAGGAGGTGAGAGAGGAGAGTGTAGGAGGTTTGAGGTGAGAGAGGAGAGTGTAGGAGGTTTGAGAGGAGAGTGTAGGAGGTTCGAGGTGAGAGAGGAGAGTGTAGGAGGTTAGAGAGGAGAGTGTAGGAGGTTAGAGAGGAGAGTGTAGGAGGTTAGAGAGGAGAGTGTAGGAGGTGAGAGAGGAGAGTGTAGGAGGTTTGAGGTGAGAGAGGAGAGTGTAGGAGGTTCGAGGTCAGAGAGGAGAGTGTAGGAGGTTAGAGAGGAGAGTGTAGGAGGTTAGAGAGGAGAGTGAAGGAGGTTTGAGAGGAGAGTGTAGGAGGTTAGAGAGGAGAGTGTAGGAGGTTTGAGAGGAGAGTGTAGGAGGTTTGAGAGGAGAGTGTAGGAGGTTTGAGAGGAGAGTGTAGGAGGTTTGAGAGGAGAGTGTAGGAGGTTTGAGAGGAGAGTGTAGGAGGTTTGAGAGGAGAGTGTAGGAGGTTAGAGAGGAGAGTGTAGGAGGTTTGAGAGGAGAGTGTAGGAGGTTGGAGGTGAGAGAGGAGAGTGTAGGAGGTTTGAGGTTAGAGAGGTGAGAGTGCGTGGATCATCACGACTCTCGTGCTCACCTTCCGATGTTCATTCACCTTCTGAAAGTTTGCTGCATCGGTAAACACACTGAACCGTGGTCCTCTCTGGCTCAGTTTGTACAGCATGGCGCTGACAACGCTTAGGTTGTGGGTTTGATTCCCGCCGGGACCATATATAGGCTATATACTGAAACATGTATGCACTCACAGCAATGTAAGTCGCTTTGGATAAAAGCGTCAGCTAAATGGCGTATATTACACTGTTATTATACCAAAATGGAGCTAGGAGAGGTTTTGTTCGTGATACAGTTCTTGTTATTGTTCGCATAAACAGATATTACCCAAGTCCCAAATGAGTGTGTTGTTAATGGCAACCTATACCACCGACGACAGCTGCAATTATAGGGCACGCGATAAAGAAATAAATGTGGCCCACTGACTCCCCAAGAGGGGAATGTTGTGTGCTGCAAACAGCCCAGATTATAATGCTTGCATCGAGCCTCGACCCTCATAACGGTTTGTCCAGTAAGGGTGATAATTGCAAACCATATCTTTCACTTGCAGTGACATTATGGGCCACCGATTTGTATAGTTCCTGAAAATATTAATCGGAATTATGCCTTCCTCTGGATAAAACTCATGTAATGCACCTCATGACCAATAACAATGATGATAATAATAATAATAATAGTAATAATACACTTAGGCCTACGGCCCCAAGTTGTTATGGTTGAGCATAAGCACGATATGTTTTTTAATTAAAAACAAAAAGCATGGAATTATGGATATATTCCTACATTTGTGATGGGAAATCACGCGGCGTGGTGAACGCCGGGTTCCTAAATGAGTTACAACACTCAACACTTCAAAGGGACTATCTTCCAACGTAGCCGTGACGATGCGTGCTTACAAGCTTCTGTGGTGGTAGACACATCTATCATCTCCTCTCCAGCCCCCTCACTTCCTCTCATCTCTCTCTCTCTCTCTCTCTCTCTCTCTCTCTCTCTACACAACTACAACCTCGACGTAATGAAAAATTCATGCTTTTATCAACAATTTCCAGAGAATCAAAGGGGATATGGTCCAACAAACACTTCCATATCCAAGGTTAAAAACACAAGAGATAATAAATTGCTTGGGTGTCATGTTCAATTTTTACAACAGCATTACCCTGCATTAACCATAACAGGATTTAAATTGTTATCAGAACACTGAACAATCCACTTTGCATCGGCCCTGCATCCTGCTTGTGGTGATTCATTGGGAGGAAACAACTATCACATTTTTCCACTCTCCACACACACACACACACACACACACTCACACACACACTCACACACACACACACAAAGGCGCAACGGTTCATGTATTTGGACAATTTGTTGAATAAATTGCTTTCATCCGGGATGCGGTAGACACTCCCGTGACGAGTCCTATCAGTTTTAATTGTCTTTGTTCCTCCAGCTCACGCCGCTCACTGTCGCTAACTCTCCTTCCTGCCTCTCCGCCCACCAAGGCCAAAATACATTAAGTTCAAACATAGACGCGGTCCTGCTTCCTCTGTTGCAGCAGCCCATCACTATTCGGTGGATCACAATGGCCGCCCGAACACAAAGAGTTCAGAGTTATGCAAATCACATAACTCAAGACTAACACAATGCGATGAAAGGACCGATTTCTCATCCGGCCTAGAAAGCGAAGCCATAACATCGGAAAAAGTCCCAAGTAGAAAGGCTGCGCTAGACAGGAGAGCGATAGGCCTCGTAATCACCGATTCAATCCAGCATCATCTGCTTCTCAGGTGAAAGATGTGCAGGTATAGGCCCCCCATTGAAGGATACCTTTCAAAAGCAAATACCCCTTTAAACACAGTATTAGCTCCCTATGCTTTATGACCAGAATGGAGTGTTAGGAGTACAGCAGAAGTAGAAAACCAACCACGAAGATTTACTCTCAACCCTTTTGTTATAACTCTCATTTTGACTTATAGTTGTATTGATATACAATCCATCGTAGCTTTTTTGGGGGGTGGGGGGTGGCGGCTGGCGGGTGCGGGGGGGGGCGGATCTGAAAACAATCAAGGTGCAGCGCGGCAGAATGTCGGTGGGGGCATTAATCACAAAAGGCAGTATTTTATTCTGGGCCCATGCAGGAGTTTGTTGCAACAGCTGCTAAGCATTCTGGTAAAGGAGAGTGATTTATGGCTGGGTAGCCATAACGATGAGGCAGAGTCATTACCATATCGACAGTCTCCCAGATGGATTATACCCATTGATTACTTCACGGCTTGCTGATAACTGTTTGTTAGAGAGGGAAAAGGTGGGTAGAAGAGATGGGGGGGGGGGGGGGGCATGGTGGATGGCCTGCTCTACAGCGTATAATAGAGTAAATGTACTTCTAAGGTAATTTCTCACAGCATGAAGCTGTACCTAAAACAGTACCCGGACGGATTTATCAAGTGACTATATAGCGATTTGGAATAAGTAGTATATATATACTGTATATATATATATATATTAATGCAGGGATAGCAGCGACAGAGAGAGAGAGAGAGAGAGGTGAGGTGAAGCTCTGAGGTGACCAACAGCGAGGGTGGGGGGGGGGGGGGGGCGGGTTCACATGTGTGGGGATTTTCACAGCTAATCACTGGTTGGCTTTGATTCACGACCCACCTTGCTCCTCTCCCCCATATATCAAAACACACTTCTTATCCACCCCCCAACACACACACCTCCCGGCCGCCCCCCTCCCCCCCCCCCCCAACCTCCCGGCCGCCCCGTCCGACAACCTTGCCAAGGTCAGCTGAAGGAAATGATACCACGAGTTCCCCCCAAGATTTATGACAAGACTCGGTCCCTCCCATCTCTCTCTCTCTCTCTTTCTCTCTTTCTCTCTCTCTCTCTCTCTCTCTCTCTCTCTCTCTCTCTCTCTCTCTCTCTTTCTCTCTTTCTCTCTCTCTCTCTCCCATCTCTCTCTCTCTCTCTCTCTCTCTCTCTCTGTGTGTGTGTTTACAGAATACATTGACTTCAAAAGGGAAGAATATCCACCTAGCAGTCCCTGGCGGTTTAGGGACGTGGGAAGGCGTCTATGGAGTGTCAAACGGAGCCCTCACACGGTTGAGCCGTCGCTGGTGACAGGTGCTAATTGAGAACCAAACACAGGTTGCATCCAGTTTAAACCTGACTGATCCCGCCGTCGTCCCTCCGTTACGGTGGCCCTCAGCGCGGAGGAGGTAACCTTGGACGTGGACGCAGAGAGAGACACAAATAGAAATAGAAAGGTCCGCAGCCGCCCGCTTGATACACACAACCTTGGGCTCAGAAACACTGAAAAATATAAGCTGAAATTAAACGAGAGAGACATTTTCTTTTCCCACCGCACACACACACACGCACGTACACACGCACAGACACACTCACACACAGTACCACGGTAAAGAACAGCTACCTCTGGTCACACTGATTGGGAGTGAGGAGCATGGAGGTTACTGGCCTTCACATGTCCTTGGTGGCCATAATGAAGGAAGAGTGAATGGGTGTGTGTGTGTGTGCGTGTGTGTGTGTGTGTGTGTGTGTGTGTGTGTGCATGTGTGCGTCTCTCCGACCCACCCCCCACACAGTGACAGGGTGCTGCCCTGCCCCTTGCTCTGAGAGGGACCAGGGCTTTAAATT
Organism: Nansenia antarctica; assembly: GCF_963989245.1. Lineage (NCBI taxonomy): Eukaryota > Metazoa > Chordata > Actinopteri > Argentiniformes > Microstomatidae > Nansenia > Nansenia antarctica. Next base: position 22,699,046 of record NC_137681.1, on the reverse strand, counting down.
GCTTCCATCTCTCAGGCCCTGATTAATGACAATGGTTCTAATCGGAGTTCCTGGGGCCAGCGGCATTAGTCTTAATCTTCCCGGGCCCCATCCACCTCCACCAGTGACATTTAATGTAGTGCTAGTGCAATGGTAATGAGAATTCATTCTCCAACAAGGAGGCCCGACTGTTACTTCCGCCCCCCCCGCACGCCCCCCCCCGACCCCCACGTAGAGCCTGGATTGGGGAAGGTTATTGGCTCTGCGGCGGCTGGTTTCAGGGGTTATTAGTTCTATGCAGGCCATGAGGTACCTAAAATATCTGGTGTTTTACAGCGCGCTTTGAGGCGGTGCAAATGAACCTGTGGTTGAACACACAGACGATTTAAAGCCCTCTCTCTCTTATATGGCCTAGATGTGCAGTCAGAGCACAAGAGAGAGAGAGAGAGAGAGAGAGTGTGTGTGTGTGTGTGTGTGTGTGTCTATATGTGTGTGTGTGTGTGTCTATATGTGTGTGTGTGTGTCTATATGTGTGTGTGTGTGTGTGTGTGTGTGTGTGTGTGTGTGTATTGTATATATGTATGGGTGTGTGTGTGTGTGTGTGTGCGTGTGTGTGTGTGTGTCTGTGTGTGTGTGTGTGTGTGTGTGTATGTGTGTGTGTATGTACTGTATGTATGTATGTGTGTGTGTGTGTATGTACTGTATGTATGTATGTGTGTGTGTGTGTGTGCGCGTGCATGTGTGTCTGTGTGTGTGTGTGCCCGCCCATCCGGCCGGCCGCCCGCCTCCCTACCACTCAACATGTATGGATCTGACTCCGACTACATCGGAGAAAAAGCAGGCAATCATAAAACAATAGAGTGTGAATGAAGCGCCGCTCCCAGCCTGCTGAATGAAAGCCATTCCCCACGTCAGGCCCACTTGTACCAAAGCAAAACAACCCTCCCGTGTTCAGTTAGCAGTAAGTAAATTGCTCGGGGATTTGTATTGCCGGAATGCTTTAGCAGGTAATTCCTCTCTGTCTTTCATTCTGTTTTGTCTGTGTTAAATTCCCACTCTGCCCCTCATCCATTCTCACATCCCGTCCCAGGCTTTGTCCATCCATCAATGGGGCGCACTTTGTCACTGCTGACTTCATCCCGGCTGCAGCAATCACATCCGAGCGGCGGGGCCTGCCTGCCTCCGTGCCGCTGGGGAGCTTTTTTCACCTCCCATTTGCATCTCCTCCCTCCTCCTCCCTCCTCCCTCCTCCCTCCTCCTCCTCCGATCTGCTGACGGGGCCCCCGACGCCACGCAGCAGCAGCACCGCAGCAGCAGCACCGCTGAGCCCGGCCCGGCCCAGACGCCTTCTCTATTGCACAGGCAAGCAAAAAAAAGAAAAAGAAAAAACACGAATGCTGCACACCTCGCTTCTCCAGCGAGGAGAGAGAGAGAGAGAGAGAGAGAGAGAGAGAGAGAGAGAGAGAGAGAGAGAGAGAGAGAGGAGGAGGGAGGGGGCTAGGGAGAGAGGGGGAGAGAGAGAGTGGGAGGAGGGAGGGGGAGTGAGAGAGGAGGGGAGGGGAGGGGGGGGGAGAGAATGAGGTGAGATTGAAGGAGGCAGGGTGGGAGAGAATTTTCACCTCCCAAAAAAATGCGCACTCCAGTCAGACTGCAGCTCAATTTGCCTTTTCCCCCCACATCAATAGACATCACAGTGAGAAAATGTATCACTAATTAAGGGTTGATAAGCTCCACGTCAACTGCACTTTAGAGAGAAAGACAAAGGGAGGGAGGAGGGGGGGGTAGGTAGAGAGAGCGAGCAGGCAACTCTGCATGGTCTATTCCTATTAATGTTAGCTTTACTGGGGCAGGAGTCTTTTCAAAACACCTGGGGTTTGGTGCACAATCTATTTCACACAACAATATGTTTATTTCTCCCTCAGGATCCATAAAGACTCGCAAATAGTTCCTGGAAATAATATAATTTTCTACCGTTTCTATTTGTTATTGTTAGGCCTGTTACCTTTTAGACTCCATCTATTACAATATAATACTGTTTCATAACATGGAATGTGAAAGTACCATTTAGATCTAATAGCTCATTTCGATGAAGATACATTTTGTCGATAATGATAATATACTATATAGTATATAATATAGGGTAGAGTCTCATCTAGTATCCGAGGTCCCTAAAAGGCTGATCCTCTGCTGCATCCCCGCCGTAAACACAAACAACAACAAAAAACAACAACAACAACAACAACAACAACAACAACGACACCAACAACAACAACGACACCAACAATCGTTTCAAAGAGAAGAGAAATCCATAAGACTCTCCCCCTCTTTCCCACTGCCTCTCCCCCCCCCCCCTCTTTCTCGGTGGAGTCGTTTAAACATCTGAAAACCCTAATTAGACTGCATCGAAGGGTTATTAATAGGCTGGACGTTCCAGAATGATCTTGTTATAAATGGGGCCTGTCAAGCCCTTTCCTCGAGCCTCCGAAATGAGTATTCTCACTCCACTGCCCCCGTCCTCCTTCTCCTTCTCCTTCAACACCCCAGCCCTCGCCAGCGCCCAGAACCCAGGTCTAACAAATGATTGCTATTAACCGTATTGTTAGTAATGATGGCCAAAAAAACAAACAAAAAGTCCATAAATAACAATCTGCGGGGGGAAAAAATGAACCCATAAAGTGGATAGATACCCAGCTGAGTCGTAACAAACGACACGCGGGAGCCTGCCGAGAAAGAAAGAAGCGGCTGTTGTTTTCTATAAAAGGGAGGGAAGGAGGGAAAAAAAAGGAGGGTTTGATATATAATGATCAGTTTCGCTCCACGCGGCGAGGACGGGGTCGGGTCGGCGCTGCTCCAGTAACGGGGCCTTGCCTCGGCAGTACCGGGCCTCCTCCTTCCCTCCTCCTCCTCCTCCGGTACATAGAGGGGGGGGGGTGTAATGTTATTCGCAGATTACAGCTTATGCAACAAAAAGAACCCATCAAACACTCAGCTGAGCTGGCTTAAACAACAAAGCGGCTTCCTGCTCGAGTCGTTTACCGGGACACAAAAGCAATTTCTCATATTAATTAAGCGCTGTCGCCGCGCTGTGCTCGCCCGCTCCGGTCCCTCGCCAAGCACATGTCCGCGGCTCTGATATGTGGGCTAAGTGTTTTCCCTGATGCCTTACTCCCTGCCTGCTTCTCACATAAAGACTGCAGTATGACTAGCTGTTCACAGTCAGTTCCACTTTGAGTAAATACCCCCACCATGTAAACAGTATCAATGGCGAATAATAAACACAAAGCAAAAAAAAAAAAAAAAAGGGGGGGGGGGGGCAAGTAAGTTTACGGGCAGCCTAAAAAATATATGTTTATCCAATTAGGAGTACTGAATATAATATAATCCTGGACTATATTATTGAATAATATAATCCTGAACCATGAGTGAATGTCTTTTTAAGACGATTACATGACCTATAGAGGAAACTGAATTCGACTTTTTAGACGGCTCTATTGGTTAACAGTACCATACCAAAATATGGCTGACATTTTGGCACATGCAGTACCATTCTACTAGGCCCACAATTACAGCCATTAGACAATAAGAGGGCCTACTGTTGGTTTATATATTGCTATTTATTGTCATTCAAAATGGAGAAAGGCCCATCTCCAGAGGAGAGAATGACCATAGCGTTACATTGAGAGGGAATAGGATATCAACAATGCTCATTGCTATTGCTCTAAGGACCATTAATCCTCTCTTTCCACACAGATAATGTGAGAGAAGGAGTCCCTGTGCACTGAATGGTGCACATCAAACCGCTACAAAACATTCATGAAAATAGATTCAATTTTCTTAACGTCAGGTCTAAGAAAATCTTCTTCTTTTTTCTTTTTTTTTACGCAAGAAACACATAATTCCGACATAACAATTCCGAGAGTACAACCACAAGCTAGTGTGTCAAAGTAATGGGACACATAAAACCCAGAACCCCATGTTGTGTAAAGAACAAATATGGAGAGATGGGGAAAAAAAAAACAAGGCATCAAAATAATGAAAGATTGTTTATGTATTCTGGCATGAAATGGGAGGGTGTTGTGAGGAAGAAGGGAGATAGAGATAGAGAGAGGGGGATAGAGAGAGAGAGAGTGAGAGAGAGAGAGAGGGAGGGAGGGGGGGTGATGGAGACGGATGGACAGAGCTGACAGAGTGGTATTCATCCTGCACGCTAGAGCGGTCGTCCTGCTAGTGGCGCTCGACAGAGCAATAAATCACGGGGCCCTCCATCCTGTATCTACAGCTTATTACATCCACGACGGCAAATAAATAATAATCCCTGTCACCGCAGCCCTTTGCTCAAGGATTGAGTCTGAAACCTTTTGCTCATCACTCCTGATCCTGAGTAAAAACACTGGAGCAGGAGGGGATTGAAGGCCATGGTTTACTGGGTCTCTCTGAAACTTTGGAGGGGGGGGGGGGGGGGGGCAGGGGCAGGGGGTTTGGAAAAAAAGACACAGCAAATATCGGAGACATGCTGTACTGTGTGAGGGAATATGACACTCAGTCACTGGCAGAGTGAATGGAATGGCAGGGTGATTTATGCTCAGTCAGCAACGTTGGCAATCTGACATCTTGATTAAAGGGATTGTTCACCCAAATTACACAATGACTCATATTTTCCCTTACGCCTTGACAGTCGCCTGTTATGGATGGATCTATATGTATCCGCACTTCGGCATTGTTGAGAAAAGAAATAAGATATTTTGTTATTTGAGTGAACTATCCCTTTAAAAACAGGCATATCGCATTCATTTCCATTCACAGCGCTGTGTAATGGCGAGCACCACGCCTGCACATCAAGACTGCTTCAATGTGGAGCTTGCGGCCATAAAACATCAAAGCAGGGATTCATATGACAGACAGGACTAATTCAAATCAAATATCATTTTCTGTTTGGATAGGTCCAGCAACCATCAAATTGCTAAATCAATAAATGTGCAGGGCTGTTGGCTGTATTGTTTAAATCAATACAAATTGATTTACATCTGTCTGCAGAGAAACACATCATTCAGCGCGTCAGAGGGACAGAGTGCACGTAAAGATCCATTATATATTTTATTTTTTTACGTTTCTGTAAATTGTGTAAGACCCATATTTTAATCTCTTGTAGATGAGGATCCATTTACTTTGCACTGTCCTTCAATAAAAATTAAAAGCTCCCATAAAAACACGAGCAGGAAGGGAAGGAGGGGTGAGGGGGTGGGGGGGCGGGGCGCCATCACCTAAATCATGTTCCGACATCCGTCTTTTTGCAAGCTGATCCTGAATATTTCATGTCCCTATTTTATTCTGACATTTGTAGATGACTTAGAGTGTAACACAGGAAATAAAATGCTGATGAGAGAGTCCACTGTCATAAAGGTTACTGAATAGTAAATGGCCCCTTCCATCTTCCCAGATAATAGGTCTGGTGCTGTAAACATGGTGAGGGATGTGATGGTATATCCACCAGCGCTCCTTTAGGAATTGTATAAACATTCATCATGGAATCACCGGGCCGTGCTTAATTGTAAGTTGTATATCACGCCACCGATCCATGGGCTGGAGAAAGAAACTCATTATTGCTGTCTCATAACATTGAGCGCCTCCATTTTAACCCGTCCCCCGCCCCCCCCTCTGTCCCCCCTTCCCACCCACACAGACACACACACACACACACACACACACACACACACACCTGGGGCAAATATTCAATCAAGGGGACAAGTGATAATTTATTGTCTGATGTCACCCGATCATTTAATGGGCTAGAGCAGCCATCTTGAAAAGGTAATAGACACAGTATGACCTATTAATAAGCTTCACACAGCTGTTCAGAGACATGAAAGAGCCATTCCAGAGCAAATGTGTTCAAACTATAGGCTACGGCATACAGCCACTGTGATACATCACTAATGTGGAATTGTTGTCTTAGTGCTAGCTTAGTGCCCAACCAATGTGAAAATTGAAAAGATTAGATTTAGATTCGATTAAATTCAACTTTATTGTCATTACAGAGTTCAAGTACCAGACAACAAAATGCAGTAAAAAAAATAAAAAGGGAGTAGGGAAGCAAAAATAAAAAGTAGAACTAAAAAACATTGTTAGTACAGCACTGTAGAATATTTAGAGGCACACAGGGCTTGTATGATTTACGATTTGAACGATGCTCAACAACTGTGGGTTGTTAACTCTGCAATGTGTCCACATGAATATTTACTCCCTTTGGACCACAACTGCTACTTCACACAAACATCCCAGGCTGTGCACATGAAGGTAAACCACCCTTTGAGTGGCTTATTAGAAATAATATATCAACAAGAAGGGACAGTAAGTAATTAACAGGTTTATGGTAAACTGTAAATCTATCACCTAGCAAACACTATCTGAACCCTGCCTGGGTCACAAGAAAGGACAAAATTCCACACAATCTGAACGGGCATGTCGACGGGCTCGACTACAGGATGAGTCAGACGTTTGGGACGGAGCCGAGCGTAACAGAAAAGTGTGACTTATAAGCGTTTGATTTATACCAACTGTATATCTTGTACTGAACTGTACTCAAAAGTGCTCACGTCTTCATTTCGACAGCCCTTCCATTCCTTTGAGATCTCTGTTCAAATTCCACAGAGATCTCAGGAGGTGTTATGTCCCGGTTTGGCCTCTTGGGGCACCAATCAAACACTGTCCCCCCCCCCCAACCACAGGACCTCACCTCAGTTACATTTCAAAGGCCTGAGGCCTGAGTAGGGGGGTGGGGATGGTGGTGGTGGGGGGCGGTGGGGGGTGAGTGGTAACCCTACCCTACCTCCTGGGTGGGAGAGGCCAGATAGGAACTACTTTTCCAGAGCCTGTCCCTTTACATTAGGCGGGGTCGTAAGTTCACGCCCCACACTTCAACTCTTCAGGCCGGTATTTGAACTCCCGACCCAACCTGACGGAGAGGGGCCTGCCCCTCCACGCACAGCGGGGCGTTTACAAATGCATGCTGACTCCACGCCAGCACAGCAGAATCTACCATGGGCCTGATAACATCTCCCTTTAGGAGGAGCAGTTCTGCTCTCAGCCCCCTCTCTGTATTTATGGCCAAGTCTCATAGTCCCCCCCGCACCATAAATCATGTTAATTGGTTTACTGATAAAATGTCTGTCAGGCTCCACTCACATTGTACCTCTATGGCATCCACGGTTACTGTTTAATCTCGGACCTGTAATAGTTCATCTGTTTAACTGACGAGAGGCAAGGATTGTAAAAGGGAATTCTCCTCTCTTCCCTAGTCAGCACATTGGCAATGTTGGTAATGCAAATGCTATAGAGCCTTTTGCTGGGGTGACATCAATGATAAATGATGTGAGGCTCTGTCGAAGCTAAAGATGAAGGACAATACAAGATTACAGTAAAAGGTCGATTCTTCTGTAGTTTTTTTTTTTTTTTTTTTTTTTTTTACACTCCCATTATCATTTCGGAAAATACCGGGCCTTTGCAGTTGCCGTCGCAATCTAAATCCACTTTTCTAGGTCATCACACGGTCACTTCCCGGAGACTCAGACACAGACAAACAACAGTTCCTTCAGTACACAAACAATTCTCTAATTACTATTCTTAAAGCACCTTCCCCCCCCCCAATACAACTGAAGGTTGCTCTCAAAGATGACAATATCTCATTATTCAAACCAATCAGCTTCTTTGTGGTCGTGGAGATGGAGACAAATGGAAATTGTCTGAACAGATGACTGTTGTGTTTTTTCCTCCACGATAAGCCCTTAGCCAGGGTTAAGACTTCTCAGTAAATTGTATTGACTTTCTGGCAAGGACATTCAAGCCCACAGGCCCCACCTGTCCCCCGCCAACAGATAGACCTCACACGGTCTCTCATTTACCTGTCAGATTAACTTTTTGGAATGCCTCTACTCCGCTGCAGGTATATTTATGATGGCTAGGAACCAGGCATTGTACTTAGAGAGAGAACTTTGCCCACTGCGTCAAAGGAAATTAATTCAAGTAGACCAGACAGTCGGCAAGACACATATTTTGGAAAGATTAATATTTGGGCAACCGGGTGTTGACTTGCACTCGAAGAACAAGAAGAAAAAGATGAAGCAGAGCTTTTCTATCCTATTAGAGCATATCTTGCTTTTGGTTTATGATCGGCAAATGAAAAGCAGGTACATCTTAACTGTCCCTCCTGAGAGATCTACATTCCCTCTACAGTTTCTCTACTGTTAATATATTATTATTATTTTTCGAGCATTATGACTGCCAATGGCCCGAGCGTAGATTCGTTTTTCCTGCTATGACTGGTGGAGAGATGATTCACTTACGTAGCCAAATGTATTTGTTGTAAGTCGCTTTGGATAAAGTTTCACACAACATTTTACATTTACATTTGAACTATTTAGAGACTTACAATTAGAGATTACAGGGACACTCTCCCTGGAGTAATGTCAAGGGCACACTAGTGGTGGTGTTCCCACTTTTAGGGAAAGTTACTGAATGAAGACACTGATACATTTTTAGCCATTTTGCAGATGCTTTTATCCAAAGCCACTTACAATTAGAGATTAAAGGGACAGTCTCCCTAGAATAATTTAGGGCCTTACTCAATGGCACACTAGTGGTGGTGTTGAACTCATTGAACTTTGAACTCACCTTTTGATCATCTCAGTCCAACTCACTATCTAGGCTAGGCCACCACTACCACAGATGCCCCATATGAAGTGTGTGAGTGTGTGTGTGTGTGTGTGTGTGTGTGTGTGTGTGTGTGTGTGTGTGTGTGTGTGTGTGTGTGCGTGTGTAAGTGTGAGTGTGTGTGAGTGTGTGTGTCTGTGTGTGTGTGTGTGTGTGTCTCACAACCAGCTATCAATTGGGTCAAAGAGAAGAGGTAAGCCCTCAACTTCCAAGGCGGAATTTGAGCACATTTGTGTTTCTGCAGGTTGTTAGTAATAACATATTAAGGACGTGTCTGGATGCAGGGACCAAAAGGCGTTTTTTGCACGCGTCCATGAGGGACTCCAAAAGTGCAGTGGAATCTGGTTAGCCTTAGTGGGTTGGCGTTGATTTTTGTATGATTAATGGTTTAAAAGGAGGCAGAGAAAAAGGTCAACCTCAGAGTTGGAGACAGAGCAGCTACGCAGGGAGTAATTAAGACACTTGTGTAAGCATGATTAATAACCGCAAGCTGGCACTGTGTTCTGTAAACAAGATGCATGCCAGATGGTTGCGTATTCCACGTATGAATATTGTATACATTATGTTTTCGGGAACACTGTGGTAAAAAGAAGTTAGCCGACAAGTTCTCAGATGTGCCGCCGAGAATAGTCTATTCAAACGTAGGGGAAACAATGTGAATGCATGTCAATGGAGGGCTTATATAGCGACTCTCCCTCTCCTTGTCACTATGTAAAACACTAAAGAAGACATCCGACAGCTTGGAGTAATTGACACGAAATGCTGACTAAAAACATCTTTGAATGTTATTTGAAAAAAAATAAAAATGTTGGGGGAAACAAGCCAAAAACAAGCCAAATTGTTGTGTATAATATCAATTTGTTAATGTATCCAATGTGTCTTCCAACATCCAAGTCTGTGTTGTATTCTCTCTGGTAAAATGGCCTCCTTGGTGGAGGTTGGAGGGTGAAGACACCCCGTGTAGCCAGTGCGTTAGCTAATGCTACATGCCCACTGTCTACATCACTGATGCCTTTCATTTAGAGCTGTGTGGATGGTCTTGTCTGGTAAGTGGGGGGATGGAAAAAAAAAAAAAAAGTTGTCCATTCTTCTCTCCTACCCATTATCTCTCCTCTCTCCCTCTCTCCCACCCATGTGACTGACAGTATAGAGGGATCAGGTCCAGCTTTTAGGGAAAGCAGGGAGACAGGTGTCAAAACGGTCCAGCTAGCAAATCTAACCCACGCTAATCAGCCCTGTTGTTCTTCCACAATCCATGTCTAGTCCACGACGCTCATTCCGTATGAAAAACAATTACGGTGGTTTGAAGTTGAGCGTGCACTAACTCACCTGTCTCTTCCTATTTATGTAACAAAAAAAAAGGGAAAAAAAAGGAACAAAGGGGGAGAGAGGGAGAGAAAGGAGGAGGGGTGAGAAAGAGAGAGAAAGAGAGAGAGAGAGAGAGAGAGAGAGAGAGAGAGAGAGAGAGAGAGAGAGAGTTAGCAGGGTGGGGTTGTACTGTCAAATACTGTATGGCATTCAAAGTGGATGAGCTTTTTCTTTTTTTTAGAGCCACACAGAGTGTTGTACTTCTGTGGAGGCATCTGATGCTGAGCTTCTTAGCACAGCAAGCCTTACAGATAAAGGTACAATGCGTCTAAGAAATCGCTGAGTCTCAGGACAATTACAACAAACAACAAAAACAAGACCGTGGAATTAGATAAGAGAGTCATTACTGATCATACAACAAACATGTCACAAAGTCGATCAATTCCTGACTTCCTGACGTCCTCAAATGTGCGAAATAATCCCTTCCCTAAGTAAATAACAGTGCTGCTAGTTTTTCTGTTTGTTTGTAAAAAAAAAAAAAAAGGGACTTCCACAATCGTGCAAACAATCCAACAGCAACATCTGAGGGCCGGGGAGCCGCAGCGCTTCAAAGGGGAGGCAGCGGTACGAGGCTCTGCTCCGCTCCGCCGAGGCTGGCTGGCTGGGGGACAGCGACGCGAGGATACGGGGAGAGAGCTTCAAAGGGGAATGGGGCGGACAAGGCACCACACAGCCATGTATTGAAATAATAGCTGACAAAGATCCTCAGCATTTGTGTCAGTATAATGCTCACTGGCACCGAAAAAAAGCAGCGCGACTATAACCGACCCCCTCCGGTTTAATTTGTGATGAAGGGGCTGGGACTCTCTTCCGTGGGCCGCGCGCCGAGGCGGGCAGCAGTCGTGCCTAATGCGGTGGGGGGGTTGATGGGAGATGAGCAGGGGGGGGGGGGTGAGCGGTCTCGGCCAATGGGAGGCCCGCCGAAGTAAGACGGCAGTGACAGCTAGCAGCTGTGTGAACTTTCCTTCTCACTCAGCGGGAGTCAGGAGGAGTAAAGTAGGGCCACTTGAGAGGTTTGACACGAGAGTGTCGCAATGCTGCCCGTGACGGGATGACATCGACGTGTCGACCTCTCACCTCTGCGTCTCCGGGTCTCCCGGGGGCGCCGCTCGCCCGCTCACTGATTGACCAATCGGGAAAGGGTGACGACCCAATTGGAATGACTAATGACATGCATTAAAACGACTTCAATAGATTCAATTTACTGTTCCTATCCACTCCAGTACAGTGATTACACAAACTGCTTCAACCCATTACTACATGGTCATTACGAAGCAATTACCAAATGGCTGTGTGGCAACATGTTGCTACTCTGTTATTACTAGTGCAAATGACAACGTTATTACATAAGTACAGAGCTGGTTATTACAAACTACCTGTCTAAACAAAGAACATTCCTGACCTGCCCAATGTCATCTATCATATTTCCTTCTCTCATTAAGTATGCATCTTGACTGGCAGCCTCCCCGATTCACATGAATGCTAAATGACTTTGGACACCAGGCGATTGGGACTGCCTACTTAAACGGAAGTAAGATCTGACAGGTCGCTGCCTTACCGGTTCTTACAAGCTCTGGATAGACAACTGTGCCAGCTAAGTCTTTATTCTAAGCCCTCGGGGCGCCTAGTCTAGAACCCAGGCCAGGGAGGGAGACAGGTTGGTATGGGGATAATAGCATTCCTCTGCAATGTCACCAGAATGTACTGCAACAGAGTTTGCTGGATGTTTTTTTTTTAGCCCATATCTATATAATAAAATTCAAATATTCAAAGAAATCTAGAGTAATAAAGTGTGTTTTCTTTTATTGGAAAGATTTCACGCATCTGGCATCAAAGCTACTGAAATGCCACTATTCAGATGAGGGGAGAAACTAACCAAGCAATACATATGATGGTATTCTAACAAAATCTTCTCCTGTAATACCCTCAAAGCCTAAAAATAAACATAATGGTAAAAAAACAAAAAAACAAAAAAACATAAACAGGCATTGCTCACAGCAGTACATCAAACAGGATGACTTCACTTTCAGGGTCAGCAGACTTCCCAAAGTAACAAGGCGAGCATATGCCACTGCAGTTCCCCGTATGTCCCAAGAAAGACCCAATTAATTAATCAATCTGTACTCCTCTGTCACTGCCGACTCCATTTTAGCCCCTTGCCAGCAGAACTTCATCCATTACTCCCCCCCCCCCCCCTCCTCCCCCCGGTTATTCAGTCCTCCTCGCCGACAACGCCAGCCAGGGTGGCTCTGTAATTACACATCGCCGTGACAACACACATGATTGTTTTTCTAACAGTATATTACTTCATTAGGACTTCCCAATATGCCATCTTTTTTAAATGTCACTTTTTTTTTTGTTCTAGGGTCCTCGACTCCATCCGATCCAACCCACCACCAGTCTTCTGTATATCATAACAATCATTAATAACTGTCACTTGGCACCATCAGCCCAACAGATCCGCTACCTCATTAGCATGTCCCAGCATTTGTTCTGTGGGAAGGGCTGATTATTTTATACAACAGGCCAAGCCAATTACTTTAGTGAAATGGTATCACATAAATCAAAACTTAACAAGGTGGCAAATTTAAAGTTATCAGATTCCAAGAGACACCATAACTAATATGTCACTGTCAGAGATGCTCTGTGCGGCCATGCTTCTGCCATACTAAATATAACAGCACTGCAGGATCTCTCTGGCTTCTGCCCGAGAAATTATCATAAACTGAAAAACCTGTACAAGTGTGCGAGTGATATTAAAATCCTCGGGCGAGGTTTGAGCTGTCTTTACGCGACTTTGGACACGGCGGGGGGGGGGGGGGGGAGGGGGGAAATGGATCAAATCAGGGCTGCTTGCTACAGTAGTTTAATGTATGTGAGGGGAGCCGGTGGCAATACAACATGTCTGCTTTCTTAGAGCTCTGAGACCTTTGCTTTTACTCCTTCTATGATGATGCTCATCCATCACACCTCGACAGCTGCATCAAACCAACAACAAACATGCAAAGCCTAGCACTCTGAAATATGCTGACGCCGTGTAGCCACACATAAATACAGACTACTCTGGTTCTGCCACCGGTGATGTTTTCCCCTCATTTCTTCTTTTTTTTTTTTTAACTAGATTTTCAATCTTGAGGGGAATTCCCACAACGTAGAATTGGTGATGATGATGCACATATCTGTCAGTTAGGCCGGTCACATGAGAGGAATTACACCGGTCCTTAAATGGATTTGTGTTTGTGTGCCCTTCTTCTCCTATTCCATCTCACGTAAGCACTGAACGGTGAACAACAGCTACTCAACGGTCATTGCACTGGGATTACCTTTGACTAACTCCCACCCCCCATCTTGATTTTATTTTCTTTCTTCTTCTTTTTTTCTTTTTTTTTTGGTTCCTTCTTTTTTTTTTTCTCTCTTCTCTTCTTCTCGTGTCTAACATCATCTCTTGCTCATTGCTCATTTTTAAGTGAGGAAGGAGCAGATGGATGCGAACTCAAAGTTTCCTGATCTTTAGCAGAAGTTATGGAGGGTTATCTTTGGCTGTATATCCCCACTCTGGCAGCTCTCCCCTGGTGATGAAGGATTAACCACCGCAGCTGTCTCCTCCCCGGGATGATGCAGTGCACTGCTCCCCGACACGACAGCATCACTTAATCTTAATGTCCGCTCCTCCAGAACGGCCGCACAGGACAAAGCCAATCAGCATCACATGCCACGGGTATGGACCTACAGCTTGGCCCTGGAGTTTCTCACCCTCGCAGGCCTATTAATCAACTTCAGACTCACCGATCCCAGAGTTCACTTCTCTCCCATCCAACCAGCTGAGCCGGGGGTAGTGATGTATAGGACAAGGAGGAGGGGGGAGGAGAAGGAGGAGGGCTGGCCTGGCGTGGTGCACGCGAGAACACTTATCAGATTGCACATTATGCACTGCTTTGTGTTACTGCGTGTGTGTGTGTGTGTGTGTGAGAGAGCGAGAGAGAAGGAAAAAAAAAACAGGAGAGGAAGAGAGGTAATAATGAATGCATTCAGCACTCAGCAGCAGCCTGTTTCAGGCCAGACCACCTCGTTGGTGTGTTTAAAGAGATATCTGTTCAATAACGCAGCAGAATGAAAGGATGGGGGAGATGTGGAATAATGATCTGTGCTCATTTAGATAAATTGCACTCTGGGAATCCATTTGTAAAGATCTGAATTCAGCTGGAGGCATAAGAGGACGATGCTACGTTTGTGCAGCCTATCCTCAGAATGACCCCTTGGGTTTGATTATATTGCAGACTGCTGGTTTCAGAGCTGTGCGTCGGTGCTGTAATCCTACACATATTACATTCTTTATGATAAGCAAATGCACATATATTACACAAGACATGTGCTTCTGATTTACTTTAACAACCTGTTCAAAGCACCCCTCCCCCACCCCCCCCAAAAAACCAAAACATATTTAAGTCACATGATGTAGGACATCCAATAGCCTTAAAGGCTGCACGGTAGCTAAATCAAGCCAAGGGCTCACTGGAGAGATGGCAGGCAATGTGCGCTAGACACAAAAACAAAATATACAACTTTTAATAAGAGGCCATTGAAGAGAAATATCCATCCAATATCAGTGATTTGAGGTGGCTTTAAAACAAAAACAGACACGCCTAATCCGACTGTCAGGTTAGAAAGCGCAGCACTTGTGCATACAATATCCCACAGGCGACCACACCAAACTCAACATCCATAAAAATCAGTCAACGTCTTGGAAGCCCTCGTTTGACGTTACCCGTCCCATCGTAGGGCTAGCCATCTCGCTAATTCAGCCATCAACCCCATTCTGAAACAGATAATAAAGCGATGACACATTTATGATAGCATAATTAACAGCGCTCTAGGATGAAATTAAATCAATATGCCCATCTAATATCATTTTCTCTAGTTATGCAAATCAAACATTCAAAGCGCCCCTCTCCGAGAGTGATATGAATTGCTTTCACATTTCAGTTCACACATATTATCATATCAGGTTTGATGACACAGAAGATTGGGAGAGAGAGATAGAGAGAGATAGAGAGAGAGAGAGAGAGAGAGAGAGAGAGAGAGAGAGAAAGAGAGAGAGAGAGAAAGAGAGAGAGAGAGAGAGAGAGAGTTAACGATGTAAGGACTAGGGTAAAGAGAGTGTGGGGCAGTGACTGCTGATTAGCTGCAGTTCTAGCCTAGCCTAGCCTAGCGTACCAGAGGATGGAAAGAGCAACGCCTTGACAAAGGGATAATAATGTGAGAACTGAATCCGCAGAATAAAAGAGGACAAGTCCTCCCTACTCCGAAGGCTGCTGAAGTACTTCAACAGCCCTCAGCCTTCAGAATAGGCAGGACTAGTTAAATCACACACACAAGGAAGTCCTCATTCTGTCCTTGTTCACCACAGAATAAGGGTTTATTGTGTGTGGCTAAATGAGTTCCATGCAGCGAAAAATCTCGAGACAAAAACAAAAAAGTCGAACATCTGATTTCCTCATTATGGCTGAAAGGAGAATAACATCCGTGGAGAATTTCAAAACATGCCACCGTGATGGAAGAAATACTGACTTCTAGAGACCCGACGAAGCTGCCTGCGGGAGCCAACCGAGCCAACCGAGTCTGCCTTAGTTTCTAATAAAAAGGTACATGGGTGGCCCTACTTAAATATATGCTTCCTAGGACTCTAGTAGCACACATGCACACACACACATACGCACGCGTGTGCACATACACATATACACACACGCATATGTTTCCAATGTCCTCGCACAACACATACTAGGACTCTAGTATGTGCACACACACACACGCGCTCATGGAGATACACACATACAAACACACACACACACACACACACACACACATACAAACACACACACACACACACACACACATCCCTACCCCCCTATTTATTGTGTGTGAGGTGAGGTGAGTGCATTAGGCCTTTCTTTCGTCAGGGCTACAAGGAGACAAAAGGGAGGCTTTGATGGCCGGGTGCAGACAAGGCAAGCAGGGGAAAAGCCTAATGGTGGTGATTAATGACAAGGGGCCAGAGGAGAGCTGGGACACAGGCGCTACATACATCATCCCTTCTCATCAGTCCCTCCCTGCACCTCCTGCACCTTCCTTCCCTCCATTTTCTGCAAACCAGCACAGCAATCTACTGTGAAGATATATTATTATTATATTTTTTCTTCTCTTCTTCTTTATTTTTTATTTTTACAAACCTCTCATCTGCTCCCAGTCAGCATACTGCACATACCACAGAGAATCTTCTTTTAGTTAACATTGTTTATGAGCCCCCCCCCCACCTCACTACAGACGCGAGGTGAGCATGTAAAAATAAGACATTACGAGTGCAGGAGGAAATATGGGGGTGTCTGTGTGTGTGATCGCTCATGTTTTTCATGAACTGAATACTTCCCTGAGTACTGGAAGTCACATTTTCAAGGTCTCATCTTCCATACGGAAGAGATGAGTTATTGAGGATTTATGAATAGGGGGTAATGACAAATGCTGCTGCGTTTAGCTGCATAAGTAACTCACGATGAGGCCTGTGCGAGATCGGCGTTCAAGCTGCTGTAATGAACACCGTTTGCACTGAGGGGAGGTTCCTTATTTATGAGTCTCGTAAATAGTATGTGGTTATCCTCATCGTGCCACTCCCTTAAAAACAGTGCCCATGTGACTGGTAAAATACCCATATGTAAGATTCTAAAACAGCAATATGTTCTTCTCACCATGTTTCGCTATCACGGTAAACAATTCTAAACACAGTTTAGTTGTGACCAATTAATGGAGTAGAATCATGGGGGGGTCTTTAACACTCTCCAGATCGTGTGATTTTAATTAGGAGGTGCCTAGTCGGATTCTAGTTAACACGCGTGACTTAATGGAAACACTGCAAATTAACTCCCAATTAAAGGAATGAGCTGGTTTAGTCATTACAGGAACACATTTCAAAAAGTGCTTTTTGAAAGTACAACAATAACTGCTACTGTACATTATCCAATCATACTGCATTTGAGCTTCAGAATATGGTTGATGTCTCAATCATCTAAATTACCCAATGAGCTGATTTTAGTCATTACCGAAACAATTTTTTAAAAAGAAGGAAAAAAAAGAAAGAAAAGTTAAATCTGTATAATAGGAAATGAGTAACTGCTACATAAACTGGCTACTGTTCAAGCTGTGTATGAGCAAAGGGCCACTGCAACGGTAGCCCATACCTGACCTCTACAGCCCTTCCCTTATAGCTCCCAAAAGAACTCCGGGAGCAGCTTTACGGTGCAAATTTACAATAAAATGGCTCATCTTTCACAGCGAAGCACTAAGTCAACTTTACAACCGGCACAACTGAACAGTTTTCGGCAATTAAATCTGACAGGCACTTTTTATTTTGCCTCCAAGCTTTCTTACATACACTGTAACTGCAAATAAGGAGAGGAATGAATGGCCATGCCAGGATCAATAGCTGACACACTGCTCATGGGAAGGGAAACACTAAATCTCATAGCAGCCGTCCTCTTCTGTTACTTGTGTTTATACAACTTCGCTTAAGTTGGAGGAGCTTGTGTCACATAATAGATGCTGATGTTTCTTGACACCCCAACTGTCAAGACTTTTCACACAGTGTGTGTTATGGCATTCTTAGGACGGTTTTAAGGCGTAATTGTTGTCGGGTTGTTGAAGACAGTTGAAATAAACAAGGCCTATTTGCCTACTCTGCGAATGTATAGGAATGTTTTACTGAACATTTAACAGAAGCATACAATTATGCCCCGATCACGTAAGGCCCTATTTCCGGCCAGCGCCCTTGACAAAACAAAACAAACAAACGGTTTATTTGCCAACCAATCGGCAAACAACTGTTTTGAATGTGGTATTTTGTGCACGCACCCTCTCATGTCACATCATAGGCTACGTAGTGTACAATATTCCAGCCCTTAATAATATTACTGTACAGGACCATTGACAAGACTGTTCTACTGCAGTACGACTGGTCCCGCTGTAGTACGACTACCATCACTTTATCAGATTATCCTACTTTATTATTACTTACCTTACTTTTACTTTATTCTATTATTGTTGATGTTGTATCCTGTTGCAATGCCTATGTCGAAGAACCTACGGCTAAGAATGTTACTCTTGTGTACCTGTACATTGGATTGGATGTAATAAAAGCAATTCTGATTCTGATTTGACTGAAAAGTCTCATCATATGCATGTAGCCTAACAAGCTTTTGACACTTCATGTAGCGTCAAAAACACCCACAACTGGTTGACAGAGTCATTACGTCACTCCAACCAGGTAAGCATTTGGTCGACATGCTACCCCGGAGTGACAAAGTGCCTTGTAGGGAGAACAACACACATATTTCTATGGATTTCAATTTCTGCAAATTAAACGCATGATCGAACCGAGGAAAAAACAACAACAAGGCGACTCTTTGTCTTCCCAACCGGTTTAGCTTATTTGCCACGGCTGCTGCTGCTGCTGAATATAATTAATATCTCACCGGAGCCAGGAGGTTGTCATTTTTCAAATCGTTTCCCTGGAAACGTTCTACACCTCTTAATGGCCCTGCTAATGCTGTAGCTGTCATGTTTTGGACAGCTGCACTTTTACAAGACAAACTCAGCTGTGCCACGGGCCTCTCTGTGGACCTCCTCACTCCGAGGGCTGTGGAGACCGTGCCTGGCGCTGCCAGCTGCTGGTGGCGATGGCACTATGAAAATGTGATAAATTTTTACCTTGTGTTCGTACGTTCACGACTGGCGAGTCACCTTCCAATGGTGGCTTTGTCCCCAAACACACCTCATATTTTTCCTCTTTTCTGATGGATGACCGATCCGCACAAATAGCCTCAGAAAAAACGACAATGGAAACGTATGACTAATTAAAGGTGGCTTTGAGGGGCCAGACGGACAGAGGCAGTGAGGTGGGGATATTTGGGGAGCTGCCAGGACACTGTGTTTAGCAGGCTGACATCCTGAGAATAAAATGAAGGCCTAATATAATACTTCAAATTGTCATTCCCCTGGCTCAACCCCTCTGACCATATGGGAGGGCATTACTTACAAACACTTGTGCTGAGGTGTTATTTACTGACATATTCAAGCTACACACACAAGTCGGCCAATTCTATATTTGTCAGTATGTATTAATCAAAGTACGTACATGCCGTACGTTTAAAAATAATCGCTGGTCTAAATTAAATCTATCAAGAACCAATAAACAAAAGTCCTATTGAACATGATATATTTGAACCTAAGACGAGATGACAGGACTAAGAAAGTAAATCAACAAGCTCTGAGATATGATCTTTAGACAAGTACAAGTGATGCTATTTTCTTCTTTTTAGCACGCGATTCCCTCTCTTCACTGAAAGAAGATATTGTTGCCCCGAGAGATGGTTATCATAATTCACGAAAGTTCAGCCGTAGTTCATAACATCTGTTTGCGTACAAGGCTACAAACGCTTCTGTCACTGTTATTTCCTAATCAGATGATGGCGAACAGATATCCATTGTTTCGACATGTGGTAAAACTATATGAGCATCTTGGAGATGCATAATTGAATTCATTCTCACACCCTGGATAACTTGGGTCAAGACAACAATTAAACGCTTATGATCACTGCAGACGTGACGTAATTGCAGCATGCTAGTCATATGATACAAAAGAAAAAAGGGGGAAAAAAGAAAAATCATGATACTTTAATAGGGGCATAAACATTCTGACAGCTAGAATTCTAAACAAACACAAAACAAACACATGTACAATATAATGCTAGTAGAACAAACATTTTACATAAAAGTGAAGGAAACCTCATCTAGATTTGTTTTCATGGACCAGCACCCTTAAAAGAATATTGTCTAGCCTTTGTTGATAATATATACTGTACTGTACGCAGCCTACAACTCAGAACCTTGGTTGATATACTGTTTACCTCCATACTTAGTTGAAGCTCTAGTAAAAAAAAAATCTAAAAACTTCTTCTACCATTGTGATTGCCAATGGCCCCTGGTCATAGCATAGATTACTTTTTGTTATGATGACTGATGGATAGACGATTCACTTCGACAAATGTATTTGTTGTAAGTCGCTTTGGATAAAGGCGTCTGCTAAATGCCAGAAATGTAAATGTGAAATGTAAAGTCCAACAGTGGCCCTTCAACCCTCGTCTCACAGAAGCTTAGACCTGGTTGTTTGATGACGGCTTATCCCTCGGCTGACATATTATCGTTGGACAGGCTTCTAGCTGTGCCAAAAGAACAAGTTAAGCAAAGGATTAGCTAGCACACTCGTGCTAATGCAGTCAAACTGTCACGCAGATCAAAGACATTCACTCCAGATTAAGACCAATTAAACCAGGTGGCCCTCCACAAATTAATAGCTGGAGCACTCACCTGTTAAACAGGAAAACACTGCTCTGGGTCTTTGTTCTCTCTTCGATAACGTGTTCAGAGTATGAAAACACCTGACTTACTCTCATTTCTGACTAGCAATGCACTGACTAGCAATACTATTATGTCACCTGTAGTTGTGTTTGCAGTTGTGGTCCTAGCGTAGACTTCTTTTTCTCATGATGACTGATGGATAGATGTATTTGTTGTAAGTTGTTTTGGATAAAGGCATCTGCTAAATGCCCCAAAAAGATTAATGTAATGTAATCAACACACAGTGACAGTAAATGCACTGGAACATTCCGAACATTCCAAAACACTTTTTAAACCAAAAGTACACAAATGGAAGACTACCCAAGAATATTTCCATAAGCCCATTCCACCAACCACCAGACCACACACAACCGGTAGAGTAACCCAGTACTGGTGTACTGGGATGGCGTGTAAGCTGCCTGCAGCAATAAGACTGTACAACTCCTCCTCTGGCTGGCTCAATCGGGGTGATCCGAGTCAGGCTGGAGGATGTTAAATCAGCGTGGACTGTTGTTACTGCATATAATGTTTCAGATGTCTACTTATGTCTATTTTTATTTTTATACTATTACTCAACTGCCACTTTAGTTAGTTGTTGTTGTTTGTGGTGTGAGCTGCTGTAACGCCTTAATCTCCCCTTGGGGATCAATAAAGTACCTTTCTATCTATCTATCTAACAAGAGACAATTATGTAATTGCTACCTTTACAGGAGTGATTTAGCATGAATGTCACTTTGCATAAAGATATTATAGTCTTTATTAGTTTTTGATTTAGTTTTTACAGTGCAGTACATTTTTGTTATATGGTGCTAGAATATCCTACGGAGACAGGTTTTTGTAAAGTTGCCAAACCCATTAAGTCTCAGGCAACAGTAAGGACAACTCCTTCCTTCTTCCTTCTGATAACATACTCTGCAAGTTGGAAAGGACAAAGCCTAATCAAACGCTTACAATCTTTAACAACAACAACTTAGAAAAGAAAACATCATACAGTATACTGGCAAGGAACCAAAAGTTGTGGAGTCAATCACGGTGATGTAGGGGGGTTTAGCGGTCTCCGTTATTACAATAACGTGAACGTTTCTAACTGAGGCATCTGAGCCACAGCTGCTCAGAGAGACGCCAGGTCATCGGAGGGCCAACGGAGGCTTCGCTGATCAAGGCCTCGGCTCGCGACAGGGGGATGACTGATGACTCCAGAGTAAATGCCAAAACTATAAATTTTATCCCACACTGACCCAAAGCCTCCTCCAAAGTTTATTTACATTTTCACATAGCGTCCACCCTTGAATGTCGAACGTTGAAGTATTTCAAGGCGGGATGAATTAGTGTCCCGCTGCATGCTTCTCCTAAAACTCACATAGCTGGGAAAGTTCATTCCCCACTGACATGTCCACTGTGTGCGCCGCTGAAGACTGGACTGAAAGGATCTTTCATTAACTTGTCGATCCTTGTTACTCCTCTGAAAGCCCAGGCATCGACTCCATCCAGCTCCACTGAGTAGAACCGGGTGTACGCCGTCAAAACGGCCCTTGAATTACGGCCCGAGTCCATAAATTACAGGCGGTAATGAGCGAATGTCTGCAAAAGACGTAAAAAAGCCTGCAGGCCTGACACATTTTTTTATGTGTGGAAAATAAATAAATAAGGTAGCTCAACACCCTGCTGCGGTTTAGTTTCCAATGGGCTTTGCAGAGGGGAGCTGTGTGTGTGTGTGTGTGTGTGTGTGTGTGTGTGTCTGTGTGTGTGTGTTTGATGTGGACGCCGAGAGTCACCGTTGTTTGGACAGTCACAAGGCGGAGCGGCCAGGCTTTTAACTGGTCCAGGGGACACAGACCACCACAGAGCCGAACACAGGGGTCCCTGTGTCCCCGGGCGGGACAGATCCTATCACCTGAGAGAATGAGAAAGGCTCGGTTGGAGCACTTCCTGGTGGGGAAAGGTTTAAGGCTGCTGCTGCTGCTGCTGCTTCGCTAGCTTTCAGTAACTCTGTGTCTCCAACCAGCCGTTGAAAGGCTTTTAGGTTTAAACAGAGGCGGCCTAGAGGCAAGCATCGGAGGGATGTTCTAGTCTAAAAGCACACTGCTGTTGCCTACTGTAATGTATGTACAAAAGCAGTTTGGAGAAACAACAATCAAAACGTAACACTTTTCTTAAAAAATAAAAAATAAAATAAAAACACAAAGTTCTCATTTGCCCGATCGCGTTTGACGGTGACTAAACGGCTCAACAGTCAGGAAGCAGGTGTTACGAAATAAAAGTGATTTCAATAGAGACATGTAAAAAAAAATATATATATTAAAAAAGGGGGGAAATACAGTATAAAATACAGTAACATATTTTGTGGAGGGGTGGAAAAAAAAATCATTGCTCCCATTTTGTGGTGTGGGAGGGAAGCATGGCCTCGTTGGAGAAAAAGGGAACATGCTTAAGTTATTACTGCAGGAAGGCAATCTGTCAAAGCTGGGCTGTTTTGGCGTGGCACATACCGCAGCTGAGATCAGAGAGTCAGATTCTGCTTGCAATTACTGCTAAAGGACCTTGGATGCAGGCAGCGAGCTATTAATTCTCCGCCTGGCCCCCGACACTTTGAGTTGTCAAAATTCTCACTGTCCTCTGTTCCACCGCACCCAGGGAGTCGGTCTCCACGGCCAAATCTCACGACTTTGGTGTAATTTATGCCATCATTAGGGTAATTAGTATCACTCAGCGAACATTTTGTTATGAATTACCTCTTATGATGTGAGGGGCGGAATTTGGAGAAAGGAAAGTACTATTTGGGTTGAATGTGACTTGAACAATTTGGTGTATTGAGTATTACTAGTACTGCTACAGTCTATTAGTCATGTGAGCTCTACCACTCTACCACCACAGCTGATAATAGAATAATTGTTTTTCCCAGAAGGGAGCTTCGGTTGTAGTTGGCAGCAATGAAATGACAGACAGTACAATAGACACACAAACAAATATGATATCAATAACGAAAACCAAAGTTATTCACAAATGAACAACAAGTTAACAACAGAAACAACAGTAAAGGTAATAATGGGAAGATGAAAAGGGATTTTTAACTATATTGTACAGGCCAATAATGAACAAAGTTGTGCGAAGACTTTCTCAGTGTTTTCAACCTCTCAAGTCATATTCCTAAGGGACCAACTGCCAAAGAATTTGTGGTGTCTACCTCACAACAACACTCATTTAATCATAATTTAAGCATGTTTTGGTGAATAAAGTCACCCTTGTGGCAGTGCAGACTGCAGAATGACAATTTGGATGACTCTACGCCCCCTTGGCGCTACATGAGTTAATGCACCTGCGTCAAGGAAAAGATGAGGCCATTGTAACCCTTTCTTCATTCTTTGCTTTCGTCACGCATTACCATTGTTTACTGTACAATCAGTGCCCCTATATGTGAGCGAATGGATCAACGACACATGAAAAAGGACCAGCTTCAAAGGAAGGGATTCATCATGAAGGCCCGCCCTCCCACCTGAACAAACACCTACACATGACTTTGATCAGGTAATAAAACTGTTTAATGTGGTGAGACAGTTTATTCCCTCCTTAAGGGTCTTAAGGCTGGTGTGTTTGGAGCAGAGTAATTTCAGTGTCATCGAGCGTCTCGCAGATTATTTACCCCCTCTTCAATAGGTTTAGTCATGCACACACTGTACAGTTGCAGATTAACCTTGGAAAGACTCTCTGGATGAAAAAATGTGGTGAAACGTAGATTGTCATTTTGAGACCCTTTCCCGAAGCGGTTCAATGCTTCAGCCCTACGTGCTGCAGCGTACTGTATCTTAGTGACCGGTTTAAATAGAAACATTTTTCCCTTTTCCAATTATTTACGATTTTGTGGGAGGTGAGGCAGGGTTACATTCCTCAGCTGGTGTTGTCTGATAGATGCAACATGTTCAATAACTTCACACCCATCACTCTGTACTAATATAACGGTCTGCTTGTTCGACATTATTACAGATGAAAAATCGCTAAACGGGGGTTGGGTGGGGGCGGGGGGAGATTCGTCATCTGCTCTTTTGATCACTCCATCGCTGCCACCGCCGCCGCCATCCTCATCGCCACGCCGTCAAACCATAAACATCTTGACATTTGCTGAACCGTAGTAATAAACATCTTGCAGGTCCATCAAAATACCTGCGATGCTACGTAGGATCAGGGGGGGCGCTATCAGAAGCCGGTTGCAGAGGATCTCATGTTCGGCTGCAGCATCTGTGTCCGATCGGAATAACGAGCATGACTCCCATGCAGATGGTCACAGGATGTGACCACCTCGTATCGCCTGTTCCCATCAATCTTCTAGTAAATAGCCCCTTTGACACCCTGCATTTGCTTTTTCCAGGGCATCTCACATGACCAACGGCAACATCTTGAAAATAACAGGGGGGAGGGGGGAGTGTGTGTGTGTGGGGTGGGGGGTTGGGGTAAGTGTGTGTGTGTGTGTGTGTGTGTGTGTGTGTGTGTGTGTGTGTGTGTGTGTGTGTGTGTGTGTGTGCATGGGTGGGGCAGGGGGGTGTAAGTGTGTGTGTGCCACATTTTCTTCTTTTAACAATTGCAAACACCACACCCCACCAACACCAACATCCTGCCAGAACTTTTGACCCATATCTGGCAGCGGCCGTGAGTCATGAGATACTCCTCTTGATATCGCTTCCTTTGAAATCTTAATGTCCGACTGCCCTTCTCCCTGGCCCCTGTGCACAGCTAAATCAGATTTATAACTACTGTCAAAGGCAGGGATGACAGATAAATTAATCTTCCCTTCATGAGTTTACATCCCAGGCATCTGGACTGCTGATCTGGCCCCTAACAAGCCCAGAGGTCTCGACTAGGCTGTCTTTTAGAGTTGATGTGTTGGTGGCTGGAGATGAATTACTCTGTCATAGGAATCTATTTATACAGCAGTGGGAAGGGTGTGCCACCAGACTCAGGAGGACATAGCGTTTTCATGAGCTTTGCCGCATCTGTTAGAGGAAGTCTTGTCCTGTCAATTCTGAGGGCTTTGTAGTGCTTTGAAGCAGTCAGCAGTGCACGTCTGCAGCCATGATTGAATGTACTCCTTCTCCACGTGAGAGATTTCATTGGTCGGTTGGCTGTGTGTTGAAAACACCACAATGAAGACACGTTAAAATCTGCACCCCACAAGTTGATGAAAGATAACATGATAAACTTAAACAGGCTCCCTGTACTACTCATTCTTCTTCTTCTTCTTCTTCTTCTTCTTCTTCTCCTCCTCTAACCTGTCTTATTGAGACTTTAAGTCAAACCTATAAATATATCCTTTCAAAACAGGACAATACTTACAATGAACACAGTGCGTTTGCACCATATACTTTCGAGACGAGGCGGTGAAGAAGTACCAAGGAGAACAGAGATTATAGATATTACTTTTTGTCTTGCTATGACTGATGGATAGATGATTCACTTACTTAGACAAACATGTATTTGTTGTAAGTCGCTCTGGATAAAGGCGCCTGCTAAATGTCAAAAATGTAATGTAAAATGAATGTCTAAAGGGAGACGGAGAAACAAGACCACCGGGATGGCAGTACTGAACCATGTCATTGTCAGCCAACCCCCCTACCCCCCCCCCCCCCCCGCTAACTACCACTCCTCCACATCACATGAATCCCCTCCGCTACCCTCGAAAGCTTCCCCAACAAAAGATGCTTTGAGGTCACGCTCCCATGCCTCTCTGGCTGCAGAGAAACAGAAAAAACAGAGAGAGATCCTCTCTTTTTAAACAACCAATTATTAATCACTTCAGAACCTCAAAATGATAATGATGGATCTTTCAGATCAGGGGGGTCACAACAAGCTGTAAGAAATAAGAAAGAAAAAAAGAAAAAAAGAAAGAAAGTCCAATGTCTTCATTGAGCTGCATGATTACATAGGAACTTTATAAGTTGAATGTCAGGTGTCAGGTTCAGCCTTCCTGGTTTCAACGCAACGCCGCTGAAAGTCCTCCAAGGGAGTCACAACATAGTCTATTCTAAAGGTTTATATCTCGCGCGTACATTTATACAGGTGAATATAAATCACTGCTTCATTTTGTTTTCTTTCTTCCATCCCCAGTATGGAGAGAGCCCTAGCTCTATCTCTCTTCATCATTGACGGTAATGTGGCTGCTGCTTTGAGCTATGCTCTCTTTTATATTCATCATCGCCCCAAGAATCCTCTATAGGGTTTTAAAACTTCAAACAGCGCCTCATGAAAAAGTCAGGAGGTGTCAGACATGTGTCCCCCCCACCCCGCTGGCTTGCCAACACCAAAGGCCAGAATTGATTTTGTGTGAAGCAGGACCAGCTTCTCCTCCTTCAGGGATCACCTGCCTAACCCCTGCCTGTGGCCCTGCTACTACGCTAATCATTAATTCAAGCAGGCAGTCAGAGAGAGAGGGGGGGGGAGAGAGAGAGAGAGAGAGAGAGAGAGAGAGAGAGAGAGAGAGAGAGAGAGAGAGAGGGAGAGAGAAAGAGAGGGTGAGGCCCAAACATTAAAAACAACAACAACTCTACTTCAATAATACAGACCAGTGCAAAAACATTCCACCACAAGTTATGATTTTTTTTTGGGTCAAATCTCCGATCTATGTTTTTTTATCACGACATCAAGTAAAACGATGCAAATCTGAGTCCGTGTATGAGGAGAGCGGCCAAATTGTGGCAAATTTCTGAACAACCCTAAATGGTCACGGTTTAACTTCTGCTCGTGATTCCATGAGGATCATCCCCCACGTATGAGGTAATAAAGAGAGGTTTATCGAATACTCAAAGCACAGCTTACCTGTAATAAGGACAGAGGCCTACAACCGAGGAAGAGGCTTCAAAAGTTAGCCCGGCTGTACATTACAAAACTGCAGTAAGCAGGGTCACCGAGAGGACGATCGAGGGGGGGAAAATCTCGCTACAGTATCTTCCTTGTTTCCTGATCCATTTAAAATCCCATTTAAATTAAACATTATTTCCCATTTCCGTATGCTCATACTAACATGCAAAAATACGGTAGACGCTGAGACAATATTGGAAGTTCAGTTTACCGTCTACCAGACTGGGCATGCTCCCTTTTAAACTAGCCGTGTTTTTTTTTATTATCATAAATGTTCCATATCCAAAGAGCCTTTATTGACGTAATCAACCGAACTGATTCTCTGAAGTGTTTATTGTCCACCGTTGTTTGTAGTATCCTCATAAAAACCTTTTTTTTTTTATCCAAAAACTCAGCCACCCTAAACGTACCCTTAAATTCAGTTCTCACTTTCTCAACTCACGTTGGCTGACAGGAGAGAGTGAGCGCGGAAGCCAAAGAGTAGAGCAACTGATTTCAATATAAAAAGGAATTTCCTTGTTGCCTTTCCAAATGTTTTTTCTCTCTCTCTTCTGGGAAACTTCATGAGAATATGGGCGGAAACCGCTTTTACCCATGCTGAGTAATAACAGAAAGGTGTTACTACATTCTAGCCAGGTTCTACAGTGTTTCTCCCCAGGTATAATGCCAGCGGTGGAAAGCTGGTCTTCACCCCAACACTTCACAGCTCACAAAAAGACAACACCCATCCATGCACCCATAAACACACCACCAAATAAAAAAGCTGAAAATAAATCTCTAATGAAACTCAACGGTTTAATTGGGTGTTTAAGTATTCAATTATGTACGGGAACCACATTTTAGTAGGCATAATAAAGACTTAATTAAGTATTAAAACATTGCTTTATGAAGCTGAGTAGAATACTCTTTTTGTTCCTAAATATGAAGTCTTCAGTTAAGCAGCAATTAATAGGTTCTTAATAAAAAATCCTTTTAGGAACTAATGAGCTTTTTTTCCACTCTTCTGTGTAGGGTAATTAATTGGAAAACTGTCAATTGTGTCAATAAATCCCCCTGGGAAAGGTCTGGTCTTTCCCCTGCTGACTTGTAAACCACACATGAAGCAACGGGATGTCAGATACCGAGCCAAAGGCGAGGAAAGAGAATCAAGTGGTCGGTGGCTTCGACCATGAGTATGGCTTTGGAACACAGTACCCTAGGAAGTTTTTTAAGAGAGACACCACATTGCTTCCACGTAAATTGGGGCCCTCGAGAAACCCCAACTTCCTTTTTTCCGAACAGCGGTCACTACTTCTACCATTGGCTTGGTGTCAACCTCCTCTCCCTTAATGGACAGCCACAAAGCAGACAGGCCGTAAATCATCGGGACTATGGAAGCCCATTAGTCGGCCGATACACAATAAAAACCGGTAATGGTCTCATAAAGCCAGCAACGTTACACCAGACATTCTGATGTTATGTATTAAGTTTGAGTGGAGCCACGAACAGCCACGGATGACTGAAAACAGAGAGAAATGTTGTCCGTCCCCCCATACACCCCCCCCCGTCCCCCGTCACTGTGCATTGTCGTCCCATGACGCTCCATGAGATCAACAGACTGTACGATGAGCCGTACTTCTTTTCTTTGTTGTTTATGTACCAGAGCTATTTACAGTACACTATGCAACAACACATTGCAAGACTGAAGTCTATAAAGCATTTATTGTGGTTATGAAGAGGTCCTATTGAACTGAGCATTACAGACTCCCCCCCATTGATTTACAGTGTGCTATTCATGAATGACCAATGTGCTCAGAGTTCTGTTGACAACACCAAGTGTACTCTTTTAAAATGATCTAATGTACTGGAGCAGTGGACGACTCAGACTTAAAGCCTATAGAGTCTGTCAATGTGAATGTGCTGTAAGAGTTATTACACTGTACAGTATATTGCCAATTACCTTGTCTTCTTACTGTAATGTAACAATAGAATGATAATTCATTGTTGAGACATACTATTCGGAGAGAAATGTCTGTACGTTGTAAATTGAAGCCTTTCAGACCTTATCAAATAACAATATATTCAATTAGTAGACTTATATCTCTTGACAGGTATTTTCCCAGGGTGTAGTCAATCTAATTATTTTTGAAGGGTTTTGGGCTCTCTGAAAGCATGCCAAACTGTTCTTGTGTAGTTATATAAAATATCTAATTTTTAGAGTGATCTGAAGTGAAATGTTCATCTTTCCTGCTAGAACCTATTCCCCATTTCCCATTTCAGTAATTTAGAAGATAGATAAGATGGTATATCCAATAATATTCCAACTGCCATTTTAACTGCCATTTTAACTCCCCCTCCCCCCCCCTGCTTGAGCTGCTTCAGATTGAGCAAGCCTGGAGACAACTCCAGTCTCTCTCTCTCTGGTGTCACTTCTCATTTCCAGATAGTGGCCTGTCTCCTACTGGCTTAACTCATCAAAAACAACGCAACTCAACTTGGCACTGAAATAAGGGCAGTGGTCCATGTCGGTGCCACTCATTATTTTGTCAATTAAAGGGATCCATCTCCATACACTTGTGACTTAAAAAAAAATATATATATAATAATAATAATAATAATAAAACAGTTGAGGATGTGATGAATTAGAAAGGACACAGGAGCAGGCTTGCAAGCTGCGCTGCCGCACGGTAACGTGCTAGATATGAATACCAACTGACACCAAGTGACAGGTCATACAAGGTTTTATTTCATTTGTCACTCGGGCCCAGACCTCTAACTTTGTCTTTTTGTATTCTCTTCCCATTAGGGTGGGCAACGTCTCTCTGACAGCCTGGAGACGCTTTAAAGCACTTTCATTTAAAATGCAAGAGGGCATTACTTGATATTTTCATTAAAATGCAAAACCGTTGCCATTATAAAGATGGATGCCGGTATGGGGCACATGTTAAATGTGTTCATCAGCAGAGGGGGATGGGAAGGATCCTCTGCTTGATCGAACCTTACATCCTAACAATTAGCCTATTCCACACGGAAATGAAAAAAAAACGAAAACAAATGTTTGGCGTCCGACGCGTTCCGCTGTCACTCTCGTTAAATGTACTGTCCCCGCAGTGAGCCAAACGACTATTTTTCTAACGATTAATCTAGCGATTATTTTTTCGGTTAGTCTAACGACTAATTTATCGATTAGTCTAACGATATATTTTTTTACTGTTCGATAAAAATAAAAAATAAAAATAAAAATTCTTAGCATGTGTAGGCCCCTTAATTTCCACCTCACTGCTATGTTTAGCCAACTTGAATGCCAACATGGCCATTTAGAAGTCTGTCCATCACCACAACACATAGCTAGCTAGTAGCTACATAGCTAGCTAACGTTACTCTCGCTGCTATGTTATGATTAGCTAAATTGATGCTAACGTAGCATGCGAGCTACGAGCTAGATAACGTACAGTAGGTGCGAGCACCACAATGACAATAGGCTACCGTAGCTAGCCAGCTACATAGCTAACGTTACTAACACCAGAAGACAAGACATACAAACTGTGGTGAGCTACATTGCTTGTGTAACATTAGCTAGTAGCTATCCATTTTTCACTCATACACGGCCGGAAAAGTGAACAGAAATACAATGGTGACTTACGGTGCTATCTTGCGGCTGTCTTCACAAAGAGCTCCAGGATGCTTTCGCTTGAGGTGGTCGTTCATTGCAGATGTACTGCTGTGATAGGCCATTTCATTTCTGCACAGTTTACAGACCACCACATTGTTTTCTTTTTTTGTAAAGTACTCCCACACTTTGGACGATCGTGGGCGAAGTCTTTTAGCTGCTCTGCCTCCTCCATGTTTGCACTGGTCGCAGCCATGTTGTTTATTTACGACGCACCGACGCACATTACGCAAGTCGACGTATTGACGTAGTCGATTACGTCGACGACATCGACGCGTCGTCCCAGCCCTATGAGTGAGCATCAGTGACATCAGAGAATCAGTCGGTGTAATGGATAAGCCGTACGAACTGCTAGAAAGTGACCTGACAGTCCCCACAATAACACGCAGGAAACACTTATACTCACGATGACCGTACAAAGAAAGACACATGGCCGTCCCCATAATAACAAAACCCTTTATGACACAGCCACAGCCACAGATCAAGGTATTTCATCTCAAGGAAGAGGAATCAAGCAGCACCTTGCTGCCAGCGTCCAAGTCTCCCTGCCATCCCAGATGCCTCCCATCCCTGTCCCCCCACATCCCTGTCCCCCCACGTGTGACACTAAGTCCTGATTGAAGCGCCCCTCCTGGTTATCCCTAATCCTGCCTGTGAAATGTGACACGACCATTCTTCAGGACTGCTTTAGGCTGTATAATCTGCCTATCACAGACGTTCATCCTAACCTGCACACTCCTCCTGGTGTCATAACATGCTACCTGTATCTTCAGCCCCGCTTTTACCTCAGAAATTAAATCTAAATAGGTAAATACTGTGTAAATAAATAACATGGGGATCAGTAAACCATGATGCTCTGCCATGCCACGTCTACATTTCACTGTACTCGTTTTAAACGTTGATCTGATTTTTAATTCAATGTGGAAATACACATCATTTCCTGCATATTTCAAGAAACATGTTTGGTGTTCAATCCATAACTAACCATTAAACCATTTCTATAGTTATTACAATACATACACCCATATATAAACTCATAACAGGCCGATCAGAAGACCATTGGCCATCATGGGTGACATACTTTGATGTCAGTAAATGAGGACTTGATTCCATTTCCTTATCTCAATAAGGCTATTAGAGAAAGACGATGGAGGTCTTAACGGCTCCCTGAAGTTTCCACAAAGTTCTGAGGGCAGTAATATGGCAGCTGTCACAGCAAGGCGCAGCAGCTGTGGTACTCATTGGTTCCAGTCTTCAACAGGGAGGGAAGGTGAAGTCAACTTGGGTCTACAGCATGACTGCAGCATGCCAAGATCCTCACCCACCTGGTGGCAAAATGGTCGACAGCATAATCTCCCTGGCTTTACTTCCAACCCCGAAGGCTTTTCAGACCAAAGCTTTAACTAATTGATGAGACACCCACTAAAAAAAGACCCTTCACCGGAGCGTTCTACGTTGCTCAACTCAACTTTCCGAACTCTGTTTCCGTCAGGATGTACAAAACACCCTTGCATCTCACTTCCGGCGTGAGAGACGCATCGCCGTGATCGATTTAAATATTTCATGTCAGCTCAGAGTTACGTTTTTGACAAATGATATCAGTGCTAGAAGAAGAAGAAAAAGAAAAAAAAGAAAACACCTCAGTCGAAGGCAACGGAATGGAGTATACCGCCTAAGTATCTGAAATGTCCTGTCCTAAACGGATAATATCCGTAATACTTTCTGACACATCCCCCCTGTCAGCTTGTGTGAGATGTGTTTTTCTCTCTGGGAGCAGGAGAAAGCAGTCTACTTCCTTGTCATTTCAGCTGAAAGGCATCCCTCAACTCAGAGTCTAATTCCCACACTTGAAGACAGTGACGCTTACCACAGGGTGCATTAACATGCTATCAAGACCATCAGAGCAATTTCAGTCTGTCAGACAGCCACAGAGAGATTGCAGAGAGTTTCTCATTTATCTAGTCAGAGGTTGTTTTTCAAAGAATGGGTAGAACAATAGGTTCACTACCGTATGTGTATTGTGGTTATTGTACTTATGGGATTTAGTCTGGTAGGATAATGCTGAGTTAGATGTAAAGGATGAACAAGTATTGTAATCAAGACGTACTGGGAAGAAAATATTTTCTATCTTTCCACATTGCACATACAGCAAATGTCTAACACTGACAGTAACATTTACAGTATAATTTCAGCCCAAGGCATTTAATAGCCTTAATTATATCATTGAGAGCAACAAGGCATAACAAGTTGTGTTATATCTTGATTATAATCATACCTAGGGGGTTGTTAGATATGAAGCAAGGCCTTCAAGACTGTACTGTTGTGTTCAGTAGAGGTTGTCAACAGACCTTGGTTTCAAATAGTATTTGAAATAAATGTCTAAACTTTTCAGTGCTTCTTTGGGGTTGTATGGCAAAATGGAACCAATGGAAAAGTCACAAACACCACCGCCTTTCTGGCACTCCACACAGGAGTAAAAAGTGGCGGCAGCTGGTGAAAGGGGGAATAAGTCGGCAACCGAACAAACGTTCAGACTTTTTTTTTTTTTTTTTTATATAAATTTCAACTTTGTTGAAAATCAATGACACACCCGCTAGTCAACTAACACAGCTTGATTTGTGAGCCGGCTATCATGTAAAATAGTGTTATACTTAACTAGGTAGTAGTGGGGATTACTCACCGAATCCATTGTGTGATGTTCTCTCTCTAACATCAAGCTAAACCTTGTCAATAAAGTCCATCAAAGAAAGAGGCGTAGGGTGGCTTTTCAAATCAGGTATATTGAACTGGTAAAAACTGCAAGACAAACAGCACAAAACATGTTTCAACAGGATGTAAACAAACAGTGGTTAGCTAGAAAGTCCGTTTTTTGGCCTAACAATCTAGCTACAAAATAATAACTAAAAACATAATATTCCCAACAAATGATGACTAATATATATAGCTACCAATCCAACACTTGATATTTCGTACTTACAACATTGCTTTGTGTAAATCTGAACATGGATGTTGAATGATGAATGGAGAACAAACATAACGTCTCGGTCTCTCTCTGGCAAAGAACGATCTCCCAAACCGGAAGTAGATTTGCGGTAAACAGGAAGTGATGTCACTACATCAAATATTAACTAAAATATTTATATACATTGTTAACAGTTGTAAATAGTTCGTTTTTAGCAACAAATAAATCTTATCAACTTTACTTCTCTTTATGAACTATACAAAATCGTTTTTTTTATCAAAAATGAACCTTTTAACTTTTTCTAAAGAAAAGAAAGAAAGTGTTGCCGGACAACACACATTGCATTGCAATATTTTGGCTTGACTAGCGAGTGTCGTTGATTTGTTCAGCAACGTTGACATTTATTTACATTTTTCAGAATAAAAGTCTGAACAATTTGATTGGTTGCTGACTTGTTCCCCTTTCACCAGCTGCCATAAAAAAATATTCAAAATACTATTTGGCTCAGGTATGCTTATCATCAGGTAAACAACGCCTCATCTAGAGGTATTCTAACACCTGCAAAAAAATCTAAAACACAACCCCATACGTTATCATGAGTAAGTTCAGACATTCTGTAAGACCAGCCAGTGCAACAAAAATACCCTTCAAGAGAGCAGAGTAAACCTCTTATTACGAGTAATGAACTGTCGGCCACGGACTCCATTTACTTGTTGGCAACAGACAAGAGCGAACACACACACTTCAAAGTTGGATTAATTATACACAAACACCGAGAGGTTCGCTAGGAATGTAATCAAAGATGGCATCTGCCTAATTACGAACACAAAACAAACATTAAATGGTAATCACTTTTATATCGGTTTAACCGATTAAATCAGCTTGGAGGATTCCACGGCGTGAAGGATTGAGAGGAGAATCCGAGCTGCCAATTCCCTCACACAACAAACCCACAGGACAGAACCCAGCAGGGAGCCAGGCTCCACGGAGCCACTGTAAACACTTAATAATTCATCATGCCCGGTTTAATCTGAGATTATTCAGACGTACTGAGGAGAGTGCGTTCGAACAGAACACTGTGTGAGGGGAAAACACACATGTGGAGGGAACTGAGAAAGTCTTTGAAATTTAAAAGCTACACACCCCTCAACAAAGCAAGCAGGCAAGGTACTTTAGATCTCACGCTATGCTACGCTAGCTCCACCCCATTGATATACTCCACACAGACACCAGTTCGTTAGGGCTGTTAATTTCCTGATAAGCCCACCATTCGGGGTGACACACTGGGGCCGTACTTAACCATTATTAATGTGACAGCCCTCAGTGCAAAGCAAATCAATTAAACAGGAGCAATCACTATCCAGCTATCCCGAGGCCCTGGATAACTGCCTCTTAAGGCCCGTTTCCAAGTGACAAAAGGGGGAGCCTCATTCACGCCCAGGCCCAACCTGACAGGTCAAGAAAGAGGTATGAAACAATGGAACCTTCTAACCATCATCTCCCCTCTTTACCTGTCAGATCAAGTCGGCCTGTCTCTCCGCTGAAGTGGCGTGCCTGCACCGGGCTGCCACGAGGTGAATTTTCATGTCATGTCAAAAGGAATTTCTGTATTCCATTTGCTTCAACATTACCATGTCACATGTATCGATCAGATCCTTTTATATGAAAACCAGCAGGGACTTGGGGCTTGTGCTACTCAGGGCTTCTTTAATGGTATCCTGCAGCTAAAATGACACACACACACACACACACACACACACACACACACACACCCACACACTCACACTCACACACACACACACACACGCACGCACACGCACACACACAGATACACATGTGCACACGCACACACACAGATACACATGTACACACACACACACACGCACACACCCAAACAAAGACAGACACGCACACACATTCTAGTACATTTGTTTTTGCATGATGGTTGCAAGCTGATTGCAGCCATTATCATGGTGGTTACTTGCTTACAAGTAATAGGCCTACTTCCTAGATAATTCCTAGACAAAGGTTAAACTGCTTTGAGTGGTTTCTTTCTAGTGTGTTTGGTACAGTCCATAGGGTCTTAGTTGAGGCTATTACAAAAGCTATTACATGAGAAGAAACGGCTCCTAGATTCCTGTGACTTAAAGTACACATGTTTGATCCCTTCTATAGCTCATGAAATTATATTGTGTGGAATTAAACCTCCTAAAAGGGGTGAGAGGTTAAGAGCAGTCATATTTTGTCCTGCCTGCAGTTGTTACAGCTCGAAAACACATTGAGTCTGTTGCATTAGCCTATAACCTTCAGAATTATAAGGTTATTTTATTATGATATCTGTGGTGCAACCATCTATCTCAATATAACCCTGTAGGTGAGTGGACGTAGTGGGGTTGTGTGGGCGGCGCGAAGTATAAACATCTGGTGAGACACTCTGATTCACTGAGAGCGGTTCTTATTTTAATTATGTGTAATGAGCCAAGATTAACATGCCATTGAAATGGCATGATGAGTGTATACCTAATGTATTTAATGACTGTTTACTTTTAGATGTATGTTGGCCTTTTTTTTATTGAGAGAATTAAGAGGGTTGCTTGGGATAGGTTAATTAACCATTCGACTATCCTCATGAATAGTAAAGCTACTGTAAATTATATTTGCACTTATATGTCTGCAGGGTCATGTACAATACATGACTAAAGTCATAATAATAGCACCTGTCATAGTAATTTCTTTCTCCATTGGCCTCCCTTGTTAATTAAACTAATTGTTAAAATGAATCTTGTCTAACAGGCGAATGGAGGAGACAGTCCAACTCATAATGGATGTTAAAAGGCAATAGAATATAATGTCAGTTTATAATTTATGTGTTCATCTCCTCCCATGTATGGTCTCTGTGGTTTAGGCAATGTTTCAGACACGAGCAAAATAAAATGGAGGCCTCAAAGGTTCACTGTTCTAGAGGGGCACGATTTTAACTCCTCTAAGAATTTATATCCTGACATACACAAATTATATTAGAACTATTTATTGTAGTAGATAATTTGCCAATATGACTAAGCCCTTTTCCAAGTATTTTTGTGAGAAATAAATAGAAAGAATCAACACAGTAGTTTGAAATGAAACGTCCCACCAACGTCAAACATAACATTGTTTTGTAAATACATAGATGAATAATAACTGTATTAAATAAATTGAACATCCCCAAATAAGGAAAGTGTAGGTCTAAATAGGAGTTGTGAATCACAATTATCCAACCACTGTGCCTGTAGGCTACAGTGAAACCGGTGAAAGATCGCAGATAGGCTATATGGACCGTGTGTGCTGTAAATAATTATATTTGCATGCAGGGAGTGATTCATAAACATGTCACTAGTGTGAAATATTGGTAAGGATTTCAAACTTTCTATTTAAATGTCATGAATTATGGCAACGAAAAAATGTGTTCCCATTTAAGGATAATGCCGAGTATTTGGTGTCTGGTGCAATGGGCTATCCATCAAGTGGACAATAAAAGGAGTTTTTGCCTGACGTTAGAAATTTATGGTCGCCCTTCTTTGCCCTAATAACTCAAGCGCTATGTCAGGGTCTGACAGCCGTTGCCGAAAACAGCACCCATGTTATCAATCAAAAAATGCCTTGCATACGTTTTAACTTTTCTCTCATCAGCAAGACGCTTAAATTAGGCAATATTACGCTACCTGCCATTTTGATTTAGGGAAAAAAAAGAATGTCCTGATCTGGAAATGAAATTTAAGGTGTGACAAAATATTTTTGACTATTTAACTTGAGTGATTGCTAAACTGTCACAGGCCACTTTTGAGGTATGACATTATGCTACGGGAAATGCTTCAAGGAATGCTTCAAGGAAAATATGATATGCGGATTTTGCAATAATAATGATTTGTCTGTTCGTGGCCTTATGCTCGTCAACATTGAAACTGTCCAAAAGTTTTTTTTGACCTTTTTAGTTCTGACCTATTCATTCGTCTGTGTTTCTGTGTGTCAAATAAAATAGGCTATCTGAACAAAAACATTAACAATAGCAAGCTTGAATTTGACGATATCTAAAGGAAATGAAAAGCTATAAAATGTGTCAACTAAAAATGCTCGGCCTGCAGAGCTGATCTGCCTAATCGAATGTCAGTCCTGTGAGTTAGACGATGACAAGAGAGTTGGTGTCTACTTTAGACTGAGGCATTGGAAGATCAGACACATTCTCCCTATCTGTGACTGCAGCAGCGGTTGACCTGGATCTGTAGACTACTGACAAATAACGGAAGAACAGCATTGACAGATGACAGTGTGTATGATTGAGAGGAGGCAGAAACGTTGAATTCAAAATGTGGGACATGTACATTTCTTCTTGCAGTGATGTCAGCGCGTGTTTGAATGGGCAATAACTAACCATAGGCTGAAATGCCCTTACATTAGCTAAATATCAATCTTGCGTTTGACGTTTTCCAAGCAAACGTGGGGAATGTCGCGTAAATCCTATAGCCTATCCACCGTAGAGAGAAATATTGTGTTAGGCATTGGATTCATATTTGAGGCAATAATCACATACCAAATTGTTTACAAAACATTGCGAATAAAAAGGCGTCCTTATCCATGGTTTAGTAATTCCCAGAAAAATATTTAAAAACAGAGTATTCCATAATTGGTAAGTCGTGTATAGGCTGCCGTGACATCTAAAAACAGACAAAATGTGCAAACGTGCATATAAAACACAGCAATAAAGCTTCCATGGAGTTGGCAAAACACACGCCCGTTTGAGGAGGCGACGTCACATTCCCTTGACCCTCCAATCACCTCAGGGTCTCATTTGATTGGAAGGCGGCAAAGGCTTTAATCTCGGGACTAATTCAGACGCTGCTGACGGGAGTGCGCTTTTCCCCTACAGCCGACGTGGAGATAGAGAGAGCGCACCGACCTGCCGCAGCCACACTCTCCCAGCGACGCCGAGGATGCAGCCACACACTCACTCCTGCAACATGCGCGGATCTCACTCAGACCCTCGCCTCTGTCTCTAATAAGGATTACTCCAAGTTTGACTGTCTTTATTTATTGCTTTCATTCTAAAGCCGCCGCGTTAACCGACGACATGATACGCTGATTGTGTTTTTCTTCTTATTGCATCGAGAATTGGGTCATGAGCACATCGCCCACGGTGTCTATCCTGAGAAGTAGCACGAATCCGATCTGGGAGAGCAGATATTCCGGGGAGAAGGGCACTGCGAGAATCAACAAGCCGTTTCTTCACCTCGTCTCTCCGGCAGACCCATCACGACAGGCTAACCGCATACCCATAAAGATTTTGAAAATGCTCTCCGCACGGGGAGGACACATCTTGCACCCGGAGTACCTTCAGCCTTTACCATCAACCCCGATTAGTCCCATCGAGGTAAGCGTCGGATACGGGGGGCGAGGGTAATAATAAAGGCAGAATCCGTGTTAGTCTGTAGGCGTCCTAATATGTTTCTAAATGTTGACGCATCGCATTCATTTGTTGGGGTGATGGTTTATTATCACTGTTTGTGTGTGTTTGATTGTTACTGTAATTTGAACTGGAGATAGATGCTGATTTTATTATTGTGCGCAATGCGTTATGCGCGGTGCGTATTTTATCTAACTTTACCTAATATGAGTTTAGGTGGACTCGTAAAAAGCAAATAGGACGTAGCCTACAACAGTAACAAGATGCAGTTGTTTGCAAAAACAACCCGAGACCAAAAGTTCAAACCTGAATGTTAATTGTATTTTTTGTTTATTTCGCAGCTGGATGCCAAGAAAAGTCCGTTGGCGCTTTTGGCACAAACATGCTCTCAGATTGGTAAACCCGATCCTCCCTCCTCCTCCAAATCCTCTGGATCAAATGGATCTGACAAGGAGGCAAAATCCGGACCACTAAAAATGAGTGACATTGGAAACGAAGACAAGTCCAGCTTCAAACCCTACTCCAAATCAGAGAAGAAGGACTCGTCCGGTAGCCTGAGTGGAGATAAGCATAGTTTCCGTGTGCCTAGCGCCACCTGCCAGCCGTTCTCTCCCAGGACAGGCAGCCCCAGCTCCTGCACCTCCGTGTCTCCACTGCCGTCAGAGGGCAAGTCGGGAGACAAGGAGGACAAGAAGGAGTCGGATAGCAATAAAAGCAGTACAAAAGAGGGCGGCGGCAGCAGGATAACCGTCAGCTGTGCTGGGATTAACGTCGAGGTGAACCAACACCAGGATACCTCCCCTGGATCAAAGGCTATCACGTCAGACTCCACATCTGTATCCCAAGCCTCCTCTGCTCTGGGGTCAGGACTCGTAGCGCCCGTGTCGCCCTACAAACCGGGTCACACCGTGTTCCCCCTGCCACCTGCTGGTATGTCCTATCCCGGGAGCTTGGCAGGTGCGTACGCGGGCTACCCTCAACACTTTCTCCCCCACGGAATGACTTTAGACCCGACGAAATCGAGCAGTCAGTTCGCACAGTTCGCCAGCCAGCTCGGATGCAGTAAGGCTGGGACGAGCCCCCTGGCTGGAGCTTCCCCGCCGTCTTTAATGTCGGCCAGCCTTTGCCGAGACCCCTACTGCCTAAGTTACCACTGCGCCAGCCATTTATCCGGCGCCGCTAGTGCCTCGGCTGAGTCTGCCGCCGCGGCCCACTCGGCCCTGAAGTCTGGATACCAGCTCATGTACCCGACGCACCCTTTGCACGGCGTGCACTCCGCGCCGCCATCTTTCACCGGACACCCGTTGTACCCGTACGGGTTTATGCTCCCCAATGACCCCATGCCGCACATTTGTAACTGGGTCTCCGCTAACGGACCCTGTGACAAGCGGTTTTCCTCCTCCGAAGAACTTCTCAATCACCTGCGGACTCATACAGCTTTTGCCGGGACGGAGAAGTTGATATCAGGATACCCGGGCTCGTCGTCACTGGCCAACGCTGCCGCGGCCGCTATGGCCTGCCATATGCACATGCCACCCAACGGGGGCCCCGGCAGTCCGGGAGCGATGCTCAGGAGCCCGCATCACCCACTGGGACTGAGCAGCCGCTACCACCCCTACTCCAAGAGCCCCCTGCCCAACGGCGCGCCGGTGCCAGTGCCCGCTGCAGCCGGGCCATACTATTCTCCATATGCTTTCTATGGACAGAGACTTACTACGGCATCGGCGTTAGGATATCAGTAGAGAGGAATAATGAATTATACGTTTATAAAGGAGATTTTAGGCCTAATGACTTTTATATTGGTTGTACTTCATGCAGGACGCGATCCATGGACTCAATGTATTTATTTGCGATAGCTCCAAGCGTGACAAAAATAAAATAATTATAATATAATTTGCAAAAGGCTCAAAGTGCATTATTGTTTTTTTTACAATTTAGGTTGATTGAGGGTGATGGCATTTAGGCCTGTAAGTTGCAAATTGAACGTGTGTGTTTTTGTTGAAATGTTGATTGTTGTTACAAATTAATTAAGGCCTATCTTATAGGCTATTACATCTGTAATTAATTGGAAATAATTTGAAGTGGGGCTGTTTTCCTGAATACCAACTTTTCCAAACACTTTCAAATAGGCTTTTTTAGGTTTAATTCGACACAATTTTCAGGAATTTAATTCTCAATGCACAATAGTAAACAGCTATTTGAAATAAGGAAGTTTGTGTGACCCACTTCAATATAATTCTATAGATTGATATGGTATAATAGGCTAATTTACAAATCAAGACAAACGACGTGAGCGTAATTGGTCTCTGAGAAATGGACACTACTGATTTAGGCAACGTAGGCTAGTGCACAAAGTTAAATAAAGCATTTCGAGGCTGTGTCAAAACACCAGGCTCACAAAGCCATTGCCTTCATAAACGTCAGGTAAAAATGTTTATAAAGATAAAATGGTAGAATAGTTTGCATAGGTCCTGTTTTGGAAAGTCAAATTCCAAGATACGCATCCTGATCTCAACATAACAAATACGGTGTAATTTATTCCGTTTATTCAATCTTTGATATTTATTTCAGCATGCCAACCGCAATGTAATATTATTCCACAGAATGTGGGTTCCAGCAAAAACAATGAAAATGGAAGAAAAAAAAGTCATTGTCATGATAAGTGTAATTTATCTGAGCGAAGAGTGTGCCATAACTATTGAATTATGCTATGTAAGCTAGGCCTAGGCTACATGTACATATACATGTAAACCATTATATTAAATGCGTTTTCCATGTTAAAAACAAATAGGTTCTTGGTTCAACTTTGAGGGGAAGCTCGTTTATTGTGGGCTAGATGGATGGCTCTTGCTCAGAAATAATTATCATCTCATCTCAGCAGATGACATTTGTAATTTATAGCCCGCTCGTGAATCATATCATTCTTTTTCATTTTTCTTTCTTTCATATGAGATAAAGTACGCGTAGCCCTACGGATAAATGCATGCAGGCTCATCAGTCTCCAACACGAAATGCAGTCTAGAACTTTGGCGTCGTATCGATTAGCCAGGCGAATAACTCTCAACTAAACATGTGGCCGATCCTCTTGGTTGACCTACATTGTGTACGTAACATACCTGAAATATATATATTTTTTCTACTCATCCCAATTCGTCCAATTTATCAGGCAAAGCGAACCAAAGTCTGGAGAAGATGATCCATGGTCAAGTCACAAGACTTCTAAAACATCTGCTGTACGACAATCAAAGTGATGAATGTGTAGCTGGAGATCAGGTGGACTTCTCCACGGGGGAAACATCTCCGGGTTTTTTCGAAACGCCGCAATCTGTAGCCTATCTGCACGGATGTATAGGTTATTCACAGCACCATAGGCCAATATACAGTCACAGTGGCATAAAATGAATTTAGAAATGACAACCAAGTAGCCTATAGCCTACTGATATGAAGCAACCTAGAAAGCAAGCTTATTAAATGTACATATTGTCCTATTCTTTTGGGAAACTTTTTGAAAAAGCTATTAGCCTTCAGCGGTTTGTTGGAGGTCTATGGTATCGCTCGTTAGTACGGGGTCTGTGCGCATCTCAGCGGTGGAACAATTGCCTCATTTGATTCTACAAGCTACAAAGTCTTTTCTGTGGTACAAGACGCCGTAAGACACCGAGGGCCCCGCTGTTGTTGCATCTGTCTCCACCCACACCCAGCACCACGCTGGAACACCGTACTACTCCGCTTTTAGGAACTGTGTGTGCGTGTGTGTGTGTGTGTGTGTCTACATCGTGAGCTTAGAATGATAAGGTTCTATCTCCGTTTAGGGCAGTTCAGAGATATTGAGCGTCAACGTTTTTACATTCCATTATGTTCTGTGAGATGGAACCTTTGTATTTTATGAATTACTAACTAAAACATGTCAACATTTTAAAGATAACACCACACAGGCATTAATAAACACCTAATGGATCAGATTATGTATAAAACTCAATTTTGACAAAAATGGAGATAGAACCTTATAATTACGACATGCTGTGTCTAACACCGTATTTTTTATGAAGCATTAAATACCACCGTTGTAACTGCGCGCGTGTGTGTGTGTGTGTGTGTGTGTGTGTGTGTGTGTGTGTGTGTGTGTGTGTTTGCAGCTGCATGTCTGTCTGCCTGTCTGTCTCTTCATATGGAAGATCCAGTGATAAACATATAGGGCCAGTTTCACAGACAAAGCTTAAGCCTAATCCTGGACTAAAAAGCATCTTCAATGGAGATTTTACATTGAAAGTGTGATTTAGTCCAGGACTAGGCCTTAAGCCTTGTCTGTGAAACCGGCCCATAGTCTAATAAGTCAACACTATATCGTGTAGGCTACAGTGCGATACCAAGTGACCTCATTTCAACATTCGCAGGACTTATCAAAAGAGTCTTGTTAGTGTATCCATATCCAATGAGGTCATGGATTAAAGAATATCTTAACAAAGAAAAATTGGCACCTTGAAAAATTAATGGCATCTATGCCAAACAATGATTTACGATGACACCGAATGTGGGACATTTCCACGGCTTTTGTGATTGCAGTAATGAAGCCGTAAACCAAATAGCATGAAATGAGGCAAGGCCGAACAATTTAATCAGCTCTTTAAACAGATCTACTGCATCAAGCAAACGACGTCATTATCCGTCCGAAGTAAATCACGCTATTCTCAAGAGATAAAATCAACATCATTAATGGTCACATGTCATATTCATCAAATCGACCAGCGTTTTTTTTTTTTCCCCCCCAGATTAATCCTTTACCATGGTTCCCGTGATGTATGGTAATGAAGCTTGTAGCTCACAACTCACCACCCCAACCAGGCACCATAAAGCCTGCTAAAATGATGTGTGGTGCCGCCATTTCATTTGCAAATTGCACACCAATAATGATATAGGAGGGGGGGGGGAAAGAAAAGAACAGAACATAGCATCTTGTAAATCAAGTCATTCTTTGCTCTTGTTTTGCAGACATGTCTGGTTTTGGGGGGTTGAAATGGAAAAACTGGGAGGAGCAGTGTGAGATGAGACATTAAAATGGATCTGAGATGACACATTAATGATGTACTCCAGACCAGTCACACACAATGACAACAGCTGGAATTAAGACAATAAAGTTAACCACTGAATTTCAGCTGTGGGAGGGAGGGGGAGAACCCTGGACATCTTTGCTCAATACATTGTCAGAGCCTGTGTGTGTGTGTGTGTGTGTGTGTGTGTGTGTGTGTGTGTGTGTGTGTGTGTCTGTGTCCCCGTGAGTGTGTGTGTGTGTGTGTGTGTGTGTGTGTGTGTCTGTGTTCCCGTGTGTGTCCGTGTGTGTGTGTGTGTCCGTGTGTGAGTGTGTGTGTGTGTG
Organism: Nansenia antarctica; assembly: GCF_963989245.1. Taxonomy (NCBI): domain Eukaryota; kingdom Metazoa; phylum Chordata; class Actinopteri; order Argentiniformes; family Microstomatidae; genus Nansenia; species Nansenia antarctica. Next base: position 22,654,285 of record NC_137681.1, on the reverse strand, counting down.
TGTCCGTGTGTGTGTGTGTGTGTCCATGTGTGTGTGTGTGTTCATGTGTGTGTGCGTGTGTCCGTGTGTGTGTGTGTGTGTGTGTGTCTGTGTTCCCGTGTGTGTCCGTGTGTGTGTGTGTCCATGTGTGTGTGTCCGTGTGTGTGTGTGTGTGTGTCCGTGTGTGAGTGTGTGTGTGTGTGTCCGTGTGTGTGTGTGTGTGTCCATGTGTGTGTGTGTGTGTGTGTCCATGTGTGTGTGTGTGTGTGTCCATGTGTGTGTGTGTGTCTGTGTGTGTGTGTGTCCACGTGTGTGTGCGTGTGTGCATCCACGCATGTGTGTATGACCTCTCCCATACATCCCACAGTATGTCCCATTAATCTTACGTCCTCTCAATCACATTGAAACGACAGAATCTGTGTGCCTCCACATGTTCCCCCGAATAAAACACAGCCTCGACATGAGAGTCGATCGGGTTTGCGGCCCGTCCACTGAATCACCCAAACCTGCCACCTGTTTTGCTTTGAACTTGGGCGCAGGCGGGAGGGGAGATTTCTGGCCCGTTGTTCGGCCTGCATCGGAGGACATGCTAGTGTACCGTGACCGGCAGTCCCAGAAGACAAATGCCGACATAAAGAACGGTGTACACACACACACTAGCCGTGGCATGCCCATCATTTTGCAACACAGCTGCGCGCCATGTGTTCCAGTGTCTGTGAGCTGTTAGTGTAGAAGGCACTGGACGTCATCAGGCCCAGAACCGGGTCCAACACCACTGAGGTAATGCCTCAGAGCTCCGGAGAGCGGGAGACACCCTAAAATGTCAGACAGAAGAGATATCTGGTTCTTTGATGGCGGGTGTTTTTTTTAGGGGGGGGGGGGGTTCCTGTTTGGTTTCTGGATCCGATACAAGGCCACGGACTGTTGTTATTCACAAACGGACATGCTTTTAAACCAGTCTAATAAATATAAATCCAACAATACAGCGTTCTTGTACACATTCTCCGGCACATTTATTTTTACGATCGGGTTCTGTGAAGTCGTATATATACCAAAGAACTGTGGTACCATTAACAAATGTGGTGGACCTCTCTGGTTCGGTCCTCTTGTATAAATGACCCAATCAAGAGATTCCTTGCGGTTCCATAAACCTCAGTGGCACGAAGAACCCCTTCTAGAATGGTTCTGCTCCAGCGTACGTGTTGGAAAAGGGACCGAGATCCCTGTTTACAAAACCATAGAAAAACAGATGACCTTTTTTTTACATGTTCAATGAACTGAGGAGCGTGTATTCAATCATTCTGAGGGGAACACGGGTTTATTTTTTACTGGAGTATGTATTTTACTTCTCCAAACAACCTCCGTATTAATCACCACTTCATCACTTCCTACGCCTGACAGGGAAAGCAAACCTTGGGTTAAAGGGATACGTTAAAGCTGTGTTTAACTTAACCCTACGTGTTTCACATCACCGAGCGTCAGGCTCGACCACGCCGTCGCCTTGTTTCACTCCGCCTGAGACGCATTCATACGTTCTATATTCTTAGTTATGTTCTACTAAAACCAATAGAACTGGATTGATATACTACAGTCTACGTATGGCATCCTAGTGTATCATATCTAACGTACCGAACATAATACATACAATACGTTACACTTGGTTGGTAGCGAATATGATTATGTGTCTGGCAACCATGTTTTTGTTGTTTGAATTCTGTAACTTTGCAAATAATTGGACTGCGTGCCTATTCAAGTGTGTGTACTATAACTATAAAAAAAAGGAACAAGAGAGAGAGAAAGAGAGAGAATGAGAGAATTTTTCCCTTGAAGAAAATCTGTCAACAGAGAGAGCCAAAGGAAAGAGCAACAGTGAGTTGAACAGTGGGCTCTTGTCTGTCAGCACTCAACATGCCCTATAATTTACACACTACTGCCAGCGCCCGTTTTCAAGTCCATCACAGAGAGCAGAACTTTTTTTTGTCTCCAAACGTCTTGCTCTCTCAGCGAGTTGACTGCCGGTGGGGGACCCGGTGATTAATGACTTATGGCCTTATTGTGTAGAGGCAGCTAATTAACTGCAGACGGACTGAAGACATGCTATGAAAACCTCTTCCGATAACCTGGACTTTTTCCTCCCTGCTAAAAATCTTGGCATGTGGAAGCTCTTACTGACAAATTTGCAAGAAGCAGACCCCAGTGTTGAGTAAGATGAATGGCCTCCAAGAACAGTAAACAGGCTCTAATTTAACAGTATTTAAATGTATGACATACTGGCATTGTGCTCCCTGCGCTGTTCGTGCTCTTGGTTGGGAAAGGGAGCCAAAGTTCCCCTGCTGTTGGTTTAAAATTAGGTTTGGCATATTCATGCAGGGTGTTTCTGGGTACTGGGGGCTGGCAGGCATATGTTAGCTTTCCTTTTAAGAGTTTTCAGCACTCTTTTAAACATAGTTATCAAGGACGGGGAAATCTAAAGTACTGTACTTTACAATATGTAGAGATAAACGTCAGATAAGGTCTTCAGAAGAAATGGAACTCATTTAATAGCGACAGACAAATGACTGAATCATCTCTCTGACAGTCTGGCAAGTGAATCAAAAGCTACAAAGAGGCACAGACACAATACATACTAATAATATTCAATACAAACAATATTCCATATTAACTAACATTCCCAACCGGAATGATGGAAGAGCCACGCCGTACAAGTCTTACAGTACTTCAAGCTCTCTCCGAGGGCCTCTTCTGGCAGACACATGCTCGGCCTGATATGCCATACGCCATCCCAGCCACTTCATCACCGCCGCCCTCCTATAATTAGGTTTGTTAGCATACTGCCGTGTTCGCAAGCATGTTGACGGTGTGACTTAATCAAGTTGCTATCGAACTTGTGTGTGGCTTCCCCCCAAGGTGACTGTTTTAGTGCCAGAATTAAAGCCTTGACCTATGGGAGGGAATGAGCTGTGGTGGTCAGGCAAGTTTGTTAGCTGCTTTCTTGTCGTCGTCGTCGTCGTCGTCGTCCTCCTCCTTCTTCTCCTCCTCCCTCCAGGTGAAAGATATTATGCACGCGTGAAACGGCAATGATGGAAAACAGTAGGAAACTAAGAAATGCCCCACCGATAATGTAGTGGATGAAAGATACTGCTCGGACCCAGAGTGGTACAACATGCATAATGCCAGCTGGCAGTGCATTATGGGTGATGGACATTTCACTTACCTAAGTCAAATATAACAGACTGGTATTCATTCATATACAGCTGAGTCAAAGCTACCATCTGGTTAAATCGACAGAATAATTTACGGCTCGTGATTAGGTTCTAAGGAGGAGAGTTTCTCTTTAATCTTTTTCAGCTTTCAAAATTTCCATCTGCACCACGCAGCACATCATTCCTCTTCAAGATGAATGGACTATTTTCTCATGTTCCAAAATTAGATCAGCAGAAAACAATAAATCTTGTCACTGCCTGGGAAAGGAATCTAGATCCAGATTTCATTTCTCTCCTTCTTGTTTTCAGTGTCAACACTCCCTCTCCCCCTCTTTCTCCCTCTCCCTCTCTCTCTCTCTCTCCCTCTCCCCATCTCTCTCCCTCTCTCTCTCCCTCTCTCCGTCTCTCTCTCTCCCTCTCTCTCTCTCTCTCCCTCTCTCTCTCTCTCTCTCTCTCCCTCTCTGCTCAGTGCCACCTCATACATGACATAATGTAGCTCTGGCCCTGATGATGAATATGACATGGAAATGTGCCTCAGCATAGTGATCCTTCTTCAGCCCCCCCCCCCCCCCCCCAGCTCTCCACAACAGATGGTGACCTGTATGTGTCCATAACCAAATCTACACCAAGGAGGAAAGAAAAAAAAAATCAAAAAAACGCAAGTCATCCAGTCCACAAATTAGTGAGACAACACGACCGTCAGGTGCCAGCCTCCTGTGACGGTTGTCAGCCATTACGGGGGGAGCAGTGATGTTTTCACCGCACGACAAAAAAGGGAAATGGGCCTGTTTTTTTCTCTCTTTTTTTTTTTATAGGAGACCTGTCTGTCAGCCGGCTCTCAAGTCATAACAAATCACCCGCACTCAGCCTCGGCTGAGCTTTCTGGGCGTCGGGAGGAAGACGGATGACCCGCGGGCCTTTGAAGTGCTTTGGCAGTTCAGATGGGTCCGCGGCGCTGACAGAGAAATATATACAACAGAGCAACCAATAATGAGAACATTAAACATTCCAGCCACCTGACAGCCTGACAAAACCAGCCTGGCCCGACATCAATCATCCGCTGAGATGTAACCTTGACAATTAGTCCCTCCTGATACCTCTCCTAACCCCCTGGACAGAACGGCCCCTGTGTGACGTATACGTCCGTACGGTACGCTTAAGGAATAAAAAATTTAAAAAGGGGGGGAAAGAACAAACATAATGTAGTTATTTATGCAGAATTGTTAGGGTTCGTACAGTAAGCGCGTGTCTGGTGACAACGCAGCGGATTGTTGGGATGATGCATGGAATCAATTAAAACGATTTAGGGAAAAAAAGACTAAGGGGTAATTGGACTCTGCAGAGAACTCCACGCCAACCACAAACTTTTATTTATTTATTTATTGTTTTAAACTCCTTGGTTTGAGTTATTATTATTAAATATGCAGCATATGTTTATAGACCAGCCTGCACAAATACGTGCATTAATGGTACCCTGCAGGCACTTGGAAGAAATATAAATACTTCCAGTGGAGCCAACACTTATGTACTGTAAGAACATTAGCAACTCGTAGAAGAGCCTGATTCAACATAACACATGGCATAGGCCTTAATGCTGCTTTAACGCGGTTACATGATGTCTTACATTTGTATGATAGTTACCAAGTTTAACACAAAATTGCCCCCACCGCCACCGCCACCCCCACCCTCTCCCCCGGCGCCTAAGCCGTGCAGGGTACGGGCCTGCAGTCGACACTAGATTCGCTCCAACCACCAACCGTTCCCATCGCAGTATGACTAATGAGTCATGTGGAATGTCATTTCCCCTTTTACTTACACACTTGCAAAACGGTACGTGATATATGACATGGGGACAAATGGCAGGCTCCTGAGAAAGTATACTTCAACTCGTTGGAGAGGCAAAATAAGACGGACAGCCAGCCAGCCAGCCCAGACCAGCCTGACCGACCGACCAGCCAGTCAGCCAACCAGCCAGTCAGTCAGCCAGCCAGCCAGCCAGCCAGCCAGCGACTATTACGAAACATACCTGAAACCAAGCTGCATAATTAGAGGGCCTGAGGATGATAAATGACTTTCATAACCCTTTGGGACTGGACTAAATGAGGACAGAGCTAATTGCCGTGCGAAATACTTTGGCATGAACGAGAAAAGAAAATGCAAGAGGCGAGCTCCAGCTCTGTCAGCGGCCAGAGAGAGGGCCCAGTCGCCGCTCTGAACTCTGGGTTTGGCTGCGAGAGTTCACTTGGCAACCATAGATCACGGGCTGCTTACAGCCGAAACTGCCCTGAGTCATCAACATGCAATCGTCTGAGTGACAGGTTCCATCCTGGCAACATTAGGCCCCCCCAGTTCAAACGAGGCTCCTTTTTTTTTTTTACTCTCTCTCCCACCATTTTGTTCTTCACAGGAAATGAAAACCAGATGGCTTTTTAAAAGACAGATCGCTATATAACGTAAAGCCGGAGCCAACGAGACACAAAAGAGGAAAAAAAATCAAAGTAAGAACAGTGGTGAAGGGGGGGTGGGGTGGTGTCTGGGGGGCGGTGGGCCGGAGGCAGGGAACCAGGGGTCAATGTGAAGTAGCCTATTCTGAGAGCTCGTTCAAAATCAAATACCCATAGTGGCATGGTTAATATCCCAGGGTCTGGATCAGCAGCACATCACTCATATGAGGGGAGCTGGTGGTGGAGGGGATAGTGAGTCTGACTGGTGGTGGAGGGGATAGTGAGTCTAGTGGTGGTGGAGGGGATAGTGAGTCTAGTGGTGGTGGAGGGGATAGTGAGTCTGACTGGTGGTGGAGGGGATAGTGAGTCTGACTGGTGGTGGAGGGGATAGTGAGTCTGACTGATCGGAAGGTCATGAGTTCAAATCCGACCTGAAAACGCCACCACTAGTGTGCCCTTGAGTAAGGCACCTAGCCCTAAATTACTCTGGGGAGAATGTCCCAGTAATCTCTAATTGGAAATAGCTTTGGATTTTAAAAAAAAATATATATATTATTATTATTATCATTAATTAAATGATCATATCTTTAAGGCACCAGGACTGAGGACGAGGTCCAGTACAGCTACGTGGACACACACAGTAGACTCTCCAATTACTTATCCAACCACATGTAGTCCCTCCCCTAACTTCTGTAACACTTTACATTCAACCACCCTTCGCAGATAAGTCTGTCAAACGTTTTTAAACGTTCAATTGTCAGAAATCCACGGACCCTCATGGGGATCCGAAGTGATATAAAGAGTTTACCTCGATCAATTCTCTTCATCGATATCACATTTTTTTCACAACTTTGCATGCTATACGATGCCACCATTTTTTTCCAGAGACGGTAAACACGGCCTAAGTCACATCCAGTTTTCTCCAACTGGAGAATGTGTCATGTCCGGTTTCAACGCCAAATTTCCATACCATTGGTCGGCCAACTCAAAAAAATCCAAAAAATAAATAAATAAAAAATAATTTCTGATGCATGAGAAAGGTCAAAGGTCAAAGATGGTGCCAACATATCTCCAAATGGCCTAAACATATAGGTGTCCGCCTAAACATACCTGTACTAAAACAGGTACAAAGTTGCATTTGCTCACATTACTAGCATCAACTTTGGCACAAGTACTAATAAGACCCTGGAGTACTGATTCCTAGATGATTTGGGCTTGGTTATCAGGTTTCCAAGGTGATATTCACTGTAAAAGCTGTTGTTTTTTTAGGCGGAGACTGAATTTGAGATGTTTTATAATGTTCTAGCTCTATTTACTCTGACACAGTAACATAGATTTTGATTCTGACACTTCTACAGCCACCCCACAGGTGTTAGCTTTCATTTGATAACAAGATCATTATGAAGGCCCTTGTGATTGTGGAGATATTCTATATTCACTGTGGGCATGTCATTTCGAGCAGAAAACCAGAAAAATGAGGTGGATAAGAAGAGGTTGTAGTTTATACAATTATATGAATTAATATTGTATGAACTAGTTACCACTGATAGGCTTGTTGTAAAGAGGGACTACTTTTCAGCAGACAAGAGATCAATGCATCTAGCCTAGGGCTGTTTCGTCACCTACTAGATATTCAGTTTCCATTCTATATTTTAAAATAAGAATGATAAAAACTATTGTATCATACTGCTAGACCTATCATACTCCTATCATACTGCTATCATACTGCTATCATACTGCTATCATACTGCTATCATACTGCTAGACCTATCATACTGCTATCATACTGCTGGACCTATCTTCTCCTAGGCCTATCATCACAGGTTTAGGCTGACAGTAAGGGCACAGCATCCCAGGGATACCAGTGGAGGGACCATATTTAACGTATATGGACTCACCTTTTCGATGAACATCACGGTGTCCTCAAAAGTATAGGTCCGTTCTTGGCCGCTGAATGTCCTCCTGTGGCCTGAATGGAACAGAACAGATCATAAGCATCACTTGGAGCACTAAACACAGTCACATTAGTTGATTACAGAGACGCTCATAACAACGCTAAGGTTGTGGGTTTAGTTACTGGGACCATATATACTGAAAAATGTATGCACTCATTGCAATGTCACTGCAATATAAGTCGCTTTGGATACAAACATCAGCTAAATGGCATATAATCCTATTATTATTATTATTATTATTATTATTATTATTATGTCCAGACTGCAAAATGAACATCTTCAAAACTGGGAAGTCTACATAGGGGAAATCTCTTTTAAACTAGAAAACAATGATCAAGTGGTGAATTGCAACTGCAGGCAGTATCTGAATGCAAACTTTGTTTAAAAAGGACTGACTTGTTACATTTATAGAAACTGCTTCAATGTCCGGAGAGATGTAAGCCAACTCATCTTCATTAACCTCCCACAAATAAAACTAAAATAAAGTCTGTCCACCTGCTAGGAATAATTTACAGTACGATTTACAATTTTACACTGCATTCCATCTCCTGGCCCCCGCTCACACCTCCCCACCCCACCCCATCTGTTATCAATTATATTTCCAGTGTGTTTGCCACCACTAAAGCAAAGTATGAGATATCCCCATCTGCAGACGTTGTATTTTATTATCTGTGAGAGAGCTGGTGGTGGTGACTCATTCATTTCCATTCAACAGTCAGCGTGAACTGGAAGGTTTAGAGCGCAATCTGCTTTTGATGTTTCCTGGCTACAGCTGAACACACCTGCCTCGCTCTCACAGCTAATATATTAACCTAGTAAGTGCCTCAGCAGATGTTCTGAACCCTTCGGGGGGTTCCGGGGCCTGTGCTTTGTGGCTAGCCCAGTTTAGATCATGTCATATTTGTAGCACCAGATCAGGGGTCGATGACATGTTTTGTCTATCCTCGCCATAAATCATGTTGATATCAAAGGCTCTTTTTCTTTTCTTTCTTTTTTTCTTCTCCAGAGCATTGTGTTACTTACACAGCAGCACGTCGCTTATTACAACGGAGGGACAGGTTCGATCACATTGGGGGAATCGTTTGTTTCAGGAGCTGATTCTCCAAGGAGCTCCAGTACATATTGTTCAACATGGAGAGAGGTAATAAACCATTGTCAACAAATGATCTTATTAGTATCTACTGCTGCTGTAGTAACATCTTGACTTAAGACATGATTCGACACATAGGGTATCATATGATTATATCCTCTAAGTAAATGTCATGTTTTTTTGTAGTGCCTAATACACTGTCTGTGTAACACAGTATCGGGTGTCAGCAGCCAAGCTGTGGAATGGCCATTTGTTTGGACCTGAACATGACATGGAGAACATTAGTATCAGGTTCACAACAAATTATGAAACATCATATCTGTGCGATGTCAAACTTGAAGTCATTCAAGGTCCTGGTCCTCCTTGTAACAGTATACAGTATCATAATAGACCAGCTACACTTCAGCTCAGAGGCTAGCTGAAGGCATCCTTCAGCAAACCTGTTAAAAGGAAGTTATATTATAGCTCATATCATTCTCTTTGACAGCATCCCCACAGAATTCATTACAGTGCAAACTGCCACTCTGCCATGAAACTTAGAAGGAGTCTTGCTGACAGCGTTCAGGCACTGCCCAAGGCTACTACGGTAGAAGCAATCGGATAGCTGAAGCTGGAATAGACACCAAGTGGTTGTCTTTCCATTAGCACCTCCTCTTTGGTTTGGCAGTTACTTTTGAGGATTTCAACATTGAACATTCCAACTTGTATAAAAGTAGCCTACCATTTCCATCAGTTCCCAGGATAAATGAGAGCATTTGAAACACTGTAAACACTCCTCACTGTTACTACTAGGCTCCATCCTAAGGAGAGCCAAACAATTCATGAACACAGGTGACAGGTGTGGCCAATTACCTCATAGTGGCCACCAAGCTGCACCCACAACACAAGGAGAAAAGATCTCTCTTACTTATGGTGAGGGACATAAAAAAAAACTATAGATATATAGAAACTCTTGGGGAACAATTAGCGCGTTAAATATAACTTCACTACAATTATACCCTCTCTCTTCTGTCTGAAATGCACCGGAATTTTACTAGCACTAACTAGTGTTTGCTTTCGTGATCATTCGCAGTGATCAAAGCCCAACACTAAGGGCCTCTGTGTCAGCATAAGACATCTTTGACACCTTCCCCTCACACTGTGTCTTCTCCTCACATCTCACATGCGCTCCGTCATCACGTTCCCACAACAAAGAGACATGCCTCGAGTTATCATCCATCAACCACAGTCTTTACGGCTCATCAAAAGACAATGCACTGTCAGTGCGCAGGAGTGTTTCCAACATGATGTGACAGCAAAATACTCCAGACGAAGATTAAACGGTCTTTGAAATGAAAGGCCCTACATGGTGTTTGGGTAATTTGAAAGAATTAGTCAATATTATCCGTCTTTATGAAGCGCGAAAAGGAGGTTGGGGCGGGGGTTGGTCTAGGAGTTAGAGACACAGCAGGAGTCCTGTTCCATGTTTGTGAATTTAATCAGTTTGTTCCTTTAACTTGTGAAATAGGTTTTATAGGGTTTTTTCCAGGCAAATGAAGTGGTTTTACAGTATGGTGAATGGTATCCCTGTTGACATACTGCATGCCAGCAGTGTTCTTCAGTACAGAGGCACAGGTTGAGAGAAAGGCAACATTCCAAAACTATTTTTCTTGGAGATGAATTCCAAACTCATTGCACTCTAACTTACAGCCTGACCCCATCAATCATCCCGTACGATGTTTACATGTTTTGGCAGTGAGTAGTGCGGCGTACACATCTTTGCAAATTCCTTCTCGGCAGGCAACGTCAACTGGCAGGAAGCTTTAAAAGGAATATTGCTTTGCTAGGTGGTAGGTTCTGGGTAACCACACTTGCATCCTGAACGTCCCAGGTTAGTAGGCCAAGATAAAAAAACAAATAAGGGTACATGGCCCAATCAACTAATTTAATGAACTGTGAATTAATTGGAAGTTACTTTGAGGTGATTTGGCCAGACACTTTTGAATATGCTGTACTTGCCCACCATCAATCAACCTATAGTCGTTTGTTAGCAGTGGCTAAAGTTAGCTCAAGTTAGCAGCGGCTATTTAAATAACTCAGAACCATGGATTACAGTCGTTGTCGTCGTCGTCCCCTGGCCCAGTTCTTATCCTGCTTTCAGGGTAAGAAACCATCTGACTAGAAGGTGTAAAAATAGTGAACTATCCCTTTAACATGACACAGGGGAGTTATGCTTGGAAATAGGTAACAAGAGCAACTGGCCCGGAGCGCTGCCAGCATAGTTAGCGCCAAATACATGGAAAGCGCTCAGTTCGAACAAACATCAGATCTTTGCATATGTGTCTTCCATGGCTTATTCTGCTCAATTCAACCATCAAACAGAACGGCTGTTGCGTTGTATGCACAGTTGTGGTGGGCTAACTCGTGCTACAGAATACAGTGGGGGGGGGTTTTGTTCGTTTTTTTTACCTCCATTCAGTGGAAAGGGAGTGTAACCAGATCCCTCTATGATTATGTTGTATTCGGTGCGTTGTGACATCACAAACCGCCTGAGGACCCGACCCCTGTGATTAGGTTGTACGGTATGATGAGGGCCACCACGCGGCGTGTTAGATGATAGGGTCCAGGGTTTCACCTGTGACCTTCAACGTGGCTCTTCTGCGAGAGACACTCATTTGAAAAATTGCAGCCGCGCGCAGTTCATTTGAGAAGGTAGGAGAACATCTATAAAAAGATAATTTAACTGCAGTTAAATGTGAAAGCTACTAATCTTCTTATGGGCTATATTGAGTGTAGGCGACGCAGCTCTGGGGCTCTCTGTTTCACAGGGCTAGAAGGTTCAAAGGAACTGCTGCAGCTAACAATACACACGCGCGCACGTAAGCACACACACGCACACGCACACGCGCACGCCCACACACAGTCCCATCTCAATAGACTTTTGGACGGAGTTAAAGTTGTGTGTCAAAGAAATGCCCTATTTCCCTATGTGTGTTTTGGCACGGTTCCAACTCCACGGTAGAACCCTATCACGCAATTAATCAGCGAGCTGAGCCCATAGTGTCAACACCATTTGTCTGCAGTGATCCACAGCAGTCACTCTGGAGTCGGGGTGCAAGGATGTTGCTGACAGAACCGCCTTAAAAATCGGCCAGAACTCCCTAACCCCTCCCAGTCACCCAGCTCCCCCCCCCCTTCTCCCACCCCTCCCACCTCCACCCGTAAACGAATGCATTTTGACACCACTATCAGTGGCAGAGGAGCACACTTCAGAGCAGACAGGGGACGCTAATCCCAGGGCCTGGCATTCCTGCCTGGTTCTCAGGACTCTTGTCAGCCCGCAGAGGTGCAGATGGCCTGGCTGTCAGGGCCACTTCAGGAGGGTGGATTGAGGAGGACTGAAGCTCAACAGGCCCCACATGTGATCTCTCCTTGTGTATTACAATGGAGAAGCTTAATCACCACTTCACCGCTTCATGTCCCACATCAGGAGGATGACGTTACTGACCCGGTAGCTAATGCAGCTTGCCGTTTAGGGACGAGTTGAGTCACTACCGAGGCGTGTGGTGTGGTGTTGTCAATCGTACCACACTCTGTTGTGTGTGTGTGGGGGGGGGGGGGGGTGGGGGGAACTAGAACAGTATGTGTGTTTGAATATCTTGTAAAAAGAATATAACCCTAAAATAAATTAAATTAAATCACATGAACAGATTCAGACTCTGGTATTTAATTTGAAATGTTTATCGTTACAGCTTACACATCATCATAAGTGTAGTGCTGTTCTCTGTGTGCACATCTGAATAGTGAGCAAGGAAATTGAGGCAACTCTTAAAAACAACTCCTCCGTTGTAGTGTAGTGTATACTGTATTACAGTATCTCCTGGAAGGGAAGGGCATTATTCAGTATAAATGCATTATCAGGGAGGAGACACAAACGACAAAATAAAACTGTTAAGCGGGCAAGCAATGTTAGCCAACAAGATTAATTGCAGGCATTTCTGCTTCACGGTTGGATTTATTTTCTCTTTTATTTCTACTTTAATGACTAGCCGTGAACACCACTGTTAATATATCGCCCTTGTCCCCAGATTGCCAATGAAACCCCAATGACTAATGAGAATTCAAAACGTCCGTTATCTACATTAATGTCTTTTCATTTGAAAAGTCAATACTGTCTGCTTGTGTGTGAGATAAATACTCCAGTGAGAGCAATCCTGAGTAAAGTCATCAGTTATCAACCATCCAATTAAAAAAAGTACCCCTGTAAAAGGTATTCCAGCCTCTGTGTGAAAGCAAGCACAGTAGGGCATACTATTACATTTGTATTAATTAATTTCCTGCACAGTTCCTATTACTCTCTGAGATAAGTGCAATGTTTTCTACCTCCATTTATCACCTATATACCCACTTAACTTTCATCAGTATATTTATTATAACACCAACTAGGTCTGAATTATTAAAAGCCTAATGATGTAGTCTCTGAGAATGTGTTGTCCCCTATTTTCTCTACCCAGAATCAATGTTATACATTAGCGGGATAAATTAAGTAATACTTTACCCAGGCATTTTGCTGCCGTTTCTCTACTGGGCGTATAGTCTTAGAGAAGGAGCTCCCAGAGGCGTTGCCGCAGAAGAAGATATAGTTCATTCTAATGAAAGAGTCCAGCTTTGTAATGACTTCTGTGATTCATACAACGGCAAGACACATCGACTTCACATAAGCTAAGAGCGAAATAACAGGATCTTTTGGAGACTTTTGCTGTAAATCTAAGTATTAAATAAGACCCAACCACGTCAAATTGTGCTACTGTGTTTTTGTCACCGATGAGCAGAGTAAAAGACAGACGCATCTCGTTCTCCAGGCCGAGAAAAGCGACGCTCACATTCAGATAAAACACAGCCTGCAATAACTAGTGGTTATGTTATGGAGCGTGTGAGATGCGACGAGCCGTAGGCTTCTCTTTACCATCCTACTTAGACTCCACTATTGTTCTTTCCACCAGTGATTTAACACATGCAAGCATGGCTGAACGGTCCCCAGGAGAGGACTTGGCTTTCATGCTTGCCAGCCTGTCTTTTATACCTGTCCACAATGGCCATAAATACACTTTAATGCCTCCCAGAGAAATGATTAAAGAAACTGTTTATACGCATCCTGTGTGGACTCGCACGGCAATATTCTTGATTAATGACCAAATGGAAAGTCGAAATGATGCTCCAGAGGGTTTCGAAATATCATCTGTTTGGTACATTCTACATTTAAATACAATATCTGTACTCTTGGCTCCGTCTCGCGTGGCTGTGTTTATCTGGACATTCCTGGACCCCTCTGTTGTTGAGACCACCACAGTATATCCACCAGAGACGGGTCAGAGCTGAGCTACCCGTATAGGCTAGCATAGCCTCACTGAGACAAAACAAAGCAGTGTGTGATCTCTGAGTCTGCCAAACATGTGTGGTGTGTGTGTGTGTGTGTGTGTGTGTGTGTGTGTGTGTGTGTGTGTGTGTGTGTGTGTGTGTACAGTATATGTACAGTAAGTGTGTGTGCCTGTGTGTGTGCAGATGGCCAACCCGAGGGTCACATGATGAACGACCACAGAGATGTGACCACCATTTCAACACTGCAGGGTGTGTCTGTCTTCTCTCCACACCCCAGTGATTAACACAGGGAGAAGAGAGCCGCTCATTCTCAACACTTCAATTGGATAAAGATCTCAGGAGGTGTCAGCAGACCTGACAGGCCCGACCTCCTCTGGTGCATATTAATGTAGCGGTCCAGGTCGGTCCAGGTCAGTCCAGGCTGAGAGGAATCACTGGTGGGGTCAGACACAGGAAGTACTACCGAAGAGTCTTCCCGTGGAGAACCATTCATGTTGGAACGGGGCCTTGGGTAGTGTGTCCCTCCCTCCTAAAGACCTCGTCACCCCCCCCTGTACAGTTCCTCTAAAGAAAAACAACAACAAAAAGATCCAGTGAGTGCCCCTGGTCCTGGCATAGATTTGTTTTTCACTTTACTTAGGCCTTGTCCACACTACACCGTTTTTTTTGTAACCGGGGTTTTCCCTAAAAAAAGAATCGCGTCCACACAATCACAGTTATAAAAAAACACCATCCACACAAAACCGCGAACATTGTTTAAACCGGGCCAAAAATAACCAATAGCGTCTGGCTGCGTCCCTTGGCGAATCAGAAGTCTGGAAAACAGCTACCATTTCCGGTCATTTCCGGTCAGGTAACAAGAACAACAACATCTAACAACAATGGTGCAACGTGGACGCGAATCGTTTATCTGGACTGATAAAGAACTGGAGCTATTCCTCAATATCGCACTTGAATACAAGGTTAGCAGAACGCAGGAAAACGTGGATCTTCCTTACGTCCATCTTAGCACATGTAGCCTCTTCTTCTTCTGCTTCTTCTTCTTTGTTTACAAGTAGCCTAATGCCTAATGGCGCATATATTCTGACGTCATAGATGTCGCACAATTGACGTTCAAGCCTAAAAAAAAAACGGAGTAGTGTGTACATTAGACAAATGTACTATGTTTGGATAAAAGCGTCTGCTAAATGACAAAATGTAAATGTGAATGCAGCGTACGTACAGTAAGTCATCTAAGTCATCACAGAGCAAGACAAAACAAAACAATGAAGGGATTTAAGGGTTTGAATTACAGAATAGCCACAATTTGTTAGGGGTATGATAATAGAGTGTTATTTTAATCATTGCAAGACCAATACAGACACACTATATTGTGTTTTCTTAATTACTCTTGAGTTTGAACCGATATGCATATTCACATTTGTGAATGGAGACAGTAGGAGAGAACAAGGATAGTAGTACACTTTGATTTGATTTGATTTATTGTGGAATTAAAAAGACAGTTTCCAAGGGATAAAAACACATGATAAAGCGCAAGCGCTTATTTCCATCATGGTCCCTGATTGAGGACAGGACAGACAGTTACCATAAAACAAATCACTGGCATTACCGTTAACCACACACCTGATTAAAGTGATGTTCCACTCTAATTACATCACATAGTTGTCTAGCACTAGTATTCAAAGTAGGCCACCACCCCAGACAGTGTTTATTATGTGCATCGATGATATATTTGAATTCTCAATTTCTGTAGAGAATCAGAACCGACAAATCCACACAACACTCCAATTCCAAAATACTTTACAAGTGATAAAGTAAAAATGAGCTTTAGTTTCTAAGTAAAAAAATGTTCTGTTCAGTTTTACACATACTTAGTATCACATTTCTCTGACAAATGCACAAGTGGATCTCTCGCACTGTTCACATTAAACGGTCCATTGGGTTGCATCGAGGCGTGCGGTGCTGTGCGACGTCAACGAGGAAACTCGAAACTTTTGGATTGGAACTTCTTGCAATAAAATTAGGTTCCAAAGTGGGTTTATAAATAACGCTTTCGAAATGTGCAAGATGAAATACCCCTCCAAAATAAAAGCCAGCTGAGTTTATACATAGAACAGGAAGTTCTTCTCTCAGCCTCTTCCTGTCCTGGTTGATCTATTGCTGTTATGGGACAGCGAGGGCACCAGACGAGCCCTTGAACACGCCAACATACCTCTCACAACCAGAGGCCTCATAAACTACGCTTCTCATAAATCCCTCTCACACGAGGAGGGCCCGTGTTGAATTAACTACAGCATGAGAGGAGGGACATACAGTACACTATGTTCCTATTATGTTCAACTTTCATCAGTTTGGTTGGATTCACAAATATACAATTGCCTCGTTTGTCCAAGCAATATTTCAACATAGTGTACACATACTCATTTATTTTTCAACACTTTGAATTGACTTTGGTACGTGTGGCGAGTTTAATCATTGTAATCAGTTACAAAGATTACAATCATTGTAAGGCAGTCGGAGATGAGTTGATGGGTGGGGGATGATGACTGATGCTTTGGATCCACGTTCGGAGTGATTATTTCTGTATTCAGTGTCACATTCACATGGGCTGTCATCACATATCTCCAGCTACATTCTGTGTAAAAATGACTATGAAGAGATTACGATTAACACCTTACGATTCACAACATTACAACAAATGGGAAAGATGTCATTCCTGCCACAAGTTCCCCTCCCAGTCTTTAACATGGCGGTAACTCAAGGCCTCACAGTGGTCCTCCCCCTAGCTGTCAAAATGGCTGGACTTCTTCTACATTCCCAGAATACTGCAACAAGAAAAAACACTTGTGTGAAGCCACAGCTTTAGCTTCTCTCGGTTGATAAACAACATGTCACAGAAGAGTAATATATAAACACGGTATTGTCCTAGTTTAATTAATCCGGTGCTGTATGTACACCAGCAGAGAAAGTAAGCTGAACTAATAAGACATCATCATTGCTTTTAACCAATGAGACACAGCAATATCTATCATGATAATGCAGGTAGCAGTGATACAGTGAACAGCATCATATTACTGCCTCTGGATCTTGCTCAGTGGTTTGGAATGAAAATGGCCAGTGGTGTCTTATGCTTTGTCAGTCAATAATGGTATGATTGGTTTGGTTGGCAATGGCGTGTCTTGTTAAGGGGACATTGTTGCGGTTGACATTTATCATGGCTCCCGGGGTCGCGACCCTCTGGCTAAACAGCAGCACTGAATCATTAAATGTTGAAGGGCGCCCAAGTGTTTCCATGCTGAAGTGACTAACTTCCGCTAAGAAGGACACGTCTTTGTTTAAACTGGGGCATGCCTCTCTGGGAGACACAGGCGTTATTGTTGGGAGAAGACAAAACAATGGGTGTTTCAACAAGCTGGTTATTTGCTGCATTTCATATAAATACTGCTCACTACTGTAGAAGCTTGTTTCTGAGAACATTGGCGGTCATTTGTTTTCTACTGATTCCTCATCTGATTGCACAAATCCTACACATCTGTCTGAAGTGGAACTAAGGCACCTGCAGTGTTGATTAAGAATCCTCTCACTAATAATAATAATAATAATAATAATAATATATGCCATTTAGCTGACGCTTTTATCCAAAGCGACTTACATTGCAGTGAGTACATTTGTCAGTATATACGGTCCCAGTGGGAATCGAACCCACAACCTAAGCATTGTTAGGGCCATGCTCTACCAACTGAGCAGGACAGGTAGTGGCAGACAATTTGAACTAACCAAGAGATGGGATATACAAAATAATTGCTCCGTATTGTATTGATACATCCACATATGCAATCCCGTAGCAATCCAAAGCAAGAGTGATTAGTCAATGAAGGCTGTTATTGTTTAAGGTAGGTAGCAGGAAGTCGCCTCACAGTATGCGATGAAGTCATACAAGTCTACCTTTAAAAAACACTTTGGTTTTTAAAATAACATTAAACAAAACAAAAAAAGAAAACCTGGGCTCAATTACTAGATAAAAGAACGGGATGTTTGTGTACCTTCTGTGCCTGATTCCGAAAGAATAGCTATTTTCCTCTGTAAACTCAAAGCAAATAGGGTGCTCAATAAAAACACGGCACTGGCCCTCTCTGTTAAAGAAATCAATGGTTAGAGGACAAAGAACCTATAGTCATCACTTAATTCTCTTATCACTGTGATTTAGGGGACACAGAGGATGTTAAATAACTGTAAATCCTTATCTTTGACTTTGTGGGTGGTTTATGGCAGTTTCAACAGCAGTTCGGAGACAGAACGTCCATACCTTCCTGCAGGATTCGCGATTTATAGTTTTATTACTCTTTGTCTAAAAGAGCAGAGGAACATATAATTGAAAGGAAGAGATAGCAGCAGCTAGCGGCTCTGAGGAGGTGGAAAGGGGGTGGGGGGGTGGGGTATCATCATTGCTAGAGACGTATCATGCTGACAGGTTTATGGGTAAGGAGCTAGCCCTCTATTTTGGGGCCACCTCTTTATGAAATGAGCAAGATCCAATTTTCTGATTCATCTGCAAACTGTCCAGACTGAGTTTTAGCATTCCTGTGCTGTTAGCAGCCCCACCCACCCCCCCAACACCACCCCACCCACATGAGTCTGGAGGTCACAGGGAGGTCACACACACACACACACACACACACACACACACACACACACACCCCAACCAGAGTCATGGGTTTCTACACACCACTGTCCTCCTCATATGTCCAGGCTCAGTGACAACTGGCTTATTGTCCCTGCTGATAAGGCCACAGTGTACACGGTAATGGGAATTAGAAGAGGCGTAAAGCGCAGAGACACTGGGTGACAGCAGATCAATACATAGTTGAGGGTTTCTCATGGACCCACAGCGGCCATTAGAGATGGTCCCTTTGTTTGTCTGAAGTAAAACCTTAGACGGTGGTGGTGATGGAGGTGGTAGGGGTGGTGGTGATGGAGGTGGTAGGGGTGGTGGTGATGGAGGTGGTAGGGGTGGTGATGATAGTGATGATGGTGGTGGTGGTGATGGAGGTGGTAGGGGTGGTGGTGATGGAGGTGGTAGGGGTGGTGATGATAGTGATGATGGTGGTGGTGGTGATGGAGGTGGTAGGGGTGGTGGTGGTGGTTGTGGTGATGGTGGTGATGATAGTGATGATGGTGGCGGTGATGGAGGTGGTAGGGGTGGTGGTGGTTGAGGTGATGGTGGTGATGATAGTGACGATGGTGGTGGTGATGGAGGTGGTAGGGGTGGTGGTGGTTGTGGTGATGGTGGTGATGATAGTGATGATGATGGTGGTGGTGATGGAGGTGGTAGGGGTGGTGGTGGTTGTGGTGATGGTGGTGATGATAGTGATGATGATGGTGGTGGTGATGGAGGTGGTAGGGGTGGTGGTGGTTGTGGTGATGGTGGTGATGATAGTGATGATGATGGTGGTGGTGATGGAGGTGGTAGGGGTGGTGGTGGTTGTGGTGATGGTGGTGATGATAGTGATGATGATGGTGGTGGTGATGGAGGTGGTAGGGGTGGTGATGAGCAATTGTGATAGTGATGATGGTGATGGTGGTGATGCTAGTGATGGTGATGTTAGTGATGGTGGTGGTGATGATAGTGATGGTGGGGGTGGTGGTGATGATAGTGATGATGGTGGGGGTTGTAGTAGAGGTGGTGGTGGTGGTGGTGGTGATGATGGTAGAGGTGGGGGTGATGGTGGTTAGAGTTGTTAGACGTTGTTAGTGCATAGTGAAGTTATGGGTGGTGGTGCTCATTTTCAATGTCCTGTCTTTTGCGGCTTATGACAAACCATAACGTCTTACTTGAAACATAGTTACAAAAGTAGCCTCGTTGTGCTTCTTCATAGACGGTAGGAAAGGTCTGCTCTGCTCTGTAGCCGGAGAAGGGACATGCATTAGCCCTAATCTGGTGATCACCCATAGCATGTGACAAGTCCAATAAAAGAGATGCCTCCACTAAGTTCTTAAGGCAAATGCATATTGTAGCCATCACTGTGAGGCTCTCCCACCTAAACGCACTGATAATTTGTTGTTGCAACGCATTACTCTTGCCCCATAACTAGACCCAGTACCACTACAGTTGAACGAGCAATGTGCCAATGAAAATGAAAGATATTAATTAGTATAAGATGATGGTGGCACATGCATTTTCACAATTAATAAATTCCACCTCGTCGAGCTGTGATTTAATTATGAATTATGTAAATGGTTGCCATGAATCGTTAATGCCTTTTATTAGCTAAATGGGGGACTAGAATGTAGGCATATCACAATGATTTGAAATAACACTTTCCAAATGTAGACAGCAGAAGGAATAGAATGCTTCGTGACCGATCAACATTTGCACACAGGGCGCCTTGCTAATGGCAAAAAAACACATTACAGATTACAAATGAATAATTGACAAATAAAGCTGAAAGATGGCTTTTAAAAGGGGCATATTTGCTTAAAGTATTTCCTTGGTCTTACACAAGCCTTACCACAGAATTACCATAGTATTACCACAGTATTGAACAAGTCTTACAGAATGATAAATAAATAAATAATTCTAGTCTTAGACAGTATTGCATAATTACAGGAGGCCAAACGTTAGAGATATATTATACAGACGCCTCCTACGTTCAGTGTTTCACCCTGGAGTGTCAGGATATAGGCCTCATCAACACAAAGATTTTTTTTCTTCCCCTCTTGTCAAGATGATGTAGTGTGGAGAACAAGGAGTATATTTAGTCTGAAGAGGGCTGTCAAATTGAACTGTCAGACTGTACTTTCTGATGGAGTCATATCGCTCGCTCATCTGTCAATCAAGGAGAAAGACTGGTGCCAAAGTCAAACTCCAGAGTTGAAGGCAGCAGAGTTATATGACATGCTAACATTTCCTAGTCGGGGGAAGACAGATCTCAATGACATTGTTGAAGACATGATGAGTCCGGGAAATGATGCTATTCAGGTAACAGATGACAGGCCTGGCTATAACCTCGGTTATTGGTCTTTTTTAATATATATATATATATATTATTAGTAAACCATATGTACAGATGCACATAGCACACAATTCATCGAAGCACACTCGCATAATTCTGGCATGTCATTGAATATACATAAACACGTATCTAGCTCGTCGGGGGAAAGAAAAAAAAAGTCCTGCATTCAAATCTATCCATCTTATCCTCTTCGCCACGTAAACAGAGTGCTTCCAGACATAGAGAGTGATGCCTCCCTCTGGATCTCTGGGTGATCTGGTGATACTGTGTTTACTCACTTAAGCAGGATGCCCCTGGGTAGTGCTCCTCACCTCCCTAGCCCAGCTGTGAGTTCCCTGGTCCCCCTGGAGAAATACTCTATCCTCCCCTGTCGGCCACGGTCTGTCTCCAACCAGCAGCTGCAGGCAGGCGGCCAGCCCTACCCTGGGAACCAGCCCTCTCTCTGGGAGAGTGTCTATCTGATGAGCCAGCCAGCTATTCATCGGATTGAGTAGGTAAGAATAGCGTGAGCTTTGAGCAAAGCTCTGGTAGAAAACCATGCCAGGTTTATATCTATAGGGACCAAGACTGTTCCATGTATGTTCTCAATATTCAACAGGAAACTATTGGGCCGGTTTCACAGACAAGGCTTATTAAGGCCTAGTCCTGGGACTAAATCACACTTTCAATGGAAAAACTCCATTGAAGATGCTTTTTAGTCTAGGATTAGGTTTAAGCCTTGTCTGTGAAAATGGCCTGTAGTGTATTAATACACTTATGATGATGATACTGGTATTGATTCTGGAGTCCATCACATCAATTGTACTCTTTCTACTGGGATTTCGTCAATCATAAAAGTGCCTGTAAAACCCAACAGCCGTTTTAAATGTAAGGCACTGAGGTCACGCGCTGTATAGTGAACCAATGTCTTGCCTTTATACATTAGAAAATCCACCGATGCTCTTTTGCTCCCTCTAGTGGCTACACCTGGAAAGTGGTTCCCCTCATTGGGGAGAGAAAACTGGTGACTGACTACTACTACTAACTAGACTACAAAACAAGTTTGCGACATTAATGCAATTAAATTAGAATTTCTATTCAAATTCTATGTATATTCTAAGTATTCCTCCCTTCTTATTTGAATTGGGAAACTATCAAGCTAAGACAACTATCGACTTATTAAATGTATATAAGTACACAGTAGTAGTATTATTATAGTATTAATCTTTTTTTATTATTTCAAAGATTTCTCTCTTGCAGAAACTCATTATTCATTCCTGTCAAAATATTGATGGGTAACTATCAAGTGTATATAACTAGTTTATAGTATGAATCTTTTTTTCCCGCTTTTTTTTTTAAAGAGGAGTCTCTTTGAGAGACCAGAAGTTCAGAGCTTTTTGTGATCTGTGTGCTTTCCAAAAGGAAGGAGGTATCGTTTACTAAAACCATTCACTAATGGTTGATAACAGACACATTTTAGCACACTCTGCTATGACTCCATTAGCTTTTTTACAGACATTTAACAAAAGCCTCGTATTTGACATGGATCTCTTCCGTCTGGTTGGCTGGCTGCATGCTCAATCCCTCTAACCTGAAGTCAATTATCTACACCACTTCCCTCTGACATCATGGCTAATAATGTGAGCTGCTCTTGACCTTATGCTCATGTGTCTTAAGCAGATGAAAGAGAGGCGTCCCCCCCCCCCCCCCCCCTCATGACTGGATGGATTGATTAAGAACGGCAGATATGGTGTGTGTCTGGGTGTATTACACAGAGGCCTGTGACATCCCCTGGCCACACACACACACACACACACACACACACACACACACACACACAGACACAGACACAGACACACACACACGCCACCCTGGCTCTGGGTGCATGACCACCACAGTATCACACTGGATGTCTGTGGGGTTGCAGTGCCTGAGGAGAGGACTGCTGCTATTTCACTTTGGCTTGTTCCCTTCAGAACAGAGGGTTGAGCTGCTCCCAAAGGCCAGTTCATCAGCTCAGAACTAGGTCAAACACCACATGACCACTAAGGGGTCTTCAGTGCATTGTTTAGGGGGCAAATGTACCATCGATTTCAATAGGGTAGTAATAATAATAATAGGATCCTACTTTAGATCAATCTATGCTGATTGTGTCCGTAGAAATATAATGTATCACATTATGTTTACATGATGCGTTTACATTAGGTACAACAATTAGGATAGAGCTGTAGTGCATTGTGTGAGAGAGACAGGTAACAGATTAGCAGGTATTTTGAAAGTAGCAGAATTCAGTATTTACGGTAGAAGATTCTAAACTCCATTGCCGTGACAATACTGCCCCTCTGTGGATAAACATATGTATCACATGATCCTCCTCAGCTGTTACATCCCAGAAGGTATTTTACATAGTGATGGTAAATGCATCATGGCTGGCCTAGAGAGGTAGTACACAGTTGTATCACGTTTATTTACAGTGTTTTGAATACTGTGATGACACTATTGACACTATTCAAAACACATATTTACATACAGAATAGGGACATCGGTTCTTTGTTAAGTGTTTTGACACCGGAACAACACGCTACACTTCATGAGCCGTGTTGCCAGACATAGATTAAGCCTAGTTTTGGCCCACATAACCTTTTTAAATAGAAAACCTCCATTGAAGATGCATTTCAGTATAGGATAAGGCTTAATCTGTGTCCCGGAAACCAGCCCTAAATCACAATACATCACAAACTAATGACCATCGTTTGTCTTCTTTTCCAGAGGTCGATGGAGGATTCTGGGAACTACATTATGGTTGCCTGTGATCATTCACAGTTCTTGGCTAACCTTGCAAGACTTAGACATAAAGCCAAGAAAGCAATTGAGATTGGTATGCATGTTATAGTCTTTATCTAATATTGTTTTGATATAGTAGCCTACCAATATTGTATATTCCATTACATCATCCATTACAGGGTTGCAAAATAGATAGTGTTGCTTCATACAAAACATTTACGAGGTATACATTAGAGAGACTCTTACTTTCTATTTGGCTGATAAAAGTCCAATGGGCTGCTTCTGACTTACCATAAACTATAGAGGCACTTTAACAACAATAACTTATGTTTCGGCTTCGATGTGCTTTGTCTGAAGGACTCTACACAGGTTCCAACACCCTGAGTGGGGCACTAGCTTTGCCAGAGGACGGCACAATGGTGGCCTGTGACGTCAACAAAAAACCTCTCCAAGATAACAAACTCATCTGGAAAGAGGTGATATCTGGATACTGGTTTGTTTCTGGTTTACAGTCAATTCCATTACCTCTTTCTAATTTGGTTGTTGAGAGCTAGCAGTTTGTTCGTGATATCCTTGGAATGGATTCTGGTGTGCGTTCAATCCAGACACGCTTATTTTCTAAGAAGCAAAGTTCTATGGAAATCATATTTACATTTTGCCAAGTCGCTGAGTGCAGTGCCCGGTAGCAGCCTAGGTAACAGATACTTGTGCATTTGCATGGGAGCGGAAAAAGCCTTCTCACTCTGCTTGGCTGAGGACTGACTGCACCTGAAAACATCAGTTTTTCAACTCAAGTTTTTTTTTAGACAATATCAGTCCAAAGTTTGGACACACTTTCCCTTCAATTGAATGGGGAAGTGTGTCCAAACGTTTGACTGCTACTGTAGATACCAAACAAACACAAAGCACTACAGTACAAAACAACTCACCTGACTTCATCATTAATCATGTAGCTGGATATCACGTCTGTGAACCGTGCTGTGTTCGCTCACAGCTTTTCACTGTCTCGGCGCCACGGTGGTGAAAAGAGCTTCCCACTGTTGTCAGGACAGCAGAGTCACTACCTATTATCCGCTCTAGACTGATTACCCATCTCTTCAGGCTTCATCTTGACTGTCCCACCTTTTCACCTTCCACTAACCCTTTGTACAGTTCCTCTACTGTATATATATTTGTTAAAGTAATCCTTAGATCTTCTAGAATTGTGATGCCCTGGTCCTAGCATCGATTTGTTTCCTTATGATGACTGATGTATAGATGATTCATTTACTTAAGACAAATGTACTTGTGTACACTTGTACTTGTTGTAAGTCGCTTTGGATAAAAGCGTCTGTGTCAAAAATGTCAAACATGCAATGTAACAGGCAATGTCAAACATGTATCAACAACGTCAGCACAGGCAGGTGTCTGCAGAACAAGAGGCCCCAACTGTCCCACTTGACAGCATAAGTCCTTATCAAGACCTAACACCCTCAAGCAAAACCCCTCTTCACACCTCTTCCTGTTACAGCACAGCGTCAAGTTGGTTTCAGAAAGAGATATGTACGTTTCGAATTAAATCAAGTCAATCATCAAATGAATCTACGCATACAACCTGCTTTGAAGACTCTCTCCTATTCATAGTATGTTCTGTAGTCATCCTTACTTCCTATTTTCATACACACTGTCCTCTTCTTCAGACGACCTGCTGGAGGCTGGAGAGGCTGACACCTTCGACTTTGTCTTCATCAACGCAGACAAAGTCAATTATGATAAGTACTATGAGAAATCCCTTCAGTTACTGAGGAAGGGAGGCATTGCCGTTAATAACGTGAGTATCGAGTATTCCAACGCTTTATAAAGTGGCTAATTTATTAATATAGCTACAGTGCTAGTAATGGGACAGTGAAGCATTTTTTTTTCCTTTTGGCTCTACACTCCAAAAGTTTGGATTTGAAATCAAACCATTTCTGTGAGGTTAACGTAGAGATTATCAGCTTTTATTTGGTGGTATTTGTTTGCATACATATTGGTTTCCCCATTCGCCACCATTCACACTCTCTATGCATAGTCCCAGGGTCCTATTACTTAAGCATGCCACGATATACTGCTCAGAGGATGAAAGATGTCTGCCATGTGAAGCACAGGACCTATTTTGTAAAAAAAAAAAAAGTTTACTATCACAACAGTCCATCTCAAAGCACATCAATTAATTGATGGATGACCGTAAGAAAAAAAAAACTCTAGACTGATGATGATGATGATGATGATGATGATGGTGGTATTCTGCAGAGAGGGAAGGTGGTTAACCCCGTGGTTGATGACGTGGACACCCAGGCCATAGACAAGCAGAACAAAAAGCTGCATCATGACAAAAGAATCAACCTTGAGCATGCTCACTGTGGGAGACGGGTTAACACTGGCCTTCAAACTGTAGAGTGAGATGGGTGTCGGCCTACTGTAGTGCTTAGAGTGGGCAGATGCTTTGATCATGGGAAATTAGTATCTTCACAGTATGACTATGTTTTCTCTCTTGTACAATGTATCACATCAGTTCCTGTCTGGAACAGCCTTAAATGGGATACTATACTAAATTGGACCAGTGTGTGATTAGGTCTTATTCGGACCATAAGAACAGTAAAAGAACCAAAGTGACTAAGATAATATTCAACTTTATTGGTCACTGAACAGAGCACAAGTGCTGAGACAACAAAATGTAGTTTCCCCCCAGGGAGCACAGAGCTCAGGGCACAGGGTCAGCCATCTTCTGCTGCCCTGGAACAGTTAGGGGTTAAGTGCCTTGCTCAAGGGCACAACAGCAATGGTAGGTACCTGACATGATGCCAGCAACCCTACAGTCACCAGCTCACATCCGGCTTCCTCCTGGAGTGGGGATCGAACCAGCAACAAACCGACTTCTGGCCGGCCTCTCTGACCTCTAGGCTACCTGCTGCTCCCATTGTGTGATTAGGTCTTATTAGGTCTAAGTCAGAATCAGAATCAGAATCAGAAGACTTTATTGCCATGACATGTAAACATGTTAGGAATTTGGTTTGGGACAGTGGAGCACGGTTTACAGCAGGACAGGTGCAAGACAGGACAAGACAGTGCAAACCAACATCATAGTGCAAGAGTCATAATTAATATAAATATAAAGTGCAGAGATCAAGTGTTCAAGTGTTCATATCCAGACAGTCCAAAGCTCTCTGGGTGGGGGTGGAGGGAGGGTAGATAGATAGGGGTCAGGTCAGGGGGGGGGGGGGGGGGGGGGGTGGCCCAGCGGCATTTAGGAGCCGGATGGCTGTGGGGAAAAAGCTGTGTGCATGTCGGGCCTTCACAGTTTTTAGGGACCGCACCCTCCT
The DNA here is from genome assembly GCF_963989245.1 of Nansenia antarctica. Taxonomy (NCBI): domain Eukaryota; kingdom Metazoa; phylum Chordata; class Actinopteri; order Argentiniformes; family Microstomatidae; genus Nansenia; species Nansenia antarctica. The sequence continues at coordinate 22,627,139 of NC_137681.1, read as the reverse complement.
GCCTGAGGGGAGCGGGGCGAAGAGACCGTGTCCTGGGTGTGCGGGGTCAGCCATGATCTTCCTGGCCCTCCCCAAAGCCCTACTTTTAAACAGGGCCTCAAGGGGGGGCAAAGGGCAGCTAATCACCCTCTCCGCCGAGCGTATCACCCGCTGCAGCTTGGCCTTGTCCTTGGCCGCTGCAGCGGGGAACCAGATGATGATGGCGGAGGTGACGATGGACTCAATGATGGCCGTGTAGAAGTTCACCAGCGTGGTCTTTGGTAGGTGGAATTTTCTGAGCTGCCTCAGGAAAAACAGTCTCTTCTGGGCCTTTTTTGTGAGGGCGTCGATGTTGGGCCCCCACTTCAAGTCCCGAGAGACTGTCACCCCAAGGAAGCGGCATGACTCCACTGTGGTGACTGGAGTGCCTCCCAGTATGATTGGAGAGGGAGGGGGTGGGTTCCTCCTGAAGTCCACTATCAGCTCCACTGTCTTAAGAGCATTCAGCTCTAGGTTGTTCCGGGTGCACCAGGAGACCACCAAGTCAATCTCGCTCCTGTAAGCAGATTCATCCCCCCTGGAGATGAGCCCTACCAGGGTGGTATCGTCCGCGAACTTGAGGAGCTTGACCGACTGGTGGCTGGAGGTACAGCAGTAGAGGGAAAACAGGAGGGGAGACAGGACGCAGCCCTGCGGGCAGGGTTCGAGTTATGTGGGAGCCAATGGGAGCTGAGCTCCCATAAGGAAGGTCTGAGCTCCCATGAAAGCAGTAAAATCATACATCTGTGGGGGTCGCTAATAATACATTACCACAACCATTATTTGATCAAAAATGTCAATGTAATGAGTATTATTTATATTTATTTATATGATAAATATTCTAAAATAAACACGTTTTCCAAAAGAACTACGCGCACCAGCATTAATCTCCTGTGAATGACAGTATGCCTTTGACTGCCTGCACTTTACCACCAAGACACTATGGGGCGCAGTAGAATATTGTGCAACAGCAGAATATGATCGTTGAGAGCTTGCGAACGTGATTATTGAGAAGAAAACATTCAGTAGCTAGCTATCATGCCGCCCCAAAAAAGGCCACTGCTGCCGACCGAGTCGACAAGCCTGGAAAGTTTCGGGTTTTCAACCAAGAAACCAAACTTGAATTCAGCTGCACCTGTTATGACACCCAACGTTGAAACTGTTGAAATAGCAGAGCTCAAACAAAAGCAAGTGCTTCCGAAGAAAGTAGTAGAACTCACCTCCAGTATGTATAAGGAGACAGCTAGTTCGTTCAGGGCAGCCTATACTGTCGCTAAAGAAAGGATGCCTTATACAAAACTGAATCCAATTATGAAACTTAATGAGATGAATGGCGCGACAGTTGGCCCCTGCTCACCGATCCGATCATTCATGTGCCCAGATTGTAGAGCACATTGCACAAGAGATTAAACAAATTCATTTCTAATGTCAAATCACTTGATTCCCGTAGTAGCATAACATTAGATGAAAGCACAATTCATGGACGAGCATACATGATTATTTATGTCAGGTGCGATGTCACTGGAAATGGAGACGTGGACAATGTGTCGTGCTAACAGGGAAAGTGAATGGACTGTATAGCAAAAACAACAAAATTATTGGCCGAGATACCCGTAAGTTAACTATCGCTTATAGCTGTTGTTTCATGTGGTGCTGTTGATGTGGTGAAATGAGTAGCCTATGGCTAATTAAAACGTGTAAGTCCCATCGCTGTGTGGGCATGATTCGCGCGCGTGCATGAGAACATTTCGCACTGTTATTTTGGAGACCCCCACAAAGCTCAGCTTATAACTCGAACCCTGCAAGACAGTGACACCCTCGGCCGAGGCAGGCCCACCACAGGCTGATCAGACCCGGGTGTGTGTCATATGGGGACATTATGTGGTCATTTGGCAGCCCACACGGTCTCCTTTCGTTTCAGCCACAGCCAGTGACAGCTCCTTTCAGCGACAGCAGCAAGCTCTTTAATTGCCTTCCGTTAGGCCTGCCCTCTGATGCCTACTTCCTTCAGGAGCCTTGTGGTGGAACTGGCTACAAAGCCCCTGCATCCCACCTCCATTGGGAGTCATTGTTTTCCCCATGTTGGAATTTGGAACTTTGAGGCATCATCTGTTTGTAATGAACAGTCTAGTGTTCTATTGTTTTGCATCTTCCAGAACATTCAAATCAAAACATTTCAAACAACAACAAGATGTCACAGGAAGAAACCTGGTTCAGAGTGGGTAAAGGAGTGTGGGTAAAGGAGAAGATGGAAGAAAGGCATGAGCAGATGAGCGCGAAGATAAAGGAGCTAGAGAGGGAGTTGGAGAGGGCGAGCGAGAGAGAGTTTAGAAGGAAGGTGAAGGAGAGGAAAGAGAGAGAGGTGGAGAGAGCAAGAGAGGTGGAGAGAGAGAGAGAATGGCTGGTGAGGCAGGTGGAGCTGGAGCTGGAGGGCAAGAAGGCCACAGGGGAGAGAGAGAAGGAGAGAGAAAAGAGGAGAGCGATGGAGGAGGAGAACACCCGTTTGAGGGAGATGGTTGAGAAGCTCCAGCAGGAAGGAGGACAACTCAGGTCAGTTGACCGGGAGAGAGGGGTCGTGACCCCGTGGTGGAGGAAGGTGAGACGTTCATTAGAAAACAAAGGTTTTAATTTGCCAATTAATTGTCTAATCAACTGTTTGGAATGTGGTATTTGGGGTGTAGGTGTGTGTGTCTGTGTGTGTCTGTGTGTCTGTGTGTGCGCGTGCGTGTGAAGGTGTGGGTGTGTCTGTCTGTGTGTGTGTTTGTGTCTGTCTCTGTGTGTGTGTGTGTGTGTGTGTCTGACTGTCTGTGTGTGTGTGTCTGACTGTCTGTGTGAGTGTGTGTGTGTGTGTGTGTGTGTGTGTGTGTGTGTGTGTGTGTGTGCGTAAACATACAGTAATATATAGACTTGTTTACTGTAAACATACAATATATAGACTTGTTTACTGTAGACACCACACCATAATAGATATTATTACCATAGCACACTATGTTAAGGACCAAATCGTTAGTTTGCTGAGACGACTTTTTATTTATTTATTTTCTTTCCCCTGGGTCAGACTGTCTAACAGACTGTCGTAAGACAGAGAAAGAGAGGTTGGAGAAACAGAAAAAGGAGGAGGAGAAGAAGAGAAAGGAGGAGGAGAAGAAGGTGAAGAAGGCAGAGCAGAAGAGGAGAGGGGGGGAGCAGAGGGAGGAGGAGAGGAGGGCGAAACAGGAGAAAAAGGAGAGGAAGAGGAGGGAGGAGGCTGAGAAGAGAGAGCGGGCTGCCCAGAGAAAGGAAGATGAGCTGCTCCAGAAGGAAAGAGAGAAGGAAGAGAAAGCAAAGGAGGAGAGGAAGACTGCCCCACACCTTCAATTCAATTATTAACACGCACGCACGCACGCACGCACGCACGCACGCACGCACGCACGCACACACACACACACACACACACACACACACACACACGTGTTCTACCAAAATGTTCCGGTAAGGTGCATCTGCTTTCACAACATAAAATGAAAATAAACAAAATGAGCAATCTGACTTCTCATTCAACTTGGTTAGTATTTTTATTTTCAGCAGCAGTAGAACCCTAAAACCCTAAGGAACAGTAAGAGAACCACCACTCCAGCAGCTCTTGGTGTTTCATCTGTCTGCCCCACTCCTCATCTCCTCTGCTCTCTCCTCCTGTCTCCTATCCTGTCTGTCTCCTTTCCTGGTCATAGAAAAGATCATAATCAGCATGACGACCAAAATCTAAACAAATCTCTTATTTTATTTTACGTGATGATTAGATCATAAACACTTGTTATGTATCCATTTATTTTATTCATAGACACAACCATTTTTTGACACACCAACCAATATCAGATTATACCAAAGCAAATCATGAATGCACTATTCCATCCCATAGGGGCTAAACTAGTCATCAAGGTTCATCATTCCATATGGGCTGACAGTCACACGACACAACACAGCAACACTACTGGATGCAGCTACAGGCCAATATTCAATGCAGAAACAGATGTCATGTACATCAATCAGCATTTTATTGCTATTTTATTACTTCACCACATTTTTCCTGTAGGATGATGATGGAGTAATTGACTTTGTAAATAATATTAATATTATAATAATAACAATAGTAATAATAATAATTATAATAAGTGATTATAAACAGCCTACCATGCTGCTGGGAATGTCAGGATGTTGCTAGGCTTAACATTTCTGCTTGCTATTGAAAGTGAACTGTGGTAACTATGGTAGCCATCTAGCTAACTGCCCATCTGAGTGAATACATGTTACAGAGATACATATGTTACATATATATATATATGTTATATATGTTACATGTTACAGAGATACATATGCTTCATTCACATGCTGGAGGGGAACAAATTACAGCTTGAAGATTTATCAACTGGATTCTACAAAGGCAACATAAGGTCATCCCAAGGCCTGGGGCTAACAACGTGCCTGGTATACAGTATAACTAAGGAGTTAATCAGTGTGATTTTCCCATAAATTGATAGGAATTTCTCAAGGTCTCCCAGAGTCCCAGGTTGCAAGATCTTGTCTATTTCTATTTTTTATTTTATTTTTTACTTCTCACTGAAATGATTGGCAGCAATGTATGGTCGTATGTCATATAAACAACTTTTAAAATAATATGGGACTGTATGATCAATCCAAAATCTACTGATTTCAGCCTTGCCTCAAAATTGGAAGAGGAAAATTGGAAAAGGAGATTTACTTTGTCTGCCTCATTCATTTATATATCTTTGGGGATTACTTCAACTGTCTTTACTTCTCCTTACTTGGGGTCACTTATGTGCGCCCTCTGTTGCCACCTCCGTGGGAACTGCAAGTTGTATACTCGAATGCGAAGTGTCCTTTCTGTGCTATAAATAGGATTTGAATGTCAAGCATGGTGTTCGGCTTCAGCAGTTCACACTTGAGTGACATATTGTGTAACGCAGAATACATTTAAAAAAGAAAAGAAAAAAAAAGAATAAATACATCTTTCAAATGTTTTGTTTAAAATTGTAGGACGAACTTTCACTTCAGTTTGGCTTTGAGGGACTGAGTACAGTTTACAAGGTGATTTATAATGTATCATAGCAATATACACAAATAAAGCTCTGTCATGAGGACATGTTGCGACGTGTGTGATTCCAATAATGTTCATATTCGTAGAACTTTCATTAACTGAATTGAATTATATTTCAAGGGATCCCCCAACTCCTGATTTGTTTTCAGAACAATTATGTGCATTAACATTGTAAAAAACACACACACAAAAAAAACCATCTATTGTTATTGTGGTAGACTACTGTTACCACACAGTATGAGACATTGTTTCGTGTTTGTGTCCATCCCACATGAACACACATCAATGGATGCAGGATGCAGGGCTTGACTCATGTTGTCTGATTGCCCTGACTCCTCTCGCTCCTCCCTCGATTATCCAGTCTGATTACGTGTGGTTGTTGCTGCTGGGCTGCCCTTCCAATGGTCTAAACTTGACCATGTGCACTGATGGGGTCCCATGTTGTGCAGTAGGTGCCCTTTTTTTCTTTTCGCCCCTGCCCTTCAAACAGCCTGGGTCCGCCACTGGATACAAATATAGCCATTTATATATATTTTTTTTACGAGAAGAGGCAACTAATTTGAAGAGGAAATACCTCGAAAGGACGGTACATGAGAGGTTTATATCATAGCCTGCATTGTAACTAATTACACGGACTTCCAGTAGTTTGGATAGGCTGTGGAGTGACTAGCCTGGCCGCAGTTTGCTGGTCGCTAGCTAAGTTCTTCTGTTTCGCCCTACAGTTCCAGTTGTTGAATTATGGTGCTAAAAGCTAGGGCATTATATGATTTCAGTTCCGAAAACCCGGGGGAGATTTCTGTGAAGGAAAATTAAATCGTGACTCTATACAGTGAACAGGACATAGGGGAACCGGTGCTGATGGTCCTCAGCTCAGAGATGGACTTCCCGAGCTTCACCCGCTGGGTCCTGTTGGACAGAAAGTTCGTGATCCACCTGCAGGTGTAGTCAGGCACCTGCAGTGCAGAGAGCCCACACTCCATTATGGGTGGCAAGATAGTGTTGAACGCCGAACAAGTAAGTAAAAGTACCAAAGTATCTCATACTGATGTTTAGACAAAATAAATACATTTATTGGAGTATCGTATGCCATACTGTGGTTGTTTAAGTGAAATGTGATGCTTGAAAGCTGCTCTACAGTACATTCAATTCTACAAGTACAATTTATACACATTTATCTCATGCTTGTAATAAATAAAATAATAATAATAATAATAATAATAAAAACCAATAGTGAACCATGCATCAACTAGCACATACCACTTCAACAGACTTGATTCCTATTCATTAAAAAAAGTCAAACAAGAGCAACAAGAGGTTTATTCGTTTAAAGACTTTATTGTAAAGGTAGACATACACAAGAGGACCTGGTTCCTGATCGATGTCCCAGTCAATAATTTACACAACTATGGGGATGGGGCGGGGGGGAGTCACTCAGATAATAGTTGTCATCTCACATCACACTGAGAAAAAACCCATTTGGCATAACTTCATTACCATTCACCATCTTTACCAATGAGGAGGTTAATCAAAGTGGTGGAGGTCTGCAGATGACCGCACAGAGTGGGTAAGCACAACACACCTCCGTCTTCAAGAGTATTAACCAAACCAACATCACACAATAGATTGGAGGTTCAAGGTGTCTAGTTGATGAGCATTAGATGACATCAGGAAAAGCATGACTAATTAAGTGCTAGTAAATGTGCAAATGAAATAAGGGGGGAGAGTAGGATATAAATATAGGTACAAAGGTGATTGCTGCTAGTGTGCAAAATAACAGTTGAGGTTTACATTCTATGATAACATAATTATCACACATAAGTAAAATCAGAGGACTCGCTGTGACCACACCCTCACTGTCCGCCGAGCCAAACTGATGAAGCGAAAGTTGAAACTTTGACCTTTTTAACGTTCCATAAAGATGAACCTGGTGACGTCAGAGTGACAGGTAGGATGCATGACATAATAAATAACAAGACAATAACAGCCGGTTTCACAGACACGGCTGAAGCCCAGTCCTGGGACTGAATTGCACTTTCAGTGTCAAATCTCCAGTCTAGGATTAGATTTAAACCTCGTCTGTGCAACCGGCCCCTTGCTGCTGTGACACAAGATGACTACAACCAGAATGGAAGACAGTGGTTGAAGGGCGTCGACCTGACGGTACTGAAGGATTGGGAAGTGTGTGTTGTTTCAGATGCCTCCCCTAGAGAGACCCCCTTTGCTTGCGGATTGGGATGGAAACGCATAAGGCCAGACTCCTCTGAGATTCCCTTGGATGTGAGGTCGGGGGACGGACCCTTATGCCTCCAGCTCCAGGCCCAGACCCAGCTTGTGGCCACCGGCATTGATGCTCTTTCCATCAACCAGAGCAGACAGGACAAGTTTCATACCTGACAAACAAAAGGAAATTACTTACTTTTTTTGTGGCGTCCACACATACAGCGATTCTGTATCTATTATGTATTCTATGTCGATGGCCTGGAGACGTTTCTATGTTTCTAGCGTGCAGCACTTACATGTCCCAATGAGATGTGGTAAACATCATACGTCCTGTGGTAAACTTAAGCTAGCGAGCATCCTGCCACCTTTCTACCGAAACAGTAGGAACCAAACTATGCAGTGTGGAACTAAAGTATGATTGTATATCATTCTGGAAACATAGCTGAAACGTGCTTTTCCCTGTCCTCTGATTGGTTAACGCCTAGCACCGTCGCTTTTGTAAAAAGAGACCTGATCCTGTTCTCTCGAGTCGCGCTGCTAGCCAGAACGACATGGCCTGCGGTCGCGTCAATACAACACACACTCGATACACTATATGATTTTTTTCAACAAAATTAGATTGCAGACATTGCAGTCAAGATTATTTTATTTATTTATTACACAAAATCAGCAAAATGCTGTTTTCTTAAAGAATCCCTTTTTATCTCTGAGATAGAGTATAACTACAAAAGGATATAACTTTGAACAAGCGAAGTCAAAAGTAGATTACAGCCTCTGCTGGTTAAAAAGAGTATCGCGATTCAATTTTCATCTCACCGATTTGAATAGTCACATATTTGTGTCGATAATTAAGTCTCTCGCGATGCATTGTCACATCCCTAGTGGACATAGCTTAACACTTCAACAGACCACTGTGGAGACGGTTAGGGATGCTATTGTAAATGAATGGCAGATCTTACCTGGCCGCAGTGTCTGGGTGTAGCCCACGCCCACCAAGCTGGCGTTATTCACTTTAGCCTGAAAAATACCAGTAATCAATTTCAGTTGACAATGGACTACAAATTATCTCTTCGCAATCAGCCTTGAAAACACCATATACCCATTAGAGCACCCAGTGAAGAGCTTAATTGTATATTTCACACAAAAACGGCAAACAACAGCTGCATTCGAGCAATTTCCATACATAAAGACATGGTTAATCAACAGCAGAGAGGACTCACAGATATGGAGGCGCTGGAGTCCAGCTGGTACTTGGCAGCGATGCCAAAGCGGGTACTGTTGCCGCCCGCGGTCCAGGCCAGGTTCACTGCCGTCTCCAGCTGGTCGTTCACTTTCTGGTAGATGGACCCAGAGAACTCAGTGCCATCATTGCTGCAACAGAAAACAGACGCAAGTTATTGACTGATTTAAAGTAGTTTACAGCTCATTTGTTTCACTAAATAAAAATGTTGACTGCCAATACCCTCTAGCCCGAGCATAGATGACTTTTCATTGCGATGACTGACTGATAGATGATTCACTTACTGATGGATAGATGATTCACTTAATTACACAAACGTATTTGTTATAAGTCACTTCAGATAAAGGCATCTGCTAAATGCCCAAAATGTAAATGTAAACTAAGACGGGTCAACGGTGAGGCTTTCCAATCACATTAGACTGCTTTTTATTGTTTTATTAATTCTCTAACTGCCCAAGTATTCCGGACGATTCACCACCTAGAAGTGTTTTGTGTGTTATTCACCTAGCAACAATACTTTGATTGGCAAAAAGCATGTATAAGCATGTGTAAGCATCGTAATTTATGTATCTTTGGTTAATAAAGTCACCTGTGGCACTCTAGAATGTTCACAATTTGGGCGACTTTATTCACCCTCTAAATGAGAAGAATAATATACAGACTCAAAAGACGAAAGTTGTGAATTTGAAGTCGACGCCCCTACTTACACAGCTGTGTGCAGCTGGAAATCACCAGTCTTGTAGCCGACTGAGAAGTTGCTCTGAGTCATCTTGGATTTGGCGGTGTCAAAGGTCATCTGGTAACCAGCCAGCCAACCCTCGTAGCCGGCCACGGCTGCTCCGTGGATGGCAGGGCCGGCGAAGTCAAAGTCTACATCACAGCCCAGGTTGACGTATTCACGCTTGTACGCAGTCTTCACCTTGCCACTCTTCTTGCTGTTGGCCAAACAGGTACAGGGAGGAAAGAAATAGGACCGATCACATCCAACATCTTTCTAATCATAATATAATAGGGATGCGCCGATCTGGATTTTTGGGGCCGATACCGATCACCGATTTTCTTCCTCAAGATCAACCGATACCGATACCGATTTTTTAAAAAATACATAACTGTAGGCCTACTGACTGGATAGCCTACATATTTTTTGCTTTTTAGACAAAAGTTTTGATCCATTAGGCACCAAGCAAACGCAGACCCATTTTTATGGCATAGTAAAAGTCTGGCCTATCACCCAGTTAGGGCCTGAAGCCCAAGTCAGTGATATGGCTGTATAAAAGACATCATAAACGTGGCCTTCATGGTTTACATACTGTTACGTCCTCCTATGTTTTCTGTTCAGTTATCTGTCTTCCCCAGGGAAAAAAAAAAAAAAAAAAAAAAAACGTTTTTTGCGATCGGCCATTTTTGCCGATCACCGATCGAGTCATTTGGAGTGAAATCGGCCGATTTAAATCGGTGGCCGATAAATCGGAGCATCCCTATAATATAATGTTTTATTTGCCATGCAATCAACATGTTAATCAATTGATGGAATTTGGTATTTTCTGCTCTAGGCACAGGGTCAGCCATAGTCAGCAACCATGGAGCAATTACAGGTTAAGTGCCTTGCTCAAGGGCACATGAGGCTCCCTCCCAAGGCGGGGATCGAACCAGCCACCTTCCAACTGCTAGCCGGCCTCTCTAACCACTAGGCTCCCGCCGCCCCCTCTAGACCAGTTAGAAAAAGCCAGGCCTGATCTGCATTACTTGCGAACACATTACTGAACATTTAGGCAAGTTGTTGACTAAGCAGGGCTGACAAACATTCATGCCCTCCAGGCAGCTTGTTGTGTTCAGTTCAGTTCAAATGTTCAGTTATGCTTGAAGCGGTGAGTAGTACTGTAATATGCCATAAATTCCACGTACCCACTATTTGGTGAGAATGTGGTGTCGAATGTAAGTTTCAGTCCTTTGGTAATCTGCAGAAGAAGAAAATACAGTAAGTACCACTGAATTGTGTGAAGAATTGATGATAATAAACACACAGTGATCCGTCCTCCTTACCTGGTCTTCAACAGTGATCTCTGTGCCCAGAGTGTTGTCAGTGGTCCACTTCTCTGTGAACGTCAGCCCATATTCGTCCCACTTGTACTTGGTCTCCAGGTTTCCACTGACTTTGCTGGTGTCAGTGTTGGAAGAGCCAGTGGTTTTGAATTCCTAAAGAACATTAGAGAGAGGACCACAGTACACGGACATCATGATGGGAACACGACTGCCAATGGCCCCAGAGGCCCGAGCATAGATTACTTTTCCCTGCTATGACTGACGGATAGATGATTCACGTACTTAGTCAAATGTATTTGTTGTAAGTCGCTTTGGATAAAGGCGTCTGCTAAATGGCAAAAATGTAAATGGAACATGACGTGGCCCTGCTGGGAGCATCACTGACACGTAAGTCGCTTTGGATAAAAGCGTCAGCTAAATGGCGTATATTATCAGGCATAGCGTGATAACATGCTCCCTGGGAGACAGCGGCATACTCACCACTCCACTCGCAGACTTGGTCTTCACATCAAGTTTCACCAATCCAAAACCTAAAGGAAGAACAGCCACAACAACATGATGGAGGTCAAGACAAAGACAGTCACTGAGCATCTTAAAAAAACATTTATAGAACAATAAACCTTCCTGTAATAAGGTGATTGAATGTAATTTCCACCCAAGTAAAAAAAAACTAAAAAAAACACAACTAAAAAACACTCACCATATCCTTTGTTGAAGATGTCCTTCGCAGATTTGCCAAGGTCACCATATGCTGGAGGGACAGCCATTCTTACCTGTGGGGGGGAAAAGGAGTGAAAACGGTCGAGACATCAATTGGAGACTTTCAAATGGGGTGGCTTTCACAGGTGTACCACGACAGTCTAGATGACCTACGAGTCTTAATGATGGCTGTACCACAAACGGTTGGCGGAATGGCCTGAATCAAATTAAACATCGAAAAAACGGAAAGAAATAGTAGCAACATAGTAACAGGTAACAAGAGTCGCATCGCTCCAGCAAGGCCCGTCTCCTCTGAGCTGCTCCGGGGCTCCTACTGCAAACACAGGCCACCTCTCTGGCATCAGGCGAGGCTCTGGACAACAAAGCAAAGCTGGCTGGTTGACCTCCAGCATCCATCTTTAACATCGGTGTATAACGCACTGATCAGTATTACAGTAACACAGTGTCTCAGAGCCAGTTGCTTTGCTCGCCAAGTTGGTTTTAAACACCAGTGTGATGAGCAGCGCCGGTGTGAGGAGTTAGCTGTTAGCCGCAGCAGGCTAGCTGACTCTCCTTATTGACCCAGCTGCCAGATTAAGCCGCATTAAGGTAGTCAGATATTTGGCTAATTAACTGATAACTGTCATGGCAATCTGTCCATGTTTGGAGAAATGGAGACATGACATAGTTAGGTGGCAACGCCAACGGTCGGCGGCGGTTTACCCTTGAACATGACTGTGACTCGTGTTAGCATGTGAGCTAGCTGGCTAAGGTGCTCTGCGCTGTCTAACATGACTGTGACTCGTGTTAGCATGTGAGCTAGCTGGCTACGGTGCTCTGCCCTGTCTAACATGACTGTGACTCGTGTTAGCATGTGAGCTAGCTGGCTAAGGTGCTCTGCCCTGTCTAACATGACTGTGACTCGTGTTAGCATGTGAGCTAGCTGGCTAAGGTGCTCTGCCCTGTCTGGCTCGTGTTAGCTAGCAGCTTTAATCCTCTTTACAACAGCAGAACGAGGCTTTGGTGAGACTCAAGTCCAAGCATAAATACTTACGGTAGGTTTCGCAGTGAAGTTGAGCTGAGCTGCCTGGGTAGGGTGGAGGGCAGTGCGGCTTGTCTTATGACGGTGTCTGCTGGAGGACGCCGTGAAGGAGACACCCACTTCTTTTTAGACAGGCATAGAAGGAAACTGCTATATTTGTGGGTCCTCACAAATATAAAATATAGCAGTTTCTTTCTATGCCTGTCTAAATAAAAAGAAGGAAACCATGCCATTGACTAATATATTGACTGAGGTGTTTTATATAGCTAATATTTGATTTTCTAGTCAACAAAAAAACTGATTTACGTACAACTATATTTTGACTGAACTGAATACCAATGTTCCTCTCAAGTTATATTTAAGGCAACTATAGGCCGTCTAAATCGCCATGGTAACCATGGTGCTTGGCGTAACTTTTAATTAACACTGTAGCGTACATGATTTTGTATCGTTTCATGTATTTATGTTGAGACAATATTATCTGACATTTCAAGCAATTCACTGACTAATGTAGTTATTTATTTTTATATTTTAAATCTGGCAAGAAAGGTAGTCGAGAATCCCCTCGCAGGCCACATACACACATCCACTCTCCCAAACCGCGTCAAATAATCCAGTGTGCTCCTTCAAACGATCCCTCAAAACCCATCTTTTGAGGAAATAAATAAATAAAAACAACTATTGTTGCTTTTACTAACTGTGCTTTTGCATAACTTTTTATTTGTCTATCTATTCTGGTTCTCTCCATGGAATGTAGTGTCATTAAATAGTTTAGAGATCGGAAATCTGGGAGATCGAGGTCGAGCGATAGAAGTAGGGGAGTTGTGGGTCACCACCACCTATGCATTTCGGTAATGAAGGTGAAAAAAATAAACAAGTATATTTTAAATATCTCAAAGTACGCTACAGTAAGAAATAACATGTATAGCCTCTTTGTATACATACGAAGCAGCTATTTATTCGCTCAAACATTAGATACATTCAGGGCTGCCAAGTTTCACCAAAAGTTTGGAGTGAGATTTTTTAGCGGTGGAGCGACCCAAAACTGTACACGTTTTGGCAGCGGCGGCTCCTCTCTCCCACCCAATTATTTGTACTAGTTTCCTGCAATTTTACATGTTGTTCATAATAAACCAGCACAAGAAATTAAAATAATTAACATTTTATAAAAGAAGACAAAAATTCAGACAATATATCATATTTATGAATGTTAATAAACAAACACAGTAGCCTACAGACTCTAAAAAAAAGGGTTAGGCTCCATCAACAGGACTCAGCCCCTTGGTCAGCAGCAGAAAGACCCTTGGTCATCATCTTATATACAGTGCATTGCTCATAGATGGCTATCATGTTATACAGTACACATTTTTTTGAGGGACCCCCAATTGTTGTATTTGTATTGTAAATTGTAATTATTATTATTAATGTATGTTAATGTATGTTAATGTATCTTAATGTAGGTTATGTTACAGTAGAGAAACAAAAAACAGTTACCAAAACTGAGTATTTACTAGCTAAGATTGGCAAAAGATTGGCGTGGTGCAACCGAAATTAGTAAACAACTAGTTTGAAACTAGCTAGTAACAACTAGGGGTTTAGTAACTACTAAATGCCTGCATTTAGTAATGACTTACGCCAAATTGGTGCAACCCAGTCCAGTAGGCTACCAGATACGATGTTGTAATGTATGCACATATTTTGCACATATTCACACTTTTATTAAAGACAGTTTTTATTTTTTTAAACACAGTGTAAATGCTAACCCAAACCCTTTAGTAGGGAACTTCTCCTCTCTTTTCTGAGTCTTTTTCCATTTTTTTCTAACCCTAACACGGTATAAATGTGCTAACCCAATCCCATGAATGTGCTAACCCAAACCCTAACCCTAACCCTAACCCTAACCACTTAAAGTAGGGAACTATGGATTTCTTATTCTCCTCTTTCTTTTCTGACTCTTCCCTCATGACCTCCAACTGCAGCTTCAGCTCCGTGCTCTGGACCTCCTCCTGCTGCAGCTTGGTCTGGGAGAGGGAGAGCTGCTGACGACAGGTGACCAGGTCGATGGTGACCATCTTCTGCGCCTTCAGAGCCTCCTCAGCTGCTGCCTTGGCCACCAGGGCCTCACTCTCCAGGACCCTGATCTTGTCCTCTGCCTCCCTGGTGGCGTTGGCGAGGGTCGCCCTGACCTCGGCCAGGCTCTCCTCAGTCTTTTTGAGGGCCTGGCGCCTCCCCTTCTTGTGGTCACGGAGGAGGCTTTTTTTCTCCTCCTCCATATCGTGGAGCTTTTGGTAGAGGTCGCTCTCTCTCAGTCGGCCCTCCTTCACCTCCTCCCTGCAAAGCACCAGAGCCTCCTCTGCCTCCCTGGTGGCTTTGGCGGTCTCCAGGGGTTTCTTCTCCAGGTCTTCTCCAGGTCGGATATCTTGCAGTCTGCCCCACCCATCACACAACACCACGCTCTCTCTCTCCAACTCCTCCAGCTCGGCGTCCTTGGCCTTCAGCTGGGCCAACAAGTCCTCCACATCTTTTCTTGTCCTTTCAGCCTTGGGGGCTGTCTTCTCTCCATGGCTGGCTGCCTTCACAGCCAGGGGGGCTGGCTTCTCTCCCTGGGTGTCAGCCTTCACAGTCAGGGGGGCTGCCTTCTCTCCCTGGGTGTCTGCCTTCACAGACAGGGGAGCTGCCTTCTCTCCCTGGGGGGCGGGTACATGGTTACACAACACTGGTATAACTGCAGGAATGTGTGTGCTAATAGTGATGGTTACACTTACAGTAGGGCTGTCCTCCTTCAGCCTAGCAGGATTTGCCTGCTTAAGTACATCATTCCACATGTGTTCATTCATAGTTTTGATGCCTTCAGTGAGAATCTACAATGTAAATAGTCATGAAAATAAAGGAAACACATTGAATGAGAAGGTGTGTCCAAACTTTTGGCCTGTACTGTACATATATATATATATATATATATATATATATATATATATATATATATATATATATATATATATAAAAAATGCAATTATTAATCGAACTAAACAACGCCATCTAGGGGTAATAGAAAAATACAACAGACCTCTCACACTGGCTAATAGCTAGCAGTTCAACACGAGGTATTCGATGTATTCAAAACCATTTTTCTCACCTGCAGGAATGTGTTCAGTACAACAAATAACATTGGTAGCAGCTACTGATAGTCTATGAAACATAAGTAAATGTACTTATACATTTTTGGTTAGACTTACCACAGCATAATCTTGAACAACTGAACAATTTATAAATCACTTCTCAGATGTTCTACTACCAGTAGATGTCGCTGTTTGAACACATTCCTGAGACTAACATTCACATTTTTAGCAGGAATTTCACCATCACTAAACTAGTTAGTCTATTTACAACCTGTTACATAATCATTATCCAAAGATATCGTACTCACCTAACCTCTTCAGTGTCTCTGTACTAACTGCTGAAACCATCTCTCACCTTCTAGAATATCACCATTATGACATCATTATGACACCATTATGACATCATCACTCTGTCAGGACCTTCCTAACATCATGTAATGTTACCGTGACAACCCAGCAAAATGTACACACAATTTATAATATTCTGGGTTGTCAGAATGACATGGTTATTATTGCTAAGAGATGGAGGAAGTGCCATAACTGCAACATGACAAGTTCCTCAAATTCATTGTAATAATAATAATAATAATAATACATTAGACTTGTATAGTGCTTTTCTAGACACTCAAAGACGCTTATGTAGTACAACTAACAGTAGGCTTTACATACATAAACATTTTCAGTGTCGAAAAATACTATTAGAGCTAAACAAGAGTATTAAGTACAAGAGTAAGTAATCCGCTCATGTGTAACCAAACAATTATACAAACTTCTCCTTATCCTACCTATTCAGCCCAAAGTAAAACTAAATGTTGCGTATGGGCCATATGTTTTTGGACATTTTCTTGCAGATAATAAATAACCTGAAAACATATCCATTTGAACCTTCTCAGCCACCTAAGTTAAGGAAAGTCTCATGAGAAACTCATGTTTACCAATTATTTGGTCTTGGGAATCTTAATTTACACCGACAGAACACCTTGAATATTCTCTGTTTAGTGTCAAAATAAATAGAATTGTATTTTGTCCACAAAAAACATCCAATCAATGGCTTGGTCACAGATGTTAATAATAATACTTATTATAATATAAGGAAGACAATTAATAATTATAATTATTATAATAATATAAGGAAGACAAGTTGATACAGTACTTACCAAGGTGCCATCTTTCTGCAACTGCCTGTCTTCCAGAATGTTGGCACACCCAAGACTCTAACTCCACTATGATCACCCATTATGACATCACAGCCAGCCAGCCAGCAGAATGTAGGGTTACTTTTTTGTTTGTTAATATTTGTAAACTCCCAAAAAGATACTTTTGACTAATTTACTGAACATCTACATGAACTACATAGTTGAGTTTTCTCCAACAGCATGTTTGGATACTGGATTCTGATTGGCTAGCAACAGTGGTAAATACCCCCAACAACCTTCAGTTCAGACCGCATTTCCAGTGTCAATGCGCCTCCCAATCAATCTGATTAAGAACACCTGTGCTGACCTACAATGCAATGGTGGATTTTGTTTATGGGACTATATTCTGTGGCGGAAGGATATATGTATTCTGAAACGATTCATGATTGTAAATAAATTAATTTAATGTTAAAACATTAGTTTCTCTACTTGTTTACACAGTTCTAATTTACTTGTATTTATATGTTTTTGAACTGCAATGTCAACACTTATTTTTCACTATCATAACAATTATAATTAATATTAAAATATAATTCCAGCCTACGTGGGGTTTATGCTATAACGACAGTATTTTAACACGGCCTTTGAAGTGTTGATTTAAAAAGAGATAGATGTAGACATCGAAACTCAATAATGTGTCGGGTTGTAGTTATGATGAATCGAAAACGAAACCTAGGCTGCGTTCGTAAATTCGCTCTGGAAATCTGATCAGCACTCATGGAATGCCTCTTGTCCAATCAAATGACTTGGTCCCTTTATGACGTTGAACCCAATGTGCGCTCCGGCGCTCTCAGAGCAAATTTACGAACGCAGCCATAGACATCTAGAAATGAAAAGCGAAGTCATTCTATCTCACACATCGTCACATCTTCGGTAAGTCGGTGGCTTCTTTCTTACTCATTTATTTTAAGGCTGCATAAAGCCTACAGCATAGACCCTATGGTTGGCCTGGACAGCTATCAGCTACAGCGCGCTGGCCGTTTGCTCAGAATCATTCTGACACCGTATGTGTGACTGTGTGTGTGACATGTCACACAAACGGCAACAAGAACAGACCGACAGGCTACACACCACCCGGAGTTAATTTGATTCATAGATTAATAAATATCTCGAATAATATAAAATAATAGGCTGTTGTGTTCTTACCTTTAACAATGACCAAAACGTCCTCTCCTCCTGGCATTAGTCTGTCTCTGTGCGAAGTCCTTCACTATGTAACATGTTTGTTAAATCCATTTGACTTGCGCGCTGGCTTTCAATGCTGAGAATCGCTAGTCTGGAGAGTCTGTCCTGGGACATGGTGCTTCTCAGATAGCTTTTGATAATTTTGAGTTTTGAAAACGATCTCTCGGCCGGGTCAGCCAGCTGCAGTACCACTGACCTCCACAGCGGTGCCACAGGTGCATCCACGACGTTCGTCCCTGACCCAGGGCTAACTGCATCCCTACCCGCGTTAGTCGCAGAAGCTGCTTTGGGTCGGTTTGTGAGAATATGACATTTTGGGAAGTTTCGCTGCATTTTGTTACATTTTATATTGCTCTTGCTGTTTTTGCGCACCACTGAGGTACGGTACTTTCGCTTGCTCATTTATCTGCAGGGTCTTGTGTCTCGCTGCCTAAAAAAAAAAAAGTTTGTATCGTAGTGCCGAGAGATGGGAGTCGGAGGCGGCGTATCAAATGACAAAGCTAAACGTTTAATGAAGAACATGAACGATTGTCAACAACACACTCAAGCAGTAACTGAATAAACAACTCGGGTACCACGCACTTAACTGTCCGTGCGGAACAATACTCCCAACCCACCGTGGGTGAATTATGTCAACCCACCACAGTATCCAATGTTAGGGGGCCCCCTAGAGGCTGGCCCCCCCCTCCCGCGGTGCGTTGCTTGCGGGCCCGTCCCCTACGCCACTGTAGAAGTTTTAACAGTAGGTGACCTTACGGTGTAACATAGCTAAACACCCATTCAGAACGAGTTGGCGACCCACCAGTTGAGAAACAACGATCTGATTTAAAGGGGGACATTATATATTCTGATTCAGAGTGAATTCAATTTAATTGTCACTGGCATAGTACAAGTACAGTGACAACGAAATGGATTTGGCATGCAGCCAGACAGTGCATAGTGTGTACAGATGTACAGTGTGTCATGTGTCATGTGTCATCAAGCGTCTGAGTGTCTAGAAAAGCGCTATATAAGTCTAATGTATTATTATTATTATTATTATTATTATTATTATTATTATTATTATTATTATATAATGCGCTTGGTTGTTATGATGGTAAGGCAGATCTACTAGTCCCACAAACTGTTCCTCATCAGTTTGTCAACTGTTAACAAAACTCACCTGTGTCTAGTGTTTTGAACTTGATCATGATCATTAATCTATGTTTTCATCCTTACTCTCCCAGAGGTAATGTCTTGTAACAACCAGCAGGAAAATGAGGGGGACTTTGCAGAAAAGATATGTGCCCTCTTAAAGGGGAAGAAGGAGGGAGCTACTGCCCTCCAAATTTCGAAGGGAATTGGACTGATGACTGCCAAGGACGTGAATGGTCTCTTGTACGGATTAGAGGACGCTGGGCGTGTCCATAAAATACCGGGACAACCCCCCCTTTGGTCCCTTGGGAAACCACAAGGAGTCATGATTAGTAGTGCTGAGTCAGCTGAACCATCCATCCCAGAGGAGGAGTTGAGAAGGGTGCTGATATCAGTTAATAGCAAAGGCAAAGGGATGAAAACGCCTGAAATTGCCAAAGAACTGTGTCAACCACGAAAGATGGTCAAAAAGTATCTATATGGCATGCAAACTAAAGGCAAAGTGGAAAAGTGTGGGGAGTTATGGACTATGAGTGATGAAGCAACATGTGGAGAGTTACTTACATACAAAAGGTAAAGTTATATCGATACATGAGAGGCATAGTAATTTGGGAATTGTGAGCAAACAAATGATTATTCCAGACTATTATTTCAAAGCTTTTTTTTTTCCTTTGGCAGTGATGATCAACATATTTCCATCAGACTGACTGCCAACTCCAGGTAGAGACTGTTCTGAATTTCCGTGAGACTGTCTTCATAGCGTAATTAGCTATACATTTCCTACAGGGTAGCCTACTGTTGAATTAAATGTTAACCACTGAGACTGGGAGAATAACACATTTGAATAATAGTCATATACAGTGACATGGTCTGGTCAATTGGTCCGCAAGTCGGCATCCGATTTAATGTTCGGACCTTTCTTTCGAAAAATTTAAATACATTTCAGCGTTGTTGAAAATCAATGGCACATCGCTAGTCAACTAACACAGCTTGTTTTGTGAGCCTGCTAACAATGTAAAGTAGTGTTATAGTTAACTAGGGAGCAGTGGGGATTACTCACCGAATCCATTGCATTGCAGTATTTTTGTCTTGACTAGCGAGTTTTTGTTGTGATTTTTTTCAACAACGTTGAAACGTAGTTCCATGTTTCAAAATAAAAGTCTGAACATTTTGCCCAACTTGCCCAAATGACCAGACTGTGTCACATATGTTTACCACTTACCCACTCTCTTCTAATTTTAGACCCAACATCTGAATTAACCTTTCATCATTTCAGATTCTCCAAAGACTTTGAATCAATCAGTGTGCTAGGTGCCGGTGGCTTTGGATGCGTTGCCAAAGCAAAATTAAAACTAGATGGCAAAAACTATGCAGTAAAGATTGCGAAGAATACCAGGTAAGAGAATACTTTCTATACATTTGATTAATCTTATTAATCTTAAAGGTTATTTCAAGCCTGCAAACTGCGACACTTCAAATTAATGTGCAATAACACTATGTGCAATATGACAACCCTAGTCGTCTATCTGTACAGTATAGTATAGTGGATAGTGTACATAGCCTTTATTTATGTAAACCAGCTCCTTCCCTTCTTGTGTTTTTTTTAGTTTTTTTTTTCTTTCCTAGCACCGGGGGAGCCACCCCTCCTAAATTTCGTTGTTTGGTACCTGTACTATAGCAATGACAATAAAGACCATTCATTCATTCATAAACTTAATATGAATAGATTAGGTAACTCTCACCTTAGCCGCCGATCTGCCAACCTTGCGATCATTAGACACCGTCTCTACCTCCTGCGCCACAGCTGCCCCAATTAGGCCTTAGGTGTTACAAAAGCATAACAACTACAATACAAAACTTTAAGAACTGAGGCTACGTGTACATTGCGTCACCACAGTCTCGGATAGGGAGGAGCGTGGTCTGGACAATCTTCTTCCTGTTCTCAACGGTGAAGCAGGACTTATTTCTATACAGAAACTACATTCAACATGCGTTTTAAAGGACAGTTCCTCATAAATCCAAATGTCCACGCACTTGTGAGGGACTTTATCATAACAGTAGGCCTACATCTATTTCTGAGCTGAAGGACAGTCAATCGGTAGATCTAGCCTTAGCCCCGGCTTGGTTTCTTTCTTTGATTAATTCAGAGAGCTCAGGAGAGTACCAGGGATTGGCTCTATCTTTAATTGTCCTTAACCGGAGAATGTCTGACACTATTACCATCCAGCAACAATCAGATGTTATGTATGTGTTTATGTGTGTGCTGATGTTGTTTCACTTGCAGAAAGGCAGATAAAGAGGTGAAAGCTTTGGCTGAGTTAAACCATCCTAACATCGTGCGTTACTACACGGTCTGGGTCGAGGACACTGAGTGGGTGGAACATGACTCTTGCTACAGCAGCACAGTGTAAGATAAGCCTTATGGATCTTAACTGTAGAGATTTGGATCAATTGAGGTCTCTTTGTACTGTAACAATATTTCCATTCTAAATAAGATGAAAACTCAAGCCATTTTGGGTGAAAACTACCAATTCTACATGTTCTTTTGTTCAACTAATAGGTCAACAGTGGAATCTGAAACCTCAGAACACTCAGACCAGGAAGCACCGTGCAAGCCACTTAGTGGAGCAGGAAGTAAAGCAAAGCAATTTGACCAATCAGAAACTGTCAGCCAAGACCAAGCAACCCATTCAGAGACCGGTACCAGCTTGAGGTAAGCATGTCATCTTCATTAGTCTTATCTGCAGTAGAGCAAATACAGGGACATGTTAAAATAAGGAGGTTCAAGTCAAGGCAAGTCATATACACAATACTGTAAAATGTAAAATCCAATATATTCCAGAGAAATGTGATTGTATCATCTCATAAAATATGCTAATTGCAAATTCAAAAGGAGATGACATGATTAAGAAAGCTTTCATCAATAACTTTGTTTCCAAATTACTACTGGCAATGGTAATGATCATATACACTTTCTGGACAATTATTTTCGGAGAGCATTTCTTGTATTTTTGTGTGTGTTTTGTCAGTGACAGGGCCGCATCGCCTTGTCTCTTCATTAAAATGGAGTTCTGTGAGGGAGGGACACTAGACAACTGGATTGACAGGAATGCTGGAACTACCAAGGAGGACCCATTTATGATATTTCAGCAAATAGTCCATGGAGTGGACTACATCCACTCTAAAGGATTTATTCACAGAGACCTGAAGGTACGTTGGTATTGATGGAACCATTTGTTATCGCAAATATATAGTTATCCCACAATGAACTTCTCCTTCATACGTTTGTTTATAATAAGAATAATGTATTCTACTAAAATGGTTCATACTGTATGTTTGTCATGTATTCTACTAAAATGCTTCATATGCTTCGATATGTTTAGGGACCATATTCAGACCAGGTCTCATGCTCTAACCAATCCATAACCAGGCATTGGTATTTACTATAACTTAGAAGCATGATTGAACAACACTTGTTCCTCATGGTATGCCACCAGTCTATAACTACCAGTTTATTGCAATATAACCTTCTTTTCTTTCTTTTAGCCAGAAAATATATTATTTGGAAGTGGTGGTTCCAAAGATTGGGTCGTTAAGATTGGAGATTTTGGACTTGCAACTAGAATCACGACTCTGAGTGGAAGATCTATGGAGAGAACGTTTCAAAGAGGGACAATGTCCTACATGAGCCCTGAGCAGGTAATTCATTTATTTTCCATTAAAGTAATATTCTACATTACGTTTGTCTTTATTAAGGATTTAGAAGTAGTGCACTGATCTAATAGCTATTTTATACATTCTAAACAGTTATAGCTCATTGTTGACATTATGGGATAGTCATTTGGTGCTTGACTTGAAATTGGATGTGAATGCTTATAATATGCAAAACGTCAATGAAGTCAAAATGTTTTAAAGTACCGGTAGATATGTCCTCTATCACAATGTTCTTATATTTGAACAAACTGATATGTTAAGTCAATATTATAGTAAGGTCAAAACCTCTATCAACCTCTCAGCTTAAAAAAAAAAAAAATAGAATGTACAAAACTACCACAGATTAATTATTTTATTTTGTTATAGGAGACAATGAAAATATATGATGAGAAAACAGACATTTTTTCACTTGGATTGATTTGTTTTGAACTTCTGTGGAAAATGTCCACCGTCTCTGAGAAGTGTAAGGTAAACACACCATCCAACATCTTTTACATGTGATTCTGCATCAAATACGTGCTTCGAGCCAAGCCACAAACCATAGACAACTATAGATCAAGCTTCATTTCTTACAACTTTATATCTATGTGTGTCCCATATTCCAGAGGACCTGAAAAAAACTAATTTTCCATCATCTTAAGCATACTTAATTGAGTGACATCTGCATCTAAGCAGTCTACAAGAAGTACCATACATTTAAATGTTGTCTCTAATATCAAAGGTATTCAAGGACCTGAGGAAACAGATCTTTCCTAATGACTTCATGACCACGTATCTAACAGAGGTGAAGTATAACCGCTGTCTCCTTCATTTTTCTGTCCAGTTTCTATTCAACATTGCACAAGTTGCTTTCTGTTTTGCTAAATAAATCTGCACTTCATCCCTATGTCATGAGTGAGTACAGTATACTGTATGCAGTCTCTTTATTGTGTCACGTTTTTTTTCCGTAGCATAAACTCATCAGTGAAATGCTCTCAGAGAGACCTGCAGACAGACCAGATGCCGAAAAGATTGCAGAAACCCTATCAAGATTCCTGCTAAGGAAATCAACTGAACTGTATCATCATAAATCTGTGTAAAACACTGCAGATAGTACGTTATGTGGACACTGTGTACCTTTTTTCAGGGTAGATCACTTTCTTGTGTGCATGACTAAAGCCTGGTACACAGATAAAGATTTTCTAAATCTTAACAGATTTTTTTATCTGAGAGAGACCCCACACATGAAGATAAAAAATCATGGATTGAACAGTTTTGATCGTATTGTGTGTGGTGTGCTCCGATATTCCCAATACAGCACACCACATACAAAGATCGGTCCTACGACAATCTAGAGCAGGGGTCGGCAATAGGCGGCCCGCGGGCCATTGCTGGCCCATCACCAATAATATTTGGCCCAGCAGAATATTTTGAGAATCCACTTTTTTTTTTTTTTTTTTTTTTTTTTACAATATCGGACCGACAGTCCCACATATAGCGCCTATAATGTCCGAATAGAGAATCTACCTCCACCTGAATAATGCTTATTGTACTTTTATCCATGTTGAGAGTGAATGACACAGGGACAGACAATCAGGCAGCGGGGTGCACCGAAGCGCACTGACGCTGAACCCCTCATAGTGAATCATAAGTAGGTGGACAACGTGTAGTGCTGAAATAGCCGTGTGTGGTTTGAAAAAAATAACACCAGCTCAGTAAATAATTCAAACGTAATGTTTACGTATATGTGACTGCAACACACATATGAACAGTAACAAAGCAAATTCAGTTTAATATTCTGAAAAACATTGACAACAAAATCGGTGAAAAAAAGAAAAGAAAGAAAAGTAATCCGCTTATGCGAGGGGTGGTGGTGCATAGGCCTATGCTCCTGAAACGACAGAGCAAACACGCTATTAGGGATAATAATTACAATGAGCCATTCATTCAAAATATAAAAAATACAATTAGGTTATTAAATACAATAACGACAGGCTTGGTACTCACTTAATGTGAAAAGTGGCATCTCCCATCGGTCAGTATTTGCTTGATATCTGGTTATATGGACGTCACTTTAATCCGCAGGCAGTTCTCAAGTTTTTTTTTGCATCAATCGATTCCTCTCGTGCGTCTTTATCACATTCATTGAGGAAAAGGACGACTCGCATGTATAGAAAGGGAACATTGTGAGCACGGAAGATGTGAGTCTCACAACGGCTTTGCGTTGATGAAACCAGGTAGGATGAACATTATAGTTCGCTGTCCATTCCTCTTTAAATGCCCTGTTTTCACCGTCAACTTTCCTCTTTACACCTTTGGAGAGTGACATGATGTTTCTCTTGCTAGTTAGCAGGTTAAATGTTTAGCTAACTTCACCCGGCAGGCAAACAACCAATCCAATAATAATGTGACCTTGTCTGGAAGGAGGGGGGAATCATTCAGAATGAAAGTATGTTAAATAATTATTAGAATAAGCTAGGCTGCGCTACATTGTCAGTCCACACATTTATTATTCAAAACTATGGAAAAGGGTGAAACTACGTTTCAACGTTGTTGAGAATCACAACACAAACTTGCTAGTCAAGCCAAAATACTGCAACGTAATGGATTGGACTGCTACCTAGTTAGCTACAACACTACTTTACATTGTTACCTAGTTAACTACAACACTACTTTACATTGTTACCTAGTTAACTACAACACTACTTTACATTGTTACCTAGTTAACTACAACACTACTTTACATTGTTACCTAGTTAACTACAACACTACTTTACATTGTTACCTAGTTAACTACAACACTACTTTACATTGTTACCTAGTTAACTAGAACACTACTTTACATTGTTACCTAGTTAACTAGAACACTACTTTACATTGTTACCTAGTTAACTACAACACTACTTTACATTGTTATCTAGTTAACTAGAACACTACTTTACATTGTTACCTAGTTAACTACAACACTACTTTACATTGTTAGCAGGCTCACAAAACAAGCTGTGTTAGTTGACTAGCGATGTGTACATTTTTCGAAAGAAAAGTCAAAGCATTAGAACGTGTCACATTTTTTAACAATCAATTACTTATGAATGAATGAATGAATGAATTAATGAATGGAATGAAGAATGGTCTTTATTGTCATTGCTACAGTACAGGTACCAAACAACGAAATTTAGGAGGGGTGGCTCCCCTGGTGTTAAGGAAAAAAAAAAAAAAAAAAAAAAAAAAAAAAACGTTCGGGCCCGCCATCTAGTGGCTCAAAAAAATTTTGGCCCGAGGCCAAACCTAATTGCCGACCCCTGATCTAGAGTCTCTTCCCCCAAGCCAGAAATCTTGCGTGATCAAACGGGATCTAACGTAGTACCCTGACTGACCTGTACGAGGCAGCCATGTGCGACAGGGCAAATAAAGTTCAGAAGAACGAAAAGAAGAAGTCAGCTCGCTTCTGATTGGCTACATTCCATCCACGTCACAATCGGACTCGGGAGTTGTCAATTTCGCCCACACACCAGAGGACCTTTGATCGTAAATATTGAACATGTTTAATATTTACGATCGTCAGCCCCGACCATTTTCCGAGCAGATTGTCGGGAGAAATTGACTCCTAACACACCTCACACCACAGGATAATCTAGTAGTGTAATCTCCGATAATCGGGCGTTTGCTGTCCTTGGTCGGAAGGGGGGAAATCGGGCCAAAATTGGCCAGATTAAATGTGTGTACCAGGCTTAAAGCATATTCTATGCAATGATAAGCCAGCGAGGAGATATCTTCAGTATATATTTTTCTTGATGAACTCGTTGACATTCTCACTTTATATGTATACTTTAATGCTTCTCAGTGTGTAATATCATGTGATAAGCCAACCATGACTCCTCTAAGGGAACAAGATTGAATGTCCTTCAGAAGATGTTTGGGGTTTCCTGATGAGACGAGTCCCAAGGCTTTTCAGTTTTTAAGCGTTATGGAACGAGAAGCTAGCTGTGCCTAGCTGTGCCGATATCCACGATATACCACGTCTTCGAGTTCCATAACGCTTTTATACGGTTTTTATAATGGTTACCACATTTATCTATCAATATTTCACAAAAGAAAGACAAGACAAGCTTTTAATTAATGTATTTTAATGGAACTATGTTTTATTGTAAGTGTGTTCATCCGCTGAACAGTTGTTTATCGGTTGCTAAGCAACGGTAAGAATGTTAACTTCGATAACGGTAATATTGTAGCAACCCTGTTCATTAATGCTTGAGTTCATGTTCATGTTCGCACTGTTACTGTGTTTTCTGCCAATGCACCCCTGTGATTGGTGGTGGTCACGGGGGGGGGGGTGCTGTGTTGTCGTGAAGACCGTTGAGAGAGAAGAGCTCCGGTGAACTGAGAAAGTTGTTCACTTCATGCAACAGTTTACAATTAAACGAACACTGGGTGAGAGGCTGTGACTCGTATACATTCTTGTGTGTACTGTCTGTGGTTAGGTCGATCAGCTGATCTTCCTCAGCGGCTGTCAGGTTTAGCCGTCGGATGCATTGTCTTTGCATGGAAACCGTATCCATGTCTTGTGCTTTCTCCAAGACTCAGTCTCAGAAAAGTACTTCTCAAATTGACTTTCGAGTGCCTCCAAGTGATCAACAATTGCGCATTTTTCACGTCAGGCGAGGGCACCGCGGAAATGCATTGAAATGCGCAGCCAGCTCCGCGCGGTAGCAGAATCTCGTGGATAGCTGTGCGTAATTCAAAGACGCGCGCCAATACTGATCCACGGGATCTGACCTCGGAATGGTAAAGGAGCGGCGCATAGAGAAGCAAAGAGGCGGGTTTGTTATTATCAAACTAACTAAATTAGTAACGTTATGCTAGTTATTAATTAACGTTAATTTCGCAATGAAGACCGAACTGCAGCGTTTTAGCCAACACCTAGCTTGCTAGACAGTTTTTTTTTCTTTTTCCAGCTGACGTTATGTGAGACTCTAGAATCATGGGCATCATTTATTTTGTAAATAGTTTTTGTCAAAAGTAGCTTATTATTGCCTATTAATGCTTGTACTTTACTCAATATCATTTGTTATATTTTTTAATTCTCACTGATTATTTTGGTGAAAAATGTCAATTATTATGACAAAAAATGGCGGACGCCCTAGGGGTCGCGGACCCCCGGTTGAAGACCACTGTTCTAATCCATGTATGAATGTAATGGTATTCTCATGCAGTTGGGTGTGTGAGACACAACCCCAGGTCCTCTAGGCACTGAAGCAGAAAAACAACCCTGCACATACTACTGCTCCTTCATCTGTTGAGAAAACAGATCCACAAGCCATTGATTTTAAATGTTTAATGATGGTAGAGACAATGTCATTTGTGTCAGTATACTATCAATTATCAATACAACCATGCCACAATGGAGGTTATTGCTACATTTTCCTTACGTTGGTAGAAGTCAATTATTATTTATTGAAGGACGGATGTACCGTTACAACAAAACCAATAATACAAATTAGTAATGTTTTGTAAGACTGGGTTAAAAGTGCTACCAAAGAGCAAAATGCATAAACACAAATGAAAAATAACCCATATCTAACACCGTAGCAGCATATTATCTATTTGCAGCTGGCTAGCTTTCATGAAGCTGGCATTATTCAAAGACTGATTGGTGGACACTATGATGCCATTGTTAATAATGACTGTATTCAGCAGGTGAAATTGCAAACACAAACATGAGAAAAGTAATACTTTTTTATTACAAATGTTTCACTGACATTTGCTTGCTTCGACATGCAAAGTGGGTTGTAACTATGAGTGGCAGTATCACACCTGATTATAAACAGCTTCTGTTCCTGGTTTTATGTTCGCTGCAATGAATTGAGGAGGGAGAAATCAAAAGGCTACTATAAATAAAAGCACATTGTGTTTCAAACAATACATAATTATGCACAACTGTAAACATATCATATCCTTGCTGAAGTGCAGGTTGCAATAACCTTCATGACCTAAAAAAAAAAAAGTTATTGACAAATACAAAATGCAATAAATTATTATAGTAAAAATGAATTACACAATGAAATATGAGGGATCTGTGGAGGAAATATAACAAATAGGCCTAATTCAGAAAATAAATTTTAAAGGGATTTATGTCCTTGTGGGTGACACATGTCATGAAGCCAGGCCACTAACTAAATGTTGGCTAAATTACAATGTTACAAACTACAGACAACTCAACAATATCCAACATTAGAGATATGCATTTCCTATTGTATAAAGACAATGTTATGTTAACACCTAAAGTTATTGGCAAATGGAATGATATTTAAGACATTTGTTCAACGTTTTCCATTCCACATTTTTTGGCTGCTTTTGTGATTTCCTTGGTAACGACCCTGTTTTCTGAAAGGTCTTATTAGGACAAGGCAGGACAATACCTGAACAATACACAACAACAGAGAGACACCAACATACTGTACACTGTAGTTCATTTGAAAAAGAGCCAGGAATCACTCATTCAGCATTCTAATAATACTGTATCACCACCGCTGTAAAAACCACAGTAGTATCTTAAGGAATGCAGAAGCTTTTTGCACTACCTAGTAAGTAATGGCAATCCAGTAACAAGACCCAGCATCTTGAACTTAATATTGCTTTACAGAAATTCAGCAATTCACTCATCTGTAACCATAAGGTTTTGATATTGCTTGAAAAGTGGTCCACACTAGTGTTAGAGCTCAAGCCTACGACGTTAAGTACATTTAATACCATCAGAGTGCCCTAGGTCAGGTTATTTAGTCGGATCAGAACAGTTTTTTATTACAACAGTGAAATTCAGAATTCACAACAAATTATACTGACTCAGAATACGGTATTTGGTTACGTGTGATGCCTGAGAATTTAGTTTTCATGGTTTCCCAAAAACCACTACCACCACTACCAATACCTATTACCTATACCACTACCACCACTACCAATACTAGTGTTTTTTTAATACCAGAAATGTAAAAGCTGCAGGTTGTGAGCTTTGTTAAAGTATTGGAAAAATGCATCTACAGTAGTGGCAATAGGTGTGTGTACACAAAACAATTGTCATCCCTTTCGTTAAACCGCTAAGGATTTAACACCCACTCCCATCGTTTTCACTTCCTTTTTTTAAATGAAGCCGATATTGTCACTGACAAACTCCAGGGTCGGTTGACGGGATTTAGTTTAATCCCTTTAAACGGGCAGACATGGGGAAACAGGCCAACCTCTAAATCCACCCCGAACACGAGAGGAGGCGAGTTATGGCTTCCTGTAACCCTGTCAGACCACGATGACACATTGATATGCTCACACAAGCCGTTTCGGTTCGTCCAATATAGATATTGGGAATAAAGATATCACACATTTCACAACTTGGCAACTTGAGAGAGAGAGAGAGAGAGCGGCGAAATAGCACAGGGCTCAACAGTGTATCTCTAACTATCAGCACACTGGGCTGCTGCTTGCGGTCGCCGCGGGGGTGGGGGTTACGTTCTAGCCGATCATCCGCCTGATCACGGCTGGCGTGGGGAAGGGCCAGCCGTACTCGTTGGGCACGGGGCCGTTGACGTTGCTCTCGAAGAAGGAGAACATGGGGAACCAGATGCGCGCGCGGCGGCTCTGCTGGTAGGCCCGGGTGTTGGCCAGGGTGTGGTAGTACAGGAACAGCCTGGTGGTGATGTAGAAGGCGATGAACACGTCGATGGAGTAGTGTTCGTGCGCGGCCAGGATGAAGAAGATGCCGAACAGGTTCAGGACCCAGGATAAGGTGTGGATGAAGTTCCAGCTCCTTGGAGTGTCTGTGGGGGTAAAACGAGAGGTAAATTGAGCAGCTGAGGGATGGTTTCATGGACGCGGATTAAGTCTAATCCGAGACTAAACATGTAGATTTTTCCATTGCAAGTGATTTAATCCTGGACTAGGCTTAAGCCCTGTCTGTGAAACCGGCCTTGAATGTCAGTTATGTTAAGATTTCTGATCTGTGAATGACTAATAATATTATGTAATATTTTCACTGAACCTGCCTTCTATTATCGACACGCTTTTTAATCCTAAACGGTCTGTGGCCTTCATGCCCCAGTGGTGTGCAGTAACCGCTAAAGAACATCAGATGGCAGCAAAGGGACAGAAGATTAATCTCAAAAACAAGATGGTCCTGTTCCATCTACACCGAAGCTAGTGAACAGGTTACAGTCAACAACAGGTCCAAAATGAGTTGGAACACTCACATTGTGTCACAAAAAAGTTTAGTCGGGGCGGTCAGAGTCTGGGGGATGTACTGGACTATTCTAACAAAACCATGTGTGCCGCAATTCTTGGCACACCTAGAAACTATTATGAACAAAATGTAACTCAAGCATTTTTTCCATTTATATTTGACTTTTTTAAGTTGATCAGAGTGTTTAGGAACTGTCAAGCAGTAATCCATGACTTCCTGTTTCACTGGAGTATAAATATGAGGTGACACAGAGGCCATATTCCCTTATTCATACATCAACATGGGAAAGATAACAGAACACACAAATCAAATGAGGGAAAAGTGTGTTGAGCTTTATAAGTCAGAGATTGGCTATAAGAAAAACAGCTGAAATGCCCATATCTATTGTTAGGGCATTTTAAACCACTATTATTACTACCGGTACTCTCACTATTACTATTATTATAAACCACTATTATCTATCTATCTATCTATCTATCTACTTATCTATCTATCTACTTATCTATCCATCTACTTATCTATCCATCTACTTATCTATCCATCTATCTATCTTGCGCATGGTGATCACTCACATTCTGTCACAAAGAAGTTGAGCATGGTGATGACCACGGTGTGGCCGCTGAACATGTAGTCCCCACACGTGTGCACTCCCGTCAGGCTCATGCCGAAGCCGCTCCAGATGGCCACCGCCCGGTGCAGCTTGGCCCAGATGTCACCGTAGATCTGGTGGAGAGGAGAGAGGAGGAACACCTCCGCTGCTGCTTTAGCCCGTCTGCGAGAGAGGGTTAGGAAAACTGTTCCCCCTGGCTATGCGACATATGATGTGTGTGTGTGTGTGTGTGTGCGTCCGTGTCCATGTCCTGTGCCCACATGTGCATGCGTTTGTGTATGTCATGTACCTATATGTGAGGGACGTACATCCTATCAAAGTGATGGCTTTTCTCTCAGTCCACCACTGTGAGCTACAGAAGAACAGAGGGGGTACAGTATAGAGGTACAGTATAGAGGTACAGTATACAGGGGGTACAGTAGAGGGGGTACAGAGGGGTATAGAGGGGTACAGTATAGAGGGGGTACAGTATAGAGGGGGTACAGTAGAGGAGGGGTACAGTAGAGAGGGGGTACAGTATAGAGGGGGTACAGTATAGAGGGGGGTACAGTATAGAGGGGGTACAGTATAGAGGGGGTACAGGATAGAGGGGGGTACAGTAGAGGGGGGTACCTTTACTGAGCACTGCAGGTGTTGTCCTGGCACCGACAGGGAGGTGACGAACATGGTGATGCAGCGCAGCATGAATACCGTCCCCATGAGGCTGCACAGCCGGCGCAGGAGGATGGACCTGACAGACAGTTACCACGGGTTACCACAGACAGTTAACACGGGTTAACACAGACAGGTGGTGCCCCCCCCCCCCCCAGGTAAGACAGTACTCTACCTGTGCCCCCCCAGGTAAGACAGTACTCTACCTGTGCCCCCCCCAGGTAAGACAGTACACTACCTGTGCCCCCCCCCAGGTAAGACAGTACTCTACCTGCGCCCCCCTCCAGGTAAGACAGTACACTACCTGTGCCCCCCCCCAGGTAAGACAGTACACTACCTGTGCCCCCCCAGGTAAGACAGTACACTACCTGTGCCCCCCCCAGGTAAGACAGTACACTACCTGTGCCCCCCCCAGGTAAGACAGTACTCTACCTGCGCCCCCCTCCAGGTAAGACAGTACTCTACCTGTGCCCCCCCCCAGGTAAGACAGTACTCTACCTGTGCCCCCCCCAGGTAAGACAGTACTCTACCTGTGCCCCCCCCCAGGTAAGACAGTACTCTACCTGCGCCCCCCCCAGGTAAGACAGTACTCTACCTGTGCCCCCCCCCAGGTAAGACAGTACACTACCTGTGCCCCCCCCAGGTAAGACAGTACTCTACCTGCGCCCCCCCCAGGTAAGACAGTACTCTACCTGCGCCCCCCCCAGGTAAGACAGTACTCTACCTGCGCCCCCCCCAGGTAAGACAGTACTCTACCTGCGCCCCCCCCAGGTAAGACAGTACTCTACCTGTGCCCCCCCCCAGGTAAGACAGTACACTACCTGTGCCCCCCCCCAGGTAAGACAGTACTCTACCTGTGCTTGTGCAGCAGCAACACGAGGAGCCAGATATTGCAGAGGATGACACCACATGCCTCGGCCATGGCAAAGGCCCAGGGGATTCTGGGAACACTGTTAAGAGAAAGAAAAAAACGTAAGCTTCCTTCTCAGGATTTTGAACCTCCGTCAATAGGGTGCTTTTCAATACAGAGCCCTTATTTAAACGACGTCTGATCAAAGGTGCGCATCTCATGCGTGGCTCACGCCGGCTGCCACGGCACGCCATCTAGAGCAGCGTTTCTCAACCTTTTTTCAGTCACGGCACCCTTCAAAAGTCGATAAAATCTCAAGGCACCCCAGTCTAAAATATAGCTATTCAAAAACGACACTGCATCACCCAGACAGCCCCATACATACACACACACACACACACACGCACACACACACACACACACACACACACACACACACACACACACACACACACACACACACACACACACTCAGCGGCTATTGATACAAATAAAAGTTGTATTATTATTATTATTATTGAGAGAGAGAGGAGGGAGTGAAAAAGGCAAGTGTGCATCAAAGGCATCAGGCACGTAACCGTGCTGTATAAACATGACACAGTGACCGAACAAACGCGGGAATTTATGGAACACATTCATTTTCATATTCCCACATTTGATTGGAAACACCTATCCAGTCCATTCAACGTAAACACCGGGGATGCAGAGTTATTAAGCCAGAAAATGCGTCTCTCTCTCCCGCTGCGCGCATCCTTGTCTGGAAGTATTAAATTCATTGCATGAAAACGAAAACGTGCGTTATTTCCCGAACTTTCCAACCCTGCTTAGCTTCCGAAGTCGGACGAGAGAATAATGTCACCGATCATCCATATAGAACAACCACCTCCGTACGCTGCCGGCGAGCGAGACTGCCCTGCCCGATCGTACCCTTTTTCGGGAGCGGGGAACATAGGATAGGACCCTTTTACATGTCATTGATTTGCCTTCCAATTGTACAGTCAGACAGCAGGACCTTTGCTATCTCTTTTGCAGCTTGTGGGCCTAGCATGTTATTAACTATTGCCAGGGTTCGAGTTATGTGGGAGCCAATGGGAGCTGAGCTCCCATAGAGATGGTCTGAGGCTCTCTGAGCTCCCATGAAGGCAGTAAAATCACAAATCTGTGGGGGTCGCTAATAATACATTACCACAACTATTATTTGATCAAAATGTCAATGTAATGAATATTATTTAATTTATATTATAAATATTGTAAAATAAACACGTTTTTCAAAAGAACTACGCGCACCATTAATCTCCTGTGAATGACAGTATGCCTTTGACTGCCTGCACTTCACCACCAAGACACCATGGGGCGCAGTAGAATATTGTGCAACAGCAAAAGGTTGATTAATCAGCTGTGCGGTAAACCGTTGGAACACACAGTGCACAGCTGATTAATCAATTAAACCAATAGAGTGAGACACCAGTTGCCTTTCAGGAAGTAGTGAGATCGTGCACCTAGCCTATTATTGAGAAGCAAACATTCATTCATTAGCTATACAGGAGTATATACATACAGTAGCTACCATGCCGCCCAAAAAAAGGCCACTGCTGCCGACCGGGTCATCAAGCCTAGAAAATGTCGGGTTTTTATCAAAGAAACCTGCTATGACACCTAACGTTAGCCCTGCTGCTACTACTGTTACTACTACTGCTGCTACTACTGAGGACTCTGCTACCTACTGAAAACAGACCACTCAGCCTACTGAAAACAGACCACTCAGCCTACTGAAAACAGACCACTCAGCCTACTGAAAACAGACCACTCAGCCTACTGAAAACAGACCACTCAGCCTACTGAAAACAGACCACTCAGCCTACTGAAAACAGACCACTCAGCCTACTGAAAACAGACCACTTTGGTCTATCTTGTCTCCGTAAAGGTAAGGTGGCTTTTACTTTTTACTAACCTAGTGTACTAACCTAATGTATTTTTCGCTCCTTCTGTATAGCAAAAATAACAAAATTATTGGCCGAGATACATGTGTGACTATCGCTTTTATAGCTGTTGTTTCATGTGGGGCTGTTGATGTGGTGAAATGAGTAGCCTGCAGCTGTAGCGTCAGGATATGTTGGGATTTGAGGATGAGGATGATGTTTCTGTACCGGTACCGTTTTTAAAGTATCGATTTGTCACCGGTATCGAATAAAACCCAAACTGTACCCAACCCTAACTATATGTTTACATGCCAACTAATTAGCTAATTCATTTCTTTCATTTAGAGCTGAGGGGAGCAACAGAGAGACGGACAACAGGACAGCAACAGAGAGACAGACAACAGGACAGCAACAGAGAGACAGACAACAGGACAGTAACAGAGAGACAACGGGAGAGGAGAGCAATAGAGACAGAACTGAATGCACTGAACCTTTTTTTTATTCTTTGCATTATTAACACTGTTGTGTTATTGTGTTATTAAAGTGTTTAAGTGTTTTATGGTAAAGCATTATGAGTGGTGTGTGTGTGCAGGGTGCTCGTGAGTTGTATATTTTGGGGAGGGGGGAGGCTTGTGTATGGGGGCGGGGGGTCCTCACACAAAGGAGTAGCCTAGGGCCACTGACCACCTTAATCCGCTACTGCCTATAGCTAATTAAAACTTGTAAGTCCCATCGCTGTGTGGGCATGATTCGCGCGTGCATGAGAACATTTCGCACTGTTATTTTGGAGACCCCCACAGAGTTCAGCTTATAACTCGAACCCTGACTATTGCTGTGCATGCTGGCAATATTACGGACTCGGCTATAGTGTGTGGCTTCTTCGCCTTAGCAATAATTTCGGCTACGAGGTAGCCTCCAACGCTTTATCAGAAACTTTGGCGCACTTCATCATTACCTGTTCTGGACGGCTATGGTGACTTTTCATCCGAACAAAATATTCAGCATCCTTGCTAGCTTGTGATGGATGATCTGTTGTCAGTTTGTCATGTTCCATGATTCTGCTTGTTTGCTTGTTCATTGCTCTCGAAAATGTCTTTGCGCGGTAAATGAAAAAACAATGCAGGCTAATTGCAGACACACTAACCTTACGCTGAACCCGGTATTGACATTGTGACATGGGAAAGGGGCGCGCGAGACAGATTTTGATGATGTATTGCATTTATGTATTTATAGATTTATTCATTCATTCATATGAACGTCAGAATATAGAATTATTTGACGGCACCCCTGAAGAAGCCAGGCGGCGCCCCAGTGTGCCGCGGCACCCCGGTTGAGAAACGCTGATCTAGAGAGTCGGACTATCGCCTATTTTTTTTAAGTCAAGCGCTACATTTAGCCTAGTGTTTTGACTCCTACTGCCAACGGTCATCTGACATAACACATCAACAAAGAAAGGCTGGAATCAACTCTATAACCAAGTCAGACATTCCATATAATAATGATGATAATAATAATAATATATGCCATTTAGCTGACACTTTTATCCAAAGCGACTTACATTGTAGTGAGTGCATATATTTTTGCTGTATATATGGTCCTAGCGGGAATCAAACCCACAACCTAAGCGTTGTTAGTGCCATGCTCTTACCAACTACAGAGGACCACAGGTTAGACCGTTTACTCAAAGTAGGGCAATCCAGAAGAACACTTAACAAAAAAAATGCTATTCAGCCCAATAATAGACTGGCTTTGAGAAAGTAGGCCAATCACAATGTCCATCCGGTCAGTCTTATGTTCCAACAGCTGATTAAAAATGCAGAGCGTTTCTGGCTTAACTCCTGAGGCCTGACTCTCCTGCAACGCTGCAGCCTTATCAAGTGAACTTTCACTGACCGTTGCCATTTGAGAAGCTTTCGTCATGTTTGTCTCCAAAGCATCCGTTGTACAAGCTTCTGTTGTAACATGAAACCAACGTTGTTTGTCGCCGGATAAAGGTCACAAAACCTAAACGACAGCGTTTTGTTTTTTTAAAGGGAACCAAAACCGCAAACAACACCCACCTGTCTAAGAAGATGTCTGGCAAGGGCGGGTAGGTGCGCATGTCGGGCACCCTCTCGTGCACGATGACCATGACGAAGGACGTGAACCCGAACACGAACATCACGTAGACGGAGCTGAGCGCCGTCTTCCAGTACTCCGGGTCCAGCCGCCTGGTCTGCTGCTTGTACTTCCCGTTGGTGTACTGGTGGTACTCCTCCCCGACCGGCGCCGTGCCCGTGTTGTCGCAGTCCCGGGCCTGGTCTCCGTTGCAGAGCCAGTCGACGCTGCCGCCGGCGCCCTGAGGGGAGTGCCCGTCGAAGGGGAGCCCGAGCTCCTCCAGGAGGTCCGGGTTCTGCTTCTGCAGCTTCCGGATCGACACCATGAGCCTCTTGATGTCCCCCAGCACCTTGAGCTCCAGCGGCGGCGAGCGCAGGTCATACTCGCTGAGGGTCAGGAGGCTGGTGCCGTCCAGGCGGTGTCGGTTGCACAGCAGGTCCACGTAGTCGCAGAAGCCCTCCTCCTTCAGCCACTTGGCCACGTGCCTGGTGGTCCAGCGGCGGATGCTCAGCTGGGTCATCTCCCTTCCCCTCGCTCTGAACACTGGGGGGAAGATGAGAGGAAGAAAAAAACACTTGTTATCATACGATAGGTTTGAGTGAAATGACGTACAAATAACTGTGAAACATGGTAAGGCTTGGAGAAGCTACGGAGGAGTAGCCTAGACCTTCTGGATTTCCACTGTTTCAGCAATACTTGGTTCCTCTATCGAAAATGTGAAGCGTCATGACGCATTGTCACAATCACAAAGTAATCCAAAACGTCTACACGAAAGATATTCACTTGAACAGATGGATAGAAAGTAAATGCTCTGGTTAACTGCTGAATAAACAAGAAATGGTAGCCTAATAGGTCAATATCCTTCTATTTGGTCTTTTTTGGTCTAATTTCAATTAGCCTACTTCCAGACAAAATTCACCTTGAGACTAAATTCAAGACTAAATTCACTTTTAGACTAAATCCAAGACTAAATTCACCTGTTACCACTCTTAATGTCACTTCCAACTTCTGTAAAAAAAAAAAAATGCTTACAGTTGGGTTGTGTGTGTGTGTGTGTGTGTGTGTGTGTGTGTGTGTGTGTGTGTGTGTGTGTGTGTGTGTGTGTGTGTGTGTGTGTGTGTGTGTGTGTGTGTGTGTGTGTGTGTCAGTGGCGGCTGGTGATAGAAATGTTGGGTGGGGCACAGGTTATGGGGGAATGCTCCACGGGGAAGAATATCAATTTTAAATCTGGATTTACAGTCGATTTTAGCATGAGAATATATACTGTACGTATATAACTTAATTATTTTTATATATAACTTATTAAAGGGCAAACTGCAAACACAACAAGAAATATAATGCACAACAACTGACAAATCAACTGGAATAGTCTTTGTTAGCAGAGTAGACCTAATGTTGGAGAATGGACTTATACCCTTTGCCTATCTGTGCAGCGGTAAGGTGAATAATTCTAGCAGTACTGTCCAGACAGTTGTCTTGTTTAGCCATTCAACTAGGCATTATTTATTCAATGGAGAAAGACATGGAACACAATGCAATTGTGATAATAAATGTGTTCTTTGTTACTTCTTTAATTAAATTAAAGTGTACCTTTCTATTGTCATACAATATTTCCTTGAACATGTAAACTCTATAATCATACAGTTCAAGTTGTCTTTCTATTAGTTGTCTCTGTCATACTGAACTGTTTGTAATCATCCTGAACTATCTCTGTTGCTCACCTCACCTCAGTTCTGTCTCTATTGCTCTCCTCTCCTGTTGTCTGTCTCTCTGTTGCTCTCCTCTCCTGTTGTCTGTCTCTCTGTTGCTCTCCTCTCCTGTTGTCAGTCTCTCTGTTGCTCTCCTCTCCTGTTGTCAGTCTCTCTGTTGCTCTCCTCTCATGTTGTCTGTCTCTCTGTTGCTGTCCTGTTGTCTGTCTCTCTGTTGCTGTCCTGTTGTCTGTCTCTCTGTTGCTCTCTTCTCCTGTTGTCTGTCTCTGTTGCTCTCCTCTCCTGTTGTCTGTCTCTCTGTTGCTCTCCTCTCCTGTTGTCAGTCTCTCTGTTGCTCTCCTCTCCTGTTGTCTGTCTCTCTGTTGCTCTCCTCTCATGTTGTCTGTCTCTCTGTTGCTGTCCTGTTGTCTGTCTCTCTGTTGCTCTCCTCTCCTGTTGTCAGTCTCTCTGTTGCTCTCCTCTCCTGTTGTCTGTCTCTCTGTTGCTCTCCTCTCCTGTTGTCAGTCTCTCTGTTGCTCTCCTCTCCTGTTGTCAGTCTCTCTGTTGCTCTCCTCTCATGTTGTCTGTCTCTCTGTTGCTGTCCTGTTGTCTGTCTCTCTGTTGCTGTCCTGTTGTCTGTCTCTCTGTTGCTCTCTTCTCCTGTTGTCTGTCTCTGTTGCTCTCCTCTCCTGTTGTCTGTCTCTCTGTTGCTCTCCTCTCCTGTTGTCAGTCTCTCTGTTGCTCTCCTCTCCTGTTGTCTGTCTCTCTGTTGCTCTCCTCTCATGTTGTCTGTCTCTCTGTTGCTGTCCTGTTGTCTGTCTCTCTGTTGCTCTCCTCTCCTGTTGTCTGTCTCTCTGTTGCTGTCCTGTTGTCTGTCTCTGTTGCTCTCCTCTCCTGTTGTCTGTCTCTCTGTTGCTGTCCTGTTGTCTGTCTCTCTGTTGCTCTCCTCTCCTGTTGTCTGTCTCTCTGTTGCTGTCCTGTTGTCTGTCTCTGTTGCTCTCCTCTCCTGTTGTCTGTCTCTCTGTTGCTCTCCTTTCAGTTTATTTTTTTAACTTAGCTATTCGGTTGTTAAGTCGCGACGTGTTTCCGGGTCCAAAGTTGGCTGAGGCGCTGTCTTCGAAATGCCGCAATAATAATAATAATAAATTATATTTATATAGCGCTTTTCCGAGGCTCAAATACCCTGACAATATGGGGAAAACGGGAAAGTGCTGTGTCCCTTGTTGTATGAATAGATCCGAGTCTAAAAAACGATTAAACTGTCATTCTACCGCTGTAGTACACTGGTATTCTGGTGCGGAGAATTTCTGGTTTAGACCCGGAAATTGCAAAACGTCACGTTTGACGTCAGACTTAACAACCGGATATTCAGGGCTCTCAAGTCTCACGCATAATTTTATTTTTTTGTATCCAATGTTAGGTGGCCGTCGTGGCCCCCTAGTGGTAGTGGCCCTAGGCTGCAGCCTAGGTAAGCCTATAATCTGCGCATGCTCGGGGCGCACTTTTTGCGCCCCGACCGGGAAATAGGAGACAGCCAATTGGAGCGCTGCTACAACTCACGTGTAAGCCAAAAGTATTTGCAGTGCCATAGACTGCCATTCGGCCGGCGTCCCGACACTGTACCCTATGTATTTTCACAGTGAATTTCACACACACACAGATCAAATGTTTATTGTATTGGAGGATTTTTAATGAATGCTGATAGGCGCCGACAGAATATCAGCCGCATTTTATGAATAAACAATGTTTATTTTTTAAAATCTTTTACAAGTAGCAACTAGGAAGTGGGGCTGCGTTGGAATGTGGGGGCGGCGCCCTAGCGCCCTCTATTGGCCAGCCGCCACTGGTGTGTGTGTGTCCCAGGAATGCAGTCTGTCTCTCTGACTTCTTCTCCAACATCTATTATATACACGCAGCCTGGCAAAAAGGTTCCGGGTCTCAAAAAAGGTTCCTGCCCTCGATGGGTAGCTAAAGAATGGCGCTTTTCCACTATCGGCCCGGCTCGGGTCGGGTCGGCTCGCTTCGGCACGCTTTTGAACAGTTCTGGTTTTCCACTATACACAACAGACCAGGAACGAGTAGGCGATAGTAGGCGGAGTTACGCGTCATAAAAGCGCGCCATGGTGGTGACGTATATTTTCACGAGACACAACACAGCCACAACAATAGCAACATGGAGGAACTTGAAGCTATCGTATCCCTTTCCCTCGGCATGTGGTATATTATTAACCGTGATTTTTTTGGAGAGAAAGAGAAAGAGAGAGAGGAAGCTATGTACACATAATAAAGTCATGTTTTTTGAACCCTTAAAACCACTGCCTTCACTTGTCTGCTTTATGAACTGTAGTATCATTGTGTGCCGTGTTATTCACGGACAAACACGGTGCCCGGAGGCACCCTTTGCGGGTTAATAACTTCGGTTTACCGTGGGTTAGGATAACAATTCAAACGTGTCCGGATAGGGGAGAGGACAGGGAATCCAAGTTTACGGTTAAAAGCATAACTTCTCGGGGTGTAAAGCACTCTCTCTATTTCGGGCTAAACTGTGCAGTGTAGCCGGCGTCCTGGTTCCTCCAGCAACCGGACACTTCCATAAATAACAACAAATATGTAATATGTAAATATGTATAATACCACGTTCATTGATAAAATGACGCCAGGGATGGAAAGGGGTGATGGCAGTTTTAGAAGGGGGATGATGAAGCTCTGGACTATGGAACGGCACAGCACAGCACAACGGGGGGAAATGCGATAAGAATTATGTCAAAATGCAGCACCATCATGCACAGATCAGCCTTAAAGCATGTAACGTTAGATATATAACGTTATACAGGGAGCGATGTATTTCTACGGAAAGGCTGATAGATTGTAGAATCTTCTTGTCGGTAAAACGATGGAATCAATCTATTGAGGATTGTGATCTTAAATGCGTTGTGTCATCTCAGGATAGATTAGGTGCACAGCATACACGATTTGACAAGGAAATAGGATGTTCAACACGGGTTGGAATCTCTGTACTTGATTTATTAAGACAGTCAGCGAATGGTCCATCAGCACAGTATCTCAGCATCGGCATTCAATGACCATTCCACGACATTCCACGACATCATTATGACATACAGACAGGCTGATAGATACAAGTGCAGCGCTGTCTTGCTGGTAGTCAAATATATTTATTTATACAGCATATGGATGTTACGTGCCTGTTAGCCTACTTGCCGCTTTCAGTTCTAGTAGATTTGTAGTTTAGATCTCGCAACCAGGGATTGGGAAGCGATGTATTTCTACGAAAAGGCTGACTGACACGGAGCTCCAATCTCCGCGTTTATAGAGTGCTCCGGTGTCTTGCTGGTAGTCAAATATATTTATTTATATATACAGCATATGGATGTTACGTGCCTGTTACCTGCCGATTTCAGTTCTAGTAGTTTAGATCTCGCAACCAGGGAGCCGACAAGACGCGAATCTACCGGCATTTGACTCATGAGTGAACGGCGAAAATGGCTGGACGGCACAGCTTGGGATTCCAT
This sequence comes from Nansenia antarctica, assembly GCF_963989245.1. Classification (NCBI taxonomy): domain Eukaryota; kingdom Metazoa; phylum Chordata; class Actinopteri; order Argentiniformes; family Microstomatidae; genus Nansenia; species Nansenia antarctica. Next base: position 22,584,883 of record NC_137681.1, on the reverse strand, counting down.
TGAAGTTACAGGGAACTATGTGTGAAAGAGACTTAAATGTTGAAATAACAGTAATACAATGTTCATTGATAAAATGGCATAAGGGATGGAAAGGGGAGATGGCAGTTTTAGAAGGGGGATGATGAAGCTCTGGACTGAGGGACAGCACATCGCCATAATAGCGATTTTTGTGTTATGCTTGTTGTAAATAAAAGTTCTATGATGCATTGAAATGACATTAAACTAAGATAATACGATGGTTATCATATTTTCTCAAATCTTTATTAATACGTTATTACAGAAACTGTAAGTGACATTTTCCTAGAGCGAAATCTGTTGTGGTATTTAAAAATGGCGGTTAGTGATGAAATCTATGAACATGGGATGACGATTTCCATTGACCAATCAACGGTGTGCAGCGTCACACGTCACACGCAGCCTGGCAAAAAGGTTCCGGGTCTCAAAAAAGGTTCCTGCCCTCGATGGGTAGCTAAAGAAGCGACCCGACCCGACCCGACCCGACCCAGGCCGACAAATGGAAAAGCGCCAAAGAAGCAGGCCAGCCCTCTAGTGGAAAAGCCCCATATAGCAATCTAGTGTTGAGGGGTGAGGCAGTAACAATCTAGTGTTGAGGGGTGAGGCAGTAACAGCCTATGTGAAGCAGGGTGAGGCAGTAACAGCCTATGTGAAGCAGGGTGAGGCAGTAACAGCCTATGTGAAGCAAGCATTGGCAGCAGACAGCAGCTTGCTCAACAGGAACCGCACCCTCCCATTATTATCTTGTGTTAATGCCGTCATGTTACCAAGGCATATATGGGTTAAAGAGCACCTTCTCCTACAAGTAGCCTACTTACCAAAGTGTTTCAGGAAGGGCTGAGTCTGAGCAAAAGAACAATTCTCAACATTACCACAAAGGCATCAAGAAAGACTTTGCGGTGCTGACATCTGTGCCACGGTATTGCCAGGAACTGCGTTACAAAACTCTCCTCTAATGTGGAATGTCTCGACTTCACACACAGAGAGTTCTAGAGAAGTAGTGTGTTCCTGGCTGACAGCGCAAAGCCCTTGTTGATGTGATTTCTCCATCCAGAACTGCACCCATGAGACGCAAAACACTGACAACGATCGGAGCCACTCTCTGCGAACATCAGCTAAGCTGCATCAGAGGGATAACTTCCTAATAAGCTACTTATGTCACACAGAGACATTCATCATCACTTCAGCGACCTGGCCAGTGGTGATAATAATGTCTGAATGGCCCTTTTAAACCAGCCACAGCCCCACTGAACATCGAACAAAAACGCCACTGCCATTTGCAACCGAATAAGATAAGTAAGATACCCCCACATGTACCCCTTATTACTCGCCGAGGAGGGCTGAAATCACCTATCCCAAATCGTATTGTGATCAGTTGTGATCATTGGTGTTAAAGCTAGAAGATGCCAGCAGCTAGCCAGCCCAGCAGACATTAGCGAACACTAGTCTCCTACATAACCCTATTATGTAGGAGAAGACTCACCACCAGAATCCAGATATCAACAGTTTAGTTAGCTGATACGGCGAGCCATTTGACCGTATGGCATCTCACACGAGTCTGACGAGGCTGTATTGACGTTTAGTGCGAAGAGGAAGACAGGTTCGGTGCGAATCATCTCTGGTTAGCGTCACAGCCTGCTGTGTTGACAAGATTGACAACCGACGAGGAGTCGTAAACATTAGAAAAGCCGCGCAGTGAAATCTAGTGGAGTCGTAAACATTAGAAAAGCCGCGCAGTGACATCTAGTGGAGTCGTAAACATTAGAAAAGCCGCGCAGTGAAATCTAGTGGAGTCGTAAACATTTAAAAAGCCGCGCAGTGAAATCTAGTGGAGTCGTAAACATTAGAAAAGCTGCGCAGTGAAATCTAGTGGAGTCGTAAACATTAGAAAAGCCGCGCAGTGAAATCTAGTGGAGTCGTAAACATTAGAAAAGCTGCGCAGTGAATCTAGTGCAGGGTGAGTGATCAAAAGTAGCCCAATCGGCGGTAACCCGCCCCATCTGGCAACCCTGGCAGGGATGGCTGTTCAGCACGTTTGCTACTATTAACACACTGACATCTACTGGTCAAATTAGTGTACTGTATGCAACATGTGTCGTACTCCATGTAAATACTTGTAGCTGTACTTCAGACAAAGGAATGTTTCTCTGTAGTTCAAGACTTCTTGACTCATTGTTATGATTCTATGAACATCCTTAGGTCCAGTGCTCACAGCTGGTCTTCAACTATTGACACATAAACCAGGTCACTATAATTAAACTAAAAACACTTTAATTTTAGACTGGAGCACTAGGACACCTGATCCTGTCACTACCGCCATGGCCTTAACGCCTGCCCTGAACTAATTACCGCAACCTCAGGAAAATAGGAAAGCACGCTCATGTGATCCAATTAAATGTATAATAGCATAGTAGTAAAGACTGTGTAATCCCAACAGTAAGATGTCAGCCATGTGCAACAATGTCCAGGAGAAGAGTGGTGCTTCTACTGCCTCTCACACGCCATCTGTGAAAGAGTTGGAGAAGGTTTTGAATGGCGGCAAAAGGTTTGGCAATCACGTGGATGAAGTCTGGCCTAACCTGTTCATTGGGGACATGTAAGTCATGCAAAACTAGTTCTCAGATGTGTAAAGATAACCTAACTCGATCTAGTCTACATACTTCTACAGTAGGATTACCTTTCTCTCAATGCACAATAGGCCCACAGTACACAAGCTGCATGCTTTTGTTTTTATTGTATTGATTGTCTTCTTTTTGTTCTATTGGACGTGACAGGTCAGTAGCCAATGACCGGTATAAGCTGTGGAAGCTGGGGATCAGCCATGTTGTCAATGCTGCTCATGGGAAGATCCACAGTCAAGGGAATCATGACTTCTACGGGTCAACGGTTGAATACTATGGAGTACCAGCTGATGACTCACCATCGTTTGACCTTTCACGCTACTTCTTCACCTCTACAGATTACATTCACAATGCGTTAAACACACCAGGTGGTAGGTGTCCCTTACACTAGTCTATTTTGAGATGAAATGATTTAGTACCCAGGGTAAATAAAGTCACCCCAAATTGTCAACATTTTAGAGTGCCTTTAAGGGTTCACCAAAATGATGACGCTTCATTTTGTAGCCAATCAGAGTGTTGTTGCTAGGTAAACACCACATAAAACACTTGGCACTCTAGGTGGTGGGTGTTCTAGAAATCTTTGGCAGTTGGTGAGATAACAGAGTAGGATATTAATAGCATTTTACACATAGTAAAGTGTAACATGTTTTGTCTAACAGTATAAACCCATAGGGGCTGGGAGAACTTTGGAGGATGCGTGACGAATTAATTAAAATTAAAATTAAAATTCACTGGCCTCCCAAAAAAAATGGGAAAATTGGCCTAGCCTGCCAAGTGTTTTTTGTGGTATTTACCTATAGCAACATTAATACTTTGATTGGCTACCAAATCATTTATGCATTTTTGGTGAATAAAGTCAGCTGTGCACTCTAGGACAATGTGGCCGACTTTATTCACCTGTGGCACTCAATGAGTTAAATGATTAATTTCAGTGTTTGCTAAATAGTTTAATATATGGTCTGTATATATGGTCTGTCCAGCCAGGATCATGGTCCACTGTGCTGTTGGTGTAAGCAGGTCTGCCTCCCTGGTCCTGGCCTACCTGATGATCCACCACCATTACACCCTACTGGACGCCATCACAGAAGTCAAAGAGCACCGGTGGATCTTCCCAAACAGAGGCTTTCTAAAACAGCTGCTGGCTTTGGATGTGAAATTAAGTAAAAAAGGGCATGAGAGAAGTCTCTGAATTCTGAATTCTCCGAAGTCACTGAATTCACATTGACTTGAAAGGGGATTGAAACATTTGGTCAACGTTAATGTACAGTCATTTTGTCATTTTCTCAAACTTGAACAATTCCAATCTCTAAAAGGGTTTCAACAATGCAGTTGGATCAGATGCCAGTGGAAATTAAATGTTATGTTGACAGAAGACAATGTTTAGAGATGAAATTAAATTGAAAGTACATTTACTTCTTGTCATTTAGTTTGTCTCAGAACAGTCCCTACGCGGCTACTGTGCAAGCTGTACAAAATTCTATTCCAGTCCTACTGCATTAGTGATCCAATAAAGGAGCTGCACTTTAACATGTTTCCATAATTACGTTATAATTATCAGTGCATAGTTATCAGGTGATTAATTTCTCTTTGCGCTTCATTTAATTAGAGTCCCAGACTGGTGTGAAAAGCGCGGCCACAGGCATGTGTGTTATCCTGCCCCCCGCCTGAGTAAGAGAGCGCGCTCGTCCCACGCGCGCTAACTGTCCTTGTTGACAGAAAACAAACAGCTGCTCCCACCGATCATCCTGCAACGCGGGAGAAGAGAGGACTGCTCTAACAAAATAAACACTGGTTGGTTCTAGATTTGGAGAGTCGTTCTGAATTAAAATGGCCGCCTTGGTTGACGACAAAAAGGAATATCTGTCTGTGAAGGACCTGCAAAAAGTTTTGGATTCTTGCCAACTACAGTTGACCAAGATAGACGAGGTCTGGCCAAACTTATACATAGGGAATGTGTAAGTATGCCTTTATTTCATTACACTTTGTATACAATCAATGCATTTTTAAATATACTTTCTCATGGGGACCATCCATATATAATTGCAGGAATGTGAAGAAATCCATTGCATGTCAATGTTGCAAAACACATGCAGCCATAAAATATACTGTACCTCTGTTGCAGACAAATGACACACGCACATGGGCATGAACGCACACTCATGCATGCACGCACGCACGCGCGCCCACACACACGCACACGCACACACACACACACACACACACACGCGCGCGCGCACAAACACACACACACACACACACACACACACACACAGACACACACACACACACACACACACAGACACACACACACACACACACACACACACACACACAGAGCTCTGAACCTTTTCTCTCTTTGTCTTACCAGGGGAGTAGCCCAAAACAGGACCACCTTGCAGAGATTAGGTATCACCCATGTGTTAAACGCTGCCCATTCCAAGCGAGGCAGCATAGGAGACCAGAGGTTTTATGGCCACACGTTTGTGTACTGTGGTATTCCAGCAGATGATTCAACCTACTTCGATCTGGATGTGTACTTCAAACCTGCCGGCAAATTCATTCATAATGCATTGAAAACACCAGATGGTAAGAGTCTTAACAAGCCCTTCCGAAAGGTTGAATGTCCTACCCATGATGCATTGGAAATTGATAGTGAGGATGAAACCCTAATCAAAAAACCTAGCGACGGAACATTCCGGTGGTACACACTGTCTTTTTCAAAGTCACCTCTGCTCGCAGTATCTGTACTTGTGGTACTTGAAATGCACACTGAATTTATATGCAAAATTAACACTCGGTAATAATAAAGAGCCTTACCTTGCACAATGTACTGTAAGTCTATAAGGTCTAACCATGGATCCCCTCACACACTGCCTCTCAAACAGAGAACAGGATAGGATTAACGTGACGGCCAAGGCCTGCCTGCGAAGGGACCTTAAATGAACAAAGGCAATGAATTGTGGGTGCTATTTTTAGCTCTCAGCGGGGAATAGAAAGGCCACAGTTTGAGACGGGCAGTCATGTATGATATTAATAAGATACAGGTCTCAGGCTAATCCCTCCTTTTCCCTCTCCTGCTCCTCTCTCCGCTCCACTCCTCTCTTCTCTTCCCTCTCCTCTCTTCTCTTCTTCTCTCTTCTCCCTCTCCTCTGCCCTCATCTCCTCTCCTCTCTTCTCCGCTCCTCTCCACTCCTCACCTAATCTCACCTCACCTTCCCTGCCCTCCCCTGCCCTCCCATCCCCTCTCCCTCCCTTCCCCTCCCCTCCTCTCTTCTCCTCTCATCTCCTCTTCTTTTCCTCTCCTTTCCTCACCTATCACCCCACCTTCCCTGCCCCCCCTCCCCCCCCCCCCCCCCCCTCCTCTTCTTCTCCTCCCCATTCCTCACCTCATCTCCCCTCACCTTCCCTGCCCTCCCCTTCCTTCCCCTCCTCTCCTCTCCTCTCCTCCCCCCCCCTCCAGGGAAGGTTCTGGTCCACTGTATTCGGGGCCTGAGTCGTTCGTCTACATTGGTGCTGGCCTACCTCATGATGTACCACCACCTCCCCGTCGACAGTGCCATCCACACAGTCATCCAGAAGAGGGCAATTTACCCCAACAGGAACTTCCTGGCTCTGCTGCTGGATCTGGACCTTCAGCTGAGATGGAAACGGAAAACGTGCCTGATCCTGTAGAGAGGAGGATATTCCAGCCATCGCTTTCAGATGTTGTTGTTTTTCTGGAAGACAGAAGGGATGACTTTATACGTCACACAGCCACAACCAAAAGGTTAAAGGTCGTTATGAGGTTATCTAATAACCAAGGTTCAGTTGTGCAACAGTACAATGAACTGCCGTGAACTGGGCAGGAACTGTTTCCACGGTGATGTGGAGTTGTTTACAAAATGAACATTTTTGCTTGACAGACAACAAATCACTGTGAATTTCATGAGGGAAAAAAAGCTTCTGAATGGTTGTTGCCTAACTCATGGAATAGTGGGAGATAGAGGAGGAGGGTTGGGTGGTTATTTTAGTCATAGAAAATGTGTGGCTTTTATGAGTTTATGAGATAGATTATTATTTCACAGCTTACAAGCTCTACCAGTTCAGTGTGTGTGAAACTGTCTTCAGTCTATAAACTAAACTGCACTGCATTACCTACAATTTAGTGCCAAGGGTTAGGGTTATAAAGTATAGGGCCATAGGGTAGTATGAATAAAGTCACCCAAACTGTTCTAGAGTGCCATGGGTGACTTTATTCACCAAAAATGTATATATTATTATACTTCATTTTGTAGCCAATCAAAGTGTTGTTGCTAGGTAAATACCACATACAATTCTAAGTGTTGAGTGTTCCGGAGCTCTTTGTCAGTGAGTGAGTTTTAAACAGCAACTTGGACCAAATGTCAGGGAAGGCCATACAGTATTTCTATCTACTGCGCAATGACATACTGTATTACCTGTATTTGGAGGCTACAGAGAACATTATATTGAAATCACGTGGGAAGCAATCTATTTCAGACCACATTCTTTGTGTACAAACTTTCTAAAACCAAACAAATACCTCTATACATACCTGGATATGTTTAATAAAAATGGATCACATGTTTTCAGGATGCTTTTCTTAATCAAGCTCACAGTTAACAGACACTTTAACAGTCTCTCGTTTCCTGTTGTTGTTTGGTTTGTTGTCTTACTATCTTCTCGTTTCGCAAAATCCTCAAAATGAGGTCAGATAACGAGGTCATCGGTGACACCGATATGGACAACAAGACACTGTACACGTATATATACACATGACCTCACACACACGCACAAGCAAATTATTCTCTCACTGCTGTTGGAAAAACCAACAAGAGTGTCCTCTCCCACTACCCATACTGGTGGTGAGCTCAGATAACCTGGAGGGAATGGCAGAAGATGATGCCAGGATTATTTTGAGCTGAGATCCAGACGTTGCGGCGGGGCAGATTCCTCTACGGCTCTGCAGACCGCGCTGCCGTCGGGCCTGTAGCTCCCGTGAGGAAGATCGACACGCGACAGGATTCAGTCCCAGGCAAGTCTGTCTCTTCTGTTAAACAGTGCTGTTGTGGTGTTCACGAGGCGCTCTGTTGGGAACATAAGCCAATGCCCCTCTGCCCAATATGAGTTTAGCATAGGCATAAATATGTATGGATGAATAACGTGTTTTCTTTTCATTTGCAAGTCAACCATGTTAATGACATTGATTTATAATAAGTGTGTTTACTGTGGTGCGTACTGACTGCGTTGCATGGACGACTCCCTGCTCATTAACCGCTTCCAAATCTAGACGAAAGCCACCCAGGGGCAGAGAGAAGGAGGTTTAATTCCTAAACCCTGGGAGAGGTGGCTAGAGGAGGTGGAAACGCCGGTCCTACGTGCCCCCTCTGTGTTAACCTGGGGGCCCTCTCCCATACATAGCATGTTTAATTACGCAGAAGTGGAGCAGAGAGGACAGGTTAGCCTCCGGGCCGGAGGAGGTTCTGGAAGCCGAGCTGGAGCTCAACATGTGCACCAGGGAAATCAGCTCTCTGCCCCACACTTCAGGAGGGAAGGGAGGGAGGGAGGGAGGGAGGGAGGGAAGGAGGGAGGGAGGGAAGGACTTGTAGATCAATGGAGAGGGAGAACACCCTCCAGGAACTTCAAGCACATGTGTACTTGTGCAGACACACTTTTACGTGTTCTCTCCCCCCCCCCTCACACACACATGCATATGCACACACACATACACACACACACACACACACACACATGCAAGTATGTGCGCACGCACGCACATAGACACACAAACACACACACACACACACACACACACACGCAGTGCAGTAGCCACTCTCACCCCTATCTCTCTTGCGAGGGTGACAGATACAGAGATGGATAAAGCTATCTAGATGTTTTGAGTGCACCTCCATATGCTGAGGCGCTATACCAAAGGTCACAGAAACAGATATGGTCTGAATGACGCGTCCCCATGGAAGCACCACAATAAAGCCCTATTCGCACAGGACTAGTATTATCTGGGGACCTCTGGTCATTTGTAATAATTACGGAGGTCATCTGTGTTCTTAGTCCTGTGCGAATCGGCATGTCAGTGATTTGGGTTGATTTTGTTTTCTCCTGCCCCTGCTTTTTTCTGCCGCGTGTTCGTGAACTACGGAGCCTATCCGCTTGTTAAGTCTGACGTCAAAAGTGACGTTTAGCCATTTCCGAGTCCAAACCAGAAATTCCCCGCACCAGAGTACCAGTGAACTACAGCGGTAGAATGACAGTTTAATCGTTTTTTTGACTCGGATCTATTCATACAACAAGGGACACAGCACTTTCCCGTTTTCTCCATATTGTCAGGGTATTTGAGCCTCGGAAAAGCGCTATATAAATATAATTAATTATTATTATTATTTCGGCATTTCGAAGACAGCGCCTCAGCCAACGTTGGACCCGGAAACACGTCACGACTTAACAAGCGGATAGCACTATTCGCACGGGACTAGCATTATGTGGTGACGTCCGTAATTTAGAACCACCCCCCCCCCCCCCGACGTCTGTGTTTTGGATGCCACATTCACACAGGGTAAGCGAAGTCTGTGTTTTACTGGAATTTACGGACATTCCCCTGATGTGGAATGATGTTACACAGAGCCATGACATCATATCTGGAGGATAATGTCAGTAAATTAGAGTAAAACACAGTCTTTGCTTATCCCCTGCGAATGCGCCACACAAAACACAGACGTGGGGAGGGCAATTTCTAAATTACGTGAGGTCTCCAGATAATACTAGTCCCATGCGAATAGGGCTTAAGACTCCAAACCCCAGAGCACTGAACAGCACTGAGCAGCACTCAGCAGCCCGTTACATCATCATACGCCACCGGAAATGAGAACAGGCAGCAAGCATTGCTAGCGGTTTCTTTACTGTGAACAATGCATACAGACGCTTTGTATGGTCCATGCCTGGAGCACACAGTCATACACATTCACATAAATGAATGCTCATACACACAATCTACAGTATGAATTATAGATGAGCTTTATCAGCTTTATATTTATGAGAACGAACGCGTTGGTTTCCATGTTATTCTCGCCCGGAGCAGCTGAGAGGCTCAGTACTGGAGTCCCCATGAGCCCAGAGTACCAGTCTGTCTGGGGAGAGGAAGGGCTGTGGGCTCTAATAAAGACACGTCGTTGTCAAGTGAGAGGCAGCAGATGCCGTCTGCCCTGCATTACCAACAGTCTAGCCCCTCCTGTCAGAGGCTGACCTGAGGTCAGGTCAACCACCTTACACACACCAGGTGGAGGTGGAGGCTATCAACAGAACAGACACACACTAGGAGATGTGTGACTGTGTGTACGTGTATTTATGTGTGTGTGTGTGTCTGTGTGTGTATGTGTATTTGTGTCTGTGTCTATGTTTCTGTATGTATGTGTGTGTGTGTGTGTGTGTGTGTGTGTGTGTGTGTGTGTGTGTCTGTGTTTATGTGTATATGTATGTGCATGTGTGTGTATCTATGTCTGTGTGTGTATGTGTGTGTATCTATGTTTGTCTGTGTGTGTGTGTGTGTGTGTGTGTGTGTATCTATGTCTGTGTGTGTGTGTGTGTGTGTGTGTGTGTGTGTGTGTGTGTATCTATGTCTGTGTGTGTGTGTGTGTGTGTGTGTGTGTGTACCTCTGACAGGAAGCAGAGCCAGAGCAGGAGGTGGACCACCCAGACATGCCCGGGGGCAGCAGCTGTTGGGGGGGCAGCAGCTCTGCGGGGGGGCAGCTCTGCGGGGTGGGGGGCAGCAGGCAGGTACGAGACGCCCGAGGCGTCCCAGCTCCAGAGGCTGATGTGGACCAAAGCCGGGACCAGTGGCCACCTGGACGAGGTCCAGCCCAGGATCTACATCGGAGACATGTGAGGCCGCAGCATTCACCTCCTCTAGTTGCTCTCTCCATATGTGGAGGCTGCGTGGGCTGATGTTCGCCTGGGGAGGCTGGTGGAGGCAGAGATCGTAGGGCGGGCTCATTGTAATGCATGGAACGGAATAAGGAATGGTATCAATATAAACACACGTGGTAAATAATTCTATTTAGAAATATATATCACAAAAAGATATATCTTGAATTCACGGTATATAAACCAGGTGAAATCAAAGTATTGTCAGGTGAACTGGTACAAGCAGTTTTACTTGCACGTTATGTTTGTAAAACACTAGCGCCACCAGCCTCCCCTGGCGTTCTACCTCTGGCAGCCTCCCCTAGTGTTCTACCTCTGCCAGCCTCCCCTGGTGTTCTACCTCCCCCAGCCTCCCCTGGTGTTCTACCTCCCCCAGCCTCCCCTGGTGTTCTACCTCCCCCAGCCTCCCCTGGTGTTCTACCTCCCCCAGCCTCCCCCGATGTTCATCCTCCCCCAGCCTCCCCCGATGTTCATCCTCCCTCAGCCTCCCCTGATGTTCATCCTCCCTCAGCCTCCCCTGGTGTTCTACCTCCCCCAGCCTCCCCCGGTGTTCTACCTCCCCCAGCCTCCCCTGGTGTTCTACCTTCCCCAGCCTCCCCTGGTGTTCTACCTCTGCCAGCCTCCCCTGGTGTTCTACCTCCCCCAGCCTCCCCTGGTGTTCTACCTCCCCCAGCCTCCCCTGGTGTTCTACCTCCAACAGCCTCCCCTGGTGTTCTACCTCTGCCAGCCTCCCCTGGTGTTCTACCTCCCCCAGCCTCCCCTGGTGTTCTACCTCCCCCAGCCTCCCCTGGTGTTCTACCTCCCCCAGCCTCCCCCGATGTTCATCCTCCCTCAGCCTCCCCTGGTGTTCTACCTCCCCCAGCCTCCCCTGGTGTTCTACCTCCCCCAGCCTCCCCTGGTGTTCTACCTTCCCCAGCCTCCCCTGGTGTTCTACCTCTGCCAGCCTCCACTGGTGTTCTACCTCCACCAGCCTCCACTGGTGTTCTACCTCCCCCAGCCTCCCCTGGTGTTCTACCTCCCCCAGCCTCCCCTGGTGTTCTACCTCCCTCAGCCTCCCCCGATGTTCATCCTCCCTCAGCCTCCCCCGATGTTCATCCTCCCCCAGCCTCCCCTGGTGTTCATCCTCCCCCAGCCTCCCCTGGTGTTCTACCTCCCCCAGCCTCCCCTGGTGTTCTACCTCCCCCAGCCTCCCCTGGTGTTCTACCTCCCTCAGCCTCCCCCGATGTTCATCCTCCCTCAGCCTCCCCCGATGTTCATCCTCCCCCAGCCTCCCCTGGTGTTCATCCTCCCCCAGCCTCCCCTGGTGTTCTACCTCCCCCAGCCTCCCCCGATGTTCATCCTCCCCCAGCCTCCCCTGGTGTTCATCCTCCCCCAGCCTCCCCTGGTGTTCGACTTCCCCCAGCCTCCTCTGGTTTTCTACCTCCCCCAGCCTCCACTGGTGTTCGACTTCCCCCAGCCTCCCCTGGTGTTCTACCTCCCCCAGCCTCCCCTGGTGTTCTACCTCCCCCAGCCTCCCCTGTTGTTCATCCAGTGACAACACAATGGGGTTGAGCATCAGGGCATATTATAGTTCCGTACTATGGAGGAGTTGGTGTAGGTGTTATTCATTAGCACAAGTTTGTTGTTTGTTGTAAAAGCTCTGTCACAACAAAGCTTTATGCCGATTAGCTATCCCTTTGTGTAATTAAGTACAGGGGTGGAAATATACTGTACCTCCCATAGTGTGCTAATTTAAACTATGTTCTTGTGCAACGAGGCATCAGGTACGCAGCTAAAGACAAGAGGATCCTCCAGGCCCACCACATCACCCACGTCTTGAATGCGGCAGACGGGAAGTTCAACGTGAACACGGGGTCGAGCTTTTACAGGGACACCAGCATCACCTACCACGGAGTGGAGGCTTTTGACATGTCGACATTTGATCTGAGTCGTTTCTTCTACTCGGCAGCGAAGTTCATCAAGACCGCCTTGAGCTCACCCACAGGTACAGTTAAAGGAGCTTTTTACGACGACACACACACAGGCCGACTTTGTGCTCACGCATATTTTCATCGATATCATTTTATATCATCAATTCCGAAGGAATTACCTCAGTGGGGAATATATTGTTTCTGTCGGAACACATTTAAACATCGTTTGTCTGTCAGTCGCAATGACAGCAGTGGCCCTCCCTTAGGTTCTATTACCAGTTAAAATGCAAATCGTAAAAACCGCTAAACACAATATCAGGCTAATATCACACCCCACACAGTAATCTCCTCATGAGCCGAGACCTTGGGCAGGAAAATTGGTTTTAAATGGATTGGTCCCGGTAATTTGTAAAGCAACACTTTCATTGGACATGGAAATTACACAATTATGTTTGTCGGCGCTACTCCCCGTTATGCAGAGTGCGTCCGCCCTCCGCCGGTATCAGCCATGACAGTAATAAGACGGGGCCTACTCCCCCCCCACCCTCCTCCTCCACATGCCGGTTGATCTGTGTGTATGTGTATGTGTGTGTGTGTGTAGGTGTGTGTGTGTGTGTGTAGGTGTAGGTGTGTGTGTGTGTGTGTGTATGTGTGTGTGTCTGTGTCTATGTGTGTATGTGTGTGTGTGTGTATGTCTATGTGTCTGTGTGTGTGTGTGTGTAGGTGTGTGTGTGTGTGTGTGCGCCTCCACTCGGCGGTTGATCTGGGGCCTCCAGAGTGTGGCGATGCCTACGGTAATCCTCACAAGGAACACACAGACTAGGAGACAGGTCAATTACGCGCTCCTCTGGGCCCTAATCCCTAGGCATGATAAGCAAACCAGGGATTACTGTGTGTAGGAACATTTGTTGCAACATTGTTGAAAACTTTTTAGGAGGGTAAGAGAACTCTCTCTACTTCTCTGATATGCAGGACAGGCCTGTAATCCGTGGTGAAGTGAACTCATTATTAGGGAATTTGAATAATAAGAAAAACAAATATTCCATTTTGTTTGTGTGTGTGTTGGGGGGGGGGGGGGCTTCTAAATGGTAAATGGTCTGATTTATATAGCGCCTTATTCCAAAGCGCTTTACAATGGCCTCTCATTCACCCATTCACACACACATTCACACACCAATGGCGGCAAGCTACCACGCAAGGCGCCGGCCCGCTCATTGGGAGCAATTTGGGGTTCAGTGTCTTGCCCAAGGATACTTCGACATGTGGCCAGCCGGGGCTCGAACCGCCGATCTGACGACCTTGTGATCGTTAGACGCCGGCTCTACCTCCTGCGCCACAGCCGGCCGTCTTCTAATAGGGAGAATACTGTAAATTAGGCTAGAGCTGCCTTAGACAGGAAGTGAAAAAGGATCTCTGCGTGTTGCTTCCCTCGTTGGCAGGGAAGGTGCTGGTCCACTGTGCCATGGGTCTGAGCCGCTCGTCCTCGCTGGTCCTGGCGTACCTGATGATCGAGGAGCACATGACCCTGCCAGCCGCCATCACGGCCGTCAGCGCCAACAGGAACATCTCCCCCAACGCCGGCTTCCTGGAACAACTTAGAGAGCTGGACAAACAGCTCCACTACCAGGCCCGATGACCCCCGGAGGCTGCTGTAGAGGCAGGGGGTGGCTGGGGGAGGCTGGGGGTGGCTGGGGGAGGCTGGGGGAGGCAGGAATCGGGGGACGGACGGACCGGACGGGGTCATTGGAACGCATGGAATGGAGTGAGGAATGGTATCAAAGTACTTCACCAGCCCCCCCCCCATTGCGATGCAAACACTGTAGTTGCAAAGAGGAGTGTTTGGATCAAAACAGAATGTAGAATGTTATGCCGTTCTAGAACAGGTAGAATGTTATGCTGCTCTAGAACAGGTAGAATGTTATGCTGCTCTAGAACAGATAGAATGTTATGCTGCTCTAGAACAAATAGAATGTTATGCTGCTCTAGAACAGGTAGAATGTTATGCTGCTCTAGAACAGATAGAATATTATGCTGCTCTAGAACAGATAGAATGTGAGGCTGTTCTAATGGCCAGATCTCGCTCACCACCACTGGTCCCAGACTCACTTGCCCTTCACTTGATACCATTGATTATTCCATCCTATGCATGTACAATGAGCCCGTCCTCCGATGTTTCTACCTTCACCAGCCTCCACTGCTGTTGAGGCACTGCTGAAGAGACCACTCCAACAAACTGTCTTGCAATATTTGGTGGACATAATATAGATTAGGTGGATAGTTTTCTTGCTTTCCCCCATGTTGTATAATAAAGAGTTCTAATCTAATGTGGGGGTTACAGTGTATTTTCATCTATGATATACAGAGCCGTTTTATTCCAGATATGGCCATTATATTGTGTACTTCAATACGTTGGAAATAAATCAAACCCAAAAATAATAATCAAATAAATCACTTGCTACTTCAGTTCATAAGAAGTTGGATCGGGGCGAGTTTTCTTAAAACCACAGAAACTAAAGTACAGAACAACACCGACTACCCTACCAACAACGGAAATGACAAATTGTGATGAGCACAAATGCTAACCACAACACTGTGAAATAATAGGTCCCTTAATTAGCTTCAATTAGAGTTGCACATCTGGATACACTGGGTGCACTTCTCCAGGACCAGCTGCTAGCATGTCCCTGGCCTCAGTCACTATCACCAGAGAAGACATAGGCTAGCCCCCGACCCAGACCTCCCCCCACTAGCCAGGCCGCCCCCACCCCCACCCACCCACCCACCCTGCCTTCCTGACTGGGCCAAGCCATTCTCAGCTGTCTGCTCCCACTTGGATATTATGCACTAGTCACATGGAGGGTTATAATGATCTCAGATTCACACAGCCAAACTGGCTGCTGTTCTGCTCCCAAATGAGAAGGAGACGCTGAGATTCTGAGAACAGACTGGAAGGGAGGAAGATATTCTGTCTGGAAAACAAAACACGTATTTAGAGTGCCACTGAATCAAAAATGATACATGTCGTCCGAGAGTACTTAAAAGTGGCGGGTTCAGCCAAGTCTCAAGCAATTATTCTATGTTTTGCACACAAGCTATTTGGCATCGATAGTGTATGTTGTTACTGTTGTACAGTAGGACTTGCCGCTCTCTCTCTCTCTCTTTCTCTCTCTCTCTCTCTCTCCCTCTTTCCTTTCTTCCCTCTCTCTCTCTGTCTCTCCCTCCTTTCTTCCCTCTCTCTCTCCCTCCCCTGCCCACTCCCTCCCTCCCCCCCCCCCCCCCCCCCTGTTGACACAGACACGAGCCAGAAGGCGGAGCCCAGGGTATGAGACACCGCCCACCTGCGATCTGCTCAGCCTTCTGGTGGGGAACAGGCGGCCCATCTCTCTCTCTCCCGTCACCGAGGTCTGGCCCAGTGTCTCCATCTGAGGCGTGTGGAAGTGACACCGCGGGACTGAAGAGCTGCAGCGTCACCGTTGGAATATCAATCACCGCTCTGTCTGAGGAGCAGGATCTGTCAGGTTTAGTGGGACTGGTGGTGATCAGAAGGTCATGAGTTCAAATCCCACCTGGGAACACCACCTTTAGTGGCACTGTCCTTGTAATCTCTAATTGTAAGTTGCTTTGGATAAAAGCATCTGCTAAATGGTTAAAAATGTAATGAGGATTTAAATCAACTAAAAGGCAGGTGAAGTGTTGGTCCACTGTCACTGTGCTCGGGTAAATCGGCCAATCAGCTACGCTCGTGTTGGCCTTTCTCTCTCACTCTGGTGGGGGCCACCAAGGCAGTCCACAAATACAGGAACCTCCTCCCCAGGGCCACCAAGGAAGTCCACAAATAATTACAATCATAACACATTAAAAAAAAAGTAATTAGACAGACACACCATAAAAAGGTTAGCAATACAGACACACATATGATGCATTTCACACACAAACATAACATCTCATACATAAAATCAATCATGTAGTACCACATAGCACTGGAGATGAAGAGGGAATGATTACAACATATATAACTACAAAATGGAATTGCAAGAAGATTGAAAGTCTTGTGAAAGTCTTTCCTCAAGTTCCTTCCAACCTCTACTGACTTTCGGATTGGCATCACAGAATCTGTTGTATTTGAGACAATGCTAATCACCACACTACAGCATTTTATCCACTCTTGATGCCTGTTTTTGGTTTTCTGATAAATGACTCTACTGACTGTAGGCCTACTTGACAGATGGAGAAAAGACTTCAAGAGACAGAGCTCTCCTACACTTGAACAACATGCATCTTACTCACGTGGCTGAATATTACAGCACCTCTGCATAAATAACTCGACACTTATTATTCCTTTTCTCAAAATAATGCGTCTTAACTGCTGAAGTCGAGCTGCCAACGGAGCTGTTAAGATACAGCCGAGTCTTTCCAGGGGCTGATTTGAGATGACAGGAATATGCCCGCGTGTTTCAGAGCGTGTGTACAGATTCAGGTCAAACCCCTGAAAAGAGATGAAACGGAGAAGCCATCTTCTTAATAAGTGATGCTCTCCAGAGCAGCGCGGTAGAGAGACGCTGTCATAATAAAAGGAATTGAATATCACAGGTCTAATGGTGTCACTGTCAGAGTGAATGACGGCGGAGCTCGGAGATATGAAGGGAAAAATAGAGATGCTTGATGTGTAAAAAAAGCTGAGGCAGACGTGGCGCGAGCTTCATTCAGCCGTACTGTAATCATCATCGCAACTCTCTCTTCTGCGGAGCGCATTCAGAGCGCTTTGAAAAGATCAGTCAGTGTGTAATACGCAGAGACTGTGGCGTATAATTGAGAATTCAAGTCTTGGGGCGTTTTCGATAGAGGAAATCCTCCATTAGTATCATAACACATAGCATTATGTTTGTCATACTGTATAAGGTTAAGTGCCCATAACTAGAGCCTAGAAACACTGCTTTTCATTGAATTATAATACTCATAATTCTCATGATGCATAATTTCCTGAAAACCATAATCTCATTTCAAGTGTGATTTAGCGAAACTAAGTAATGCCTACAATCTTCCCCTCTAAAAAAGACTGTGATATGCTAACAGGTCAAGAGAAACTGACACCATTTTTCCCTGGGAACTCATTCGTATGTGCCTGAACAGAACAGAAGAGGATTCAGGGCTGCCTGCTCACTCCAGTGAATATATGGGTATCCTATCCTTTGGCAACGGTTAAGGGTGGATAAGGAAAGCTTCCCTGCCAGCAGCACAGATTAAACTTCCAGGCTGTGTTTAGGAGTAGTTGGCTGGCTGAGTACTTGGACTGAGAGGAGGCTCTCTCTCCCTACAGGCAAAGTATCTCAGCAGCTAAGGTCAGGGGGGGCCTGCCACATCTGAGCCCTAAAAATACCCCGTCGCTGTTGCACACACACCAATGGTTATACAACCATTCTCTGCCCTGGCAGCCAGAATTAACGTCAAGCTGCTCTCTCTCTCTCTGTGTGTTTTCGTTAAATGTTTGACAGCATGATGTTAGGACACAAATGATGGACTAGTCTAGAGGGAACGGTTTTGAATTGATGGGTAAGTTGTTGACAGACTAGGATTCTAACACTGTAGTGTATAGCATCGGCATGGTAATGTTATTTAAAATATAATTCGAATTCAAACAATCGCATTCACAGAATGTCCACCACAACTCTCTTGAGTGAGAATGTTTGTGCGTTGGGTGGCACATTATGGCAATCCAACTGGTGTTTTAATTCCTCAAAGGGAAAGGCGTCATGTGTGAAAGCAAGCTATTGTGAGGGACATGGCAGCCGGCGGCTCAAAGAGGAGTGAGAAAAGGAGAGTTCACACTGATCCTGACTACACTGACCCTGACTACGTCACACCTGGGGCCTACGAGCTGGAGAAGATCCTGAGGCGTGGGAGTGTGGAGTACACCCCTTTCAATGAGGTCTGGCCCAATGTCTACATCGGAGATGAGTAAGTGTTTGTGATTCGTGTAGGGTAGGCTCACATACAATGAATATGAACTAGGTAATAGATACAGCAAAGAGTATTTCATTACTTTATAACCTTAGCTATGTAACAAACTGATCTTGTTGTGGTGAAACCTCAATCTGCAAAGGAGGTCTACAGTGATGTGTGTTCAGACAATAGTAACCATATATATAGTTACCACCATCACTAAAACTTGAGTTACCATCAATAAAACTGTAGTTACCGTCAGTAACAGTCTACATTGACAGGCAGACTGCGAAAAACAAACATCGTCTGAAGATGTTGGGAATGACCCACATCTTGAACGCAGCTGAGGGGACATGGAACAGCGTGGACACAGGAGAGGAGTATTACAGCGACATGGCCGTGGTGTACCACGGGGTCGTGGCTGCGGACGTCGCCACCTTTGACATCAGCCAGTACTTCTTCTCTGCAGCCCAGTTCATCGATCAAGCACTCAGCAACCCTGAGAGTAAGTGACACAACGAAGGCTGTTTGGATTCAAACACTAGCCTGGCAGTTGGTAGGGCCTACACATTCTAAAAAGAACATTCTGATGAATTCTGCAGTCAAAAGAAGTCTAGGGGTGCGTTCGTGAATTTGCTCTGGAAATCTGATCAGCACTCATGGAATGTCTCTTGTTAACAAACGACGTTGAACCCAGTGGTGCGCTCCAGCGCTCTGAGCGAATTGACGAATGCACCTTTAGTTGGCTTCCAGTTTAAAAACGGACAGTTGATGACAGTTGATGACAGTTGATGTTCTATGACCAACAATCTGTTTAAACGTGTTGTTCTCCTCCTCCTCCATGTTGTGGACAGACAAGCTGCTGGTCCACTGCGTCATGGGCCGGAGCCGGTCGTCCACGCTCTTCCTGGCCTACCTGATGATCTGCAAGAAGATGACGGTCGCGGAGGCCATGGAGCAGGTGAAGGACCGCAGACGCATCGTACCCAACTGGGGCTTCATACAACAGCTCCGCAAACTGGACACTTATCTGCTGGAGCAGTGGAGAGGAGAGAGCCAGGTGGAGGAGGAAGAGAAGAAAGAGATGCATGACAAGGAGGACAGAACATGATGCACCCTGAGGGAAAGGCGTTTCATTTGGATCAGTTCCACCCATGTGTACAGAGAGATGATAGCCTAACAAGTGCGAAGGCTTCCTTCTATTACTTCAAAAAAAAGTACCTGTCTGTAGAGTAGAGACAGTTCTTTAAAGAGCATTCCCCGAATGTGTCAGCTGAACAAAAATACTGAACTTGAAAGGGGGATTAAAGGCTTTGCCGATGACTTTCGTAGTTGTACATTTTTGCAACCGCATCTAATTCTTCGACATGTATTCAAAGTAAGTCGCAAGTCAAGAGGAGCAGAGGCATGGTCAATCATAATTTATTTTTATGCTAAAATGTACAGCATTTTTAAGTGACTGACAAAAAGAGAGAAGTCATAAATACGAGACTGTCATTCTGTCTGATTTTTGTGCACATAGCCAGGTTCCCCCCCGCCCACTTGTTCCTACCTCCACTCTGTACAGGTACAAAGGCTACAAAAGAGCAATATAAACAAAAGAAACACAAGTACAAGTTGCTTTTTACATGCAATCTGTTAGCTTAGTTTGGTCTATTCACAGGCTTCTACTCTTCTACACTTTCGTAAAATATAAATCCAACATTTTATAAAGATAGAAAACAAATCTACAGATGGAATGAAAATGTAACTTTTTAAAGGCATTATGTAAAATATTGACTTTGGACTAAATTTATATTTCTTTATTATTAATCATCATCATCGTTATAATCATTTAGTTTTTAAATTCTGCCACATTTCTGGACATTGGAACTCTTTGAAATGTTTTAGAATTTTCAGGGTACAAACACTGAGATATGCTTTGTTATTTTTGACAGAAATCAGGCTGCATTATAAAACAGAAAGCTGCCTCAAGGAAATTTGTTACAAAAGACTTCAGAATTATACATACATAGCAATAAAACCTCTCAAACGTAACTGAAAACAGGACTAAGTTTACACTTTTTTTTTTTTTTTACATTAGAATTAACAAAATATAATTTCATCTTTCTCCCCTGCATAGGGGACACCTAATAAAGGCCAGATATCTTTAAAATGGCTTGCTATTAAGCACAACACTTGTACAGTTCTACTCAATGCACTGTTCACTAACAGAGACTGAAGCATGCTAATGGTCACTTTACAAAATAAGTACAATAATTTAAATATACAAAGGCATGAGTATAGTACAAACTAATTGTCAGCACTGTTAGACAGGTACACTGAACAGGTTCTAGTATAGTATCCACTTAATCCATTTCTGTAGCAGGCACATTAAATGGCTTCATTTGAGGCTGCTACACAACTGCAATCCCGGTGGTGAAATCTCTCTCTCCCTCCTCCCGCCGCCAAGCTCCAAACCCACCTGCTCCTCTAAAAGAGACATCAGGGAGACTAAACACTTATTAAATAAACTGTCATCTTTATGATGTAAGGCTTCCCATCTGTAGGAACAAAAATACTTTTACATAGTAGCTTAAAAAGTTTGCTTATTGATGAAACTTTTTGCATTCTTTCCAAGTGCTGGTTTTTAAGTAACTATAAAACAAAACAAAAAACGAAGAAAAAAAAAGGACAACAAACAAAAATGTCAACGAATAAAAGGCCAAATTTTGTGCATTCTGGGAATAATAAATGCACGTAGAGAAGAAACAACGTCCGGTCGGTCGGTTGAGAGTTCGTTGGTTACCGTTAGTTACCGCCTAATGAAGGGCCCTTTGAGGGACTGCTTGGACATGCCCGCAGTGTTCATGTAACCATGGTGACCGGCCGGAGTGTACATCATGTTGCCGTGCGGCGGCGCCTGCATGGACTGCTGCGGGTACGGCTGCGGCGTGCCCATCATCTGCATAGAGTACTGGGGCGACTGATTCATGTAGGCCGCCGCCGCCGCCGCGTGGTTGCCGTGGTAGCCGCTGTTCATCATGGGCTGCGTCATGCGGTAGCCGTTCATGGCGTTGAGCGAGGGCATGTTCATGGTGTTGACGTGCTGCGTGTAGGCGGGCGCCGGCATGATGTTGACGGCAGACATGTTCATACGCGGCATGGCCGCCAGGGAGCGGGAGGGCGCCTGCATGGACACCGCCTGCGGCCCGCGGCCGTAGATCTGCTGCTGGTGGTGGTGGGAGAGGGGCGCGGCCGACTTGGAGCGCATGGAGAGGTGGGCGTGGTCGTGGCTGTGGGTGTGGGCGTGGCTCTTGGAGGGCGCCATCTGGGTCTGGATCCTCTGGGAGGGCGGGATCCCCATGTTGCGCTGCAGCATCATGGGGGAGGAGCTGAGGCTGCTGGGGGGCGGGGGGGTCATGGTGGCCTGCACCTGGGAGGCGGGGACCCCATGGTGCGGGGAGGGCTGGCTCAGGGACACCAGGCCCGAGTGCTGCGATGACAGGGAGGCACTGTTTGCATAGGATGTGATGGTGGGGGGGTGGGAGGCGATGGTGGGGGGGTGGGAGGCCGAATGGTTGAAAGGCAGCGAGTGAGGGTGCTCCATCAGCGTGTTGGTCAGCTGCTGCAGTTTGGCCAGGCTGAAAGTGGCCGAGGGCTGGGCGTAGTGGCCGCCGGCGTACTCCCCCTGGTTCATCCTCTCGTAGAGGCTCAGGTTGGGGTTGCCGGACTCGGGGATGTCGCTCAGCTGCATGGGGGCGGCGAAGTTGGTGGGCATCCCGCACTGGGTCATTGTCTGCTGCGTGGGCCCGTGGGCGTGGGCGTGCCCGTGAGCGTGGCCGACGTGCCCGTGCTGGGCGGCGGCGGCGGCGGCCACGTGCTGATTGTGAAGGCTGTGTTGACTGTGTTGATTGTGCTGGCTGAGCTGATTGTGCTGGAGGTGGTGGTGCTGATTGTGGGTTAGGCCGGGGTGGGGGGGCTGGAGGCCGGGGTGGGGGGGCTGGAGGCTGTGGGGGTTGAGATGCTGCTGACTGTGTTGGCTGAGCTGATTGTGGGCGGCGGCGGCGGCGTGCTGCTGATTGTGTTGGCTGTGTTGTTGTTGATTGTGTGGCGCCAGCCTGCTGTGGGGGTTGTGTTGACCGTGCTGCTGGCTGTGTTGACTGTGGGTGTGGGTGTGGGTGTGGGGGTGCTGGCTGTGGCTGTGGGCGGGGTGGCTGTGCTGACTCCTCTGGCTGTGCTGGGCGTGCTGCTGACTGTGCTGGCTGCCGCTGGGCGGCCTCTCCACCGCCACGCAGCCCGGGGGGGACTTGACGTTGACGCTGCAGTGCTGGGGGTGCGGGGGGGAGCTCAGGCTGTTCTGCTGCTGCTGCTGGAGCATGCCACCGCAGCCCCCCCCGGGGTTGCCCACCACGCCGGCCATTTGCTGGCTGACGGCACAGCTGCTCTGGGCCAGGCCGCTGGGGGGCCCGATGACGCCGTAGGGGCAGCTGTTGGGAGGGGGGGGCCCCGACCCGCAGATGCTGCCCCCCAGCGTGGAGTCGTAGCTGCTGGGGTTCTCGTAGTTCTCCGTGGTGCTCTCGATGCTCCCCAGGTCGCTGAAGCCGCTGTCCACCACCTGCTGCGAGTGGTCCGACACTGACGGCACGTCCATCATGGGGCTGGTCTCCATGTTGTGGTGCGAGGGGACGGAGATGCCGCCAGCGCCGCCTCCGCCTCCGCCGCCGTGGTGGTCCGGGCTGATCTGGGTGTAGCTCTCCAGGAGGGACACGGCGGGGCTGCTGACCGAGCGGACCGACTGGCTGGGGTGGGAGTGGGCCGAGGAGGAGAGGGGGCTGCTGTGGTCCGACTGGGGGCAGTCGTCCAGGGGGCCCAGCTGGGCGGGGCTGTGGGGGGCCACGGGGGCGTAGGTCTGCAGGCTCCGGCAGGCCTCCTGGGTCTCCGTGCAGTCCTGGAACACGCTCTCGCTCTCACGCTCCGTCTCCCGGGTGAGGGACTGCACGGCCTGCGCCGTCTCCGAGTCCACCTCGGGGCAGGCGGAGGGGGGGTCCTCGCCTCTCTGCGCGGGGCTCGGCGCCGGCGGGGGAGGGTGGTGGTGGTCGCCGGGACCGGGACTGCGACTCTCCTCCTCCTCCTCGGACTCTGAATCAGCAGGGTGGTCAGAGTCCAAGGCTGCGACTGAAACTGCCGCGTTTGACGTTGTTGTTGTTGATGATGTTGATGTCGATGTCGTCGATGTCGTAGTTGCTTCCTGGAGGTCTTCTTCTACCGCGCTGGCCGCCGGGGGCTCCTCTCTACAGGCCTCTGCAGACTCCTCCTCTTCCTGCCGTAGTTCTGGGTCGTTGTCGTCGTTGGGAGCTAAAAAAGGCGGGGTGTACTCCGGGAGTTCTTTGGAAGGCTCCGCCTCCTCCTCTTCTTCTTCTTCCTCCTGCTGCTGTTGTTGTTTATCCTTCGCCGGCTCCATAGGCTCGATGTGACTGTCGTCTTCATCGTCGGCGTCCTGGTCCTCCACGCGCGCCCGCTCTTCCTCCTCTTCCTCGTCGTCCTCGTTCTCCGCCGTCCCTTCGGTGCTGTGCTCCACCTCTTTGGACGGGGAGTCTTCCTCCTCCTCCTCCTCCTCCTCCTCCTCACGCTCGCTGTCCTGCGACGCCTCGTCCTCGGGCGGGTGGTCTGGGGGGACCTCCTGGTTGGCCTCGCGGCCGGCAGATCCCGCAGGAGAGCAGACGGGAGAGGCGACGGGAGAACACGTGGGGGAACACACCGGGGAACACGCCGGGGAACCCACGGGAGAAGCCTCGGCAGAACTCAGCTTGTGACGACGGGAACACTCTTCTTCCTCCCCCTCCTCCTCCCCCTCCCCCTCCTCCTCCTCCTCCTCCTCCTCCTCCTCCTCCTCCTCCACAGGACTGCGGGGCGCCGAGGGCAGCTTCTCTGTCTCCGTGTCCAGGCTGGGCGCATCTCTGCTGGGCTCGCTGCTTCCCTCCATGACGGTCGGGGCCCGGTCCTGGTCCTGGTCCAGGTGCAGATCGGGCTCCTCCTTGGGCTCCTCGGCCTGGATGTGGTGCTCGGCCTCCAGGGGCGTCTCCGGAGGCGTGTAGAGGTTCAGCTTGAAGCCCGTCTTCCGCTCCTTCTTCAGCCTCCACTTGGGAGGGCCCCGCTTCACTCCTTTGGGCCAGCCCTTCTTGCGTTTCACGAGTCGAGGCCTGCCCGGTTTCTTTGCGAGCGCGCCGGCTCCTGAAGCAGAGAGAGAGAGAGAGAGAGAGAGAGAGAGAGAGAAAGAGACGGAAAATCATCAGCGACGTGACCTGACCGTACCACAATGGATCTGTCGCGATGATCGCTTTCAAAATGCATCATCATAGGAGGTTAGTTGTAGTAAACGCCGAAAAAAAAGAAGAAATAATAATTACCCTCGTTCCAGTGTTCACGGTCGTCTCTCTCCTCGTTCTTCTGGAGTCGCGGGCGACCTCTGCGGCGCTTCACCGGGTGCCTCAGCTTCTCCTTCTTCTCCTCCGCCTCCGCCTCCTCGTCTTCCTCTTCCTCCTCCTCCTCCTCCGCCGCCTCGCCCACTCTGCAGGTGCGCTCCAGCTGAGGCATGGGCCTCTCGTCTTCGGAGTTGTCGAATGGCTCTCGGAGGACCACCGTCGTCTCGGAGATGGTCTCCGTCGTCACGCTGCTGTTGATCCTTTTCCTCTTGGGGCCTCGCTTTCGACTGAGCATGACTGGTCTCTGGAACAGAATACAGAACAAGTACGTCGTTACGTGCCATTTTGTACGTTGTACAAATGTTCATGATGCACGAGAGGGGAAAACCGACGGTTACCAACCGACAGGGACACTTCGGTGCCACGCTAGTCGTCCCTCACCAGTCTCTTTATAACGACATTCTACCAACGAGGAGCGACAGTTAAAGCCTTGTTTGAATGTGTACGGGGAGACAGGGCCTCCTAAACTCTTCCTGTACCGAATATAAAAAAAGAGAGCGAAACCACACTGTGAGCCCCAGTGCTTGAACAGTTCCTTCCCACAGATGCCTGGTTTCACAAACCACAAATGAGGCTGAGAGAGAGAGAGAGAGAGAGAGAGAGAGAGAGAGAGAGAGAGAGAGAGAGAGAGCAATGAGAGAGTAAATGCGCAGACCACAGGCTGTACTCTACATACTCTTGACTTTTCCACTGACTGGTTTCTGTCGACCATGTAATGTTCTCTCCATTGTAGCACTTTAACTGAAGGACGAGGGAGGCCGATAACTGTGACAGATTCACTAATGAACTGCAGCAATCACTGAGACTCTCGTTCGGGGGGGAATTAGTTCCTTAACCGCTGTGATGTGAAATGGGAGAGAGAGGATTTGCTCGGTCACAATGACTTCACAAGACAATGTGGTTGTAATCTCATCTCCGGCACAAGGGGGCGCTGCCATATTAGACGAAAACAGATGTGAAAACACCAAGGAGGGTATTAAATTAACCATGACCACTGACAATAGTGCAAGGTTTATCCTGCAGTCTCAACAGCGCCAGTGAAAACAGAAGCTATTATCCACAGCTTCAGGCTCTCACGGATGCTCGATGACGATACGGAGAAGGCAGTCTGGGCCTACCCGATCATCGCCAGTCCTGAACAATTAGAAGATCTTCTCCGTCTGACTAGGTAGATGGTACATCGGTATGGTCACATTGTGCTAACAACGAATGATAAAATGAGGATGGCTGTTCATAAAAATCACCATTCAATCCAATAGATATTTCCTTAAGATGGATACTTTCACAGTTCACCCAGCCGAAACGCCTGGGTTACCAGTACACCCGACCCTGTAATGAGGCACTTTATCAACATTAGAAAAAGAAGGAAAAAAAAACGGTGGCGTGGGGTGGTCCAGTGGTCTAGCACCGCGGTCTAAAGTGCACACACATGCCCGTGTCGGCATGGGTTTGAATCCGGCCCGTGCCCTGCTGACATGCCCTCTCTTCTCCCTTCTTCTCATTACTTTCCTGTCTGTCTTCACTATATCTGTCCAATAAAATGTAAAATATGAGTGGGACAGTGCCCCGAAATAACTTAAGAAAAGAAAAAAAACGATTCAATCACCTTTCTCTTGGCTCCGAGCATGGCGTGGGCTTTCGTCAGGATGGGTGGCGAGCCATCTGAATCTTCATCTTCATCGTCGTCGTCGTCGTCATCGTCGCTGCCCTCCTCAGAGTCCTGCGGGCGGCTGGCGGTGGCGTGGGGGCGGCGCTCGTAGGTCCTGTAGGGGTTCTTACAGCGGACCTTGGTGGGCGGGTGCCTGCCGCCGTGGGTCATCATGTAGACCTCCCTCTCCTCCTTCTTCTTCTTCTTCTCCCAACAGCTGGCCTGCTCCTTCAGCCGCTCCGCCTGAGAAGAAGAGTGAGGCACGTTATTACGGGGAGAACACACAGACACACACTCAGACACACACTCACACACACACCTCACACACACACACACACCTCACACACACACACACACACACACACACACACTACACACTACACACACACACCTCTTGACTGTACAGCAGTAGTCAGACAGGGCTGACGGGAAACTTCCGATAAGAAAATAAACACCATGACAAACGAGTCACCACAGGTTGGGATGATAACGACACGAGCAGCCCCTGATTGGCCCGGTTGTCAGAACGCCGCCCGTTTCCTATTTAAGCAACCGTGGCGAGATTGCATTTCATGGAATATTTAGTTACTATTAATTATGTAGCGAACTGATTTGGGGCAATTTTGCACAACATTAAACGCCTAGTGACAGCGAACACGCTTCGCCCGTTAATGGCCTTGGTATGAACTGGCTGTCTAATCACACAGTACTGAGAGAGGCTGCCTGGTGACAAAGGAACACGCACAGCCTAATCCTCAGCCCTTTGATGTGTGCTCAGCCGTCGCTCAGCCCTGACACACACACACACACACACAGGAACACACGCACACACAGGAACACACGTACACACAGGAACACACGCACAGACGCACAGACACACAAACACATGCGCAAACACAGGAACACAGGAACACAAACACATGCGCACACACAGGAACACACACACACGCATACACACAGGAACACACACGGGCATAGATACACACACGCACACACACACACACACACACACACAGGAACACACTCACGCACACGCGTAAACACGTGTACACACACACACAAATGCACAGACACACACACACACACACACGCGTCTCTCTAGCGTGTCATCTTCTAAAGCACGGAGAGTACGGTAGAGGAGACGTACGTCCATCTCCGCCTCCCTCTCCTCCTCGGACAGGACGGCGTTAAGGGCCACCAGCGGGGTCCAGTGCAGGGCGTCTGGGTCCACCTCGTTCAGCCTGGGGCTGACCCTCAGCTTCTCCATGTGTCTCTGGATCAACCTGTCCCGTCTGATCACCACAAACCTGAAACCACCGAGTCAGAAAAAAGAAAAACCACCCCCCTCAACATAAATTCATTGATAAGACAATTCATACCCAATTTAAAAAATCTATCCGAAAACATTCATATCGATTTGAAGAAATGAGGACGCTGTCCATACAGATCAGCGTAATGGACGATGTGTAGTTAAAACATACAGGAGGGGGATGGGGGGATGGGGATTCTTTTGGAGTGCCAGGTGCTGCGTGTCCTTGGGGCACTTAACCTGACTTACTTCTGTCAATATCCACGGCGCATTAATGGACCCATGTTAATGGACCCATGTTAAAAATACCCACTGGCCTGGATCAGTCAGACAGACGGGCACCCAGCCAGAGCCGAGCTGAGCAGGCAGGCAGGAGAGGGAGAGAGAGAGAGAGGGGGGGGGAAACTGACCTGCCATCCTGTCTGTCAATCATGCAGAGCTGCTGGAGAGTGGCTGCGATGTCGTGCGGACACATCCCAGTGGCCCTGCTTATGCCTCGAACACTGATGTGTTTATCTGGCTGCTTATAGAGGGACTCCAGTATGACACTTTTCCAATAAGCCAGGTAGGATAAGCGACCCAGATCAGACAGCGGTTTCTCCGGGGATCCGGCTTGTCCTTCTTGCCTGGTGAGAAGGTAACCTAAAAAAAAAAAAAAAAAAAAAAAGGAGTGAGGGAGGGTGGGGGGTGGGGGGGGAGGAGACACATTCAAACAAACAGCCCAAAAAATATTTTTTTTTTTTTTTTTGTCAAAGGTAGGTAGATGCTGCTAGGTGTTATTAGATTGCATTTCAATTTTGAGTCGTATGAACATTTCGGGTCTTTATGTACTGCCGGGTGAGACATGAAGACGGCTCTGGCAGGACGGAGAGCTCCATTTTCACCTTCAAAGAGTATAAAAGGAGGTGAGGCAATCAGTTTCCCTCCCTTTCAACCTCTGTCAGATGCTATGATACATGCTGGCAAGGGCAACAAAGGAGGCTGAGGGAGAGAGGGAGGCAGGGAGGAGGGAGGGAGAGAGAGAGGGAGGGAGGAGAGAGAGAGGGAGGAAGGGAGGGAGAGAGAGGGAGGGAGGAGAGAGAGAGGGAGGAAGGGAGGGAGAGAGAGGGAGGAGGGAGAGAGAGAGGGAGGGAGGAGAGAGAAAGAGAGGGAGAGAGGGAGGAAGGGAGGGAGAGAGAGGGAGGGATGGAGAGAGAGAGAGAGGGAAGGGGGGAAAAAAGAGGAGAGGAAACAAAGCTGCCAAACAAACGTAGAGAAGCAGCTGGATGTCATCGCTCACAAGAGGCCGTCCTTTAGGAGAGATAATGAACAGGAGAAGAAAAAAAAACGAATACTAAAAAATGTATCTGTATGTAATTAGTTTTATAGCCGTCCTGTCAAGGGTCATCCATTATAAGCAGCATGAAATTAATTAATGCTTTTTAATGTCTGCGCACACCCACTACCAGAAACCAAACAAGCCAATCTAATCACCTCAACTCTGAATACATAGTTTGGTAATTGTTACAATATTCATTACCAAAGCAGAGGAGAGAAGCCAATGATTACACACACACACACACACACACACACAGAGCAAACTCATGATGGATACTTAAATGTCTGGTAATGTTTGTGTTTAAACAAATGGATTCGCTACCGTCTGTGAATCCAAAAACAAAGCACTACTCCCACAAATTCCTTTTGAGTGATGATTAGAGTAAGTAACTATTTTTCCACACACACACGCAGAGGCTAATGCCTGGCCTCTCAACACGGCTACCTGAGACGCTGTTCTTTCTTAATACGACCCAATAAAACACGACGTCGTAATCTAAACAACTTCCAGCTCCAAAGCCACATTTTCCAATAAAGCCCTCAAAGAGCTCAGGACTCAGCTGTGCTCAATCTCCCTTAATCCCTGTCTTTGTTATCAGCACGCTCTCAATATCGCACATCCTCTCCCTCACATCTCTCTCTCAATGGCTCCCAAAGTGAACAGGAAATCAAATGCTCCATTACAGCTCTGAGACACACACAGACACACACAGACACACACACACACATTACACACTACACACTACACATTACACACTACACACACGCTCCAAAGAGAAAACCCTTGAACTAATAAAAAAGAGCTATCCAAAATCCAACCTGTCCAGATCTGCTATCCAAACACACAAACCCACTCAAAGGCAGCGGTTGTTTTCTTAAGCAGACCGCAAGGCCCCTAAATATTACATGTGTTGTGTTTTACAGGAATAAAACATTAGAATCAATTCAACCTCATCAAAATTCAGATTAGGGTGGGTCATTTCAACAAAAAAAGAGCCCCCCCACCCCCAACCCCGAGGCAATACTAAGGCCAATAACATAATTGGATATCAAATATTTATATATGCAGAGAGAACCTAATACTTTTTAATTCCTAATTATATACGATTACTTAAGTACGTAAACGGCTTGATTCACCCGTTTCGACGACTTAACAATATCAAGGACACACAGTGTGTACACACACACTCACACGGCACACAGATTATTTAGAAATAGACTTGAGTGAGGATTCAGTTTCATGTTCTTAAAACGCATTAAGGAACTTACTGAAATCAATAAGGAACCTTCCAAATCCCTGCCTTTGGTACTGAGGCATGATCATTATGCAGGAGACATTGTACTTCTGCTGGCAAAGCTTCTCCTAAGGGAAGGGGAAACAGATCAAGTATGTCAGGCCGCTGCTGAAGCTGGCAATTTATTGCACCTGCCACTGTCCTTGTCTAAAGCACACACACACACACACACACACACACACACACACACACACACACACACACACACACACACACACAGACACACAGACACAGACACAGACACAGACACACACAGTTTGCTTTTAAGAAGACAAATATAGCACAATAAAACTGTAACTGCATTAGTCTAATGGAACACAAATCCTGAATCAATACATCACCAAACCTGACATTACAGAAACATTGCTTATCATTATTAACATTAGGAAATCATGACTTATATTTTTTTTAAAGAAAAAAGCCCATGAAAATACATCTTCATATTCATACCTTGGAGAAATAACCCACAAGATGACAGCCCTTCTCATCGTTCTTGGTAAGTATGTAGAACAGGAAAGGCTCCACATCATAATATAGGGTTTTGTGATCCAGGAAAAGCTTGGCCAACAGGCAGAGGTTTTGGCAGAAGAGCTTGCTGACATTTCCATCAACCTAAATACGGAACAAAAAGAGCAAGAGGACATTGTTCAAACAGTTCATTTTCTTTCTCCCTTTTTTTTTCCTCCCTCCAAAAAACATTGGTGCAGATTGCATGCAGGCTGCATACAGTCATTGCTTTATTGCTGTAAAGGGCAACTGACCTCGAACACGGAAAGGTCCTCCTTTCGGTAGATCTCATTGGCTGGTGGGTGAAACCAGCCACACTTCTTTGCGTGTCGCTGGAGGATGTTCTTGCTCCTCATGTACTTCAGACAGAACTCGCACAGATAAAGCTTTTGCAATCTGACAAGGACAGAGAGAAAATACTGGTTGTATTCAACACAGCAGCTGAATATTAAGAAGGCAGACCGTTGAACCTGAGGGGGCGCGGGTTAAGCTTACCTTGAATATTCAGGTGGATAAGGCGAAGAGTACCAGGTCTGGACCTCGAACTTCCCAAACTCGATGACAGCTGGGTAGCGTCCAGAGTCCAGGTTGTTCATCGTTCCAGATCTCTAAACATGTCAGACACAAGACAAATGTCTCAGTCATATTGAACGCATGAGCATTCAAACTACAGCAGTGTTTCCCACAGGATTTGAGACTGAGGTGAGACTGTGGTGCGTTTATACCATGTATAAATATATATTTTAAAAGGCTGTGTAAAAAAATAAATAACAACAACATGTTGACGGTGGAACACGTTATGCAGCAGCACTAACAAATGCGCAAAAAAACCAAACAGCTCTAAAAATACTTTCAGTTCGTTACGAGACTATGGTGGGACAAATTACACTACGGTGGCCCGCCACAGTCTCGTCTAGGTAAGGCAAACACTATAGTTAAAGCAGATATGAATGACTGATGTCAGAGAGCCAACATAACCCTCATCGCCTGGTCTACAACTGAGTTACACACATTCAATCTTTTCAGATCGACACAAGTATCGGAAGAGGCTAAACCACCCGTCTTCAGGGCAGGGAGGGCCACCATCTTCAAAGTGAACAAGCAACGTATGCAGTACATACATCTTTCACTTAAACTTTTACATTTACATTACATTTTTGGCATTTAGCAGACGCCTTATTCCAAAGCGACTTACAATCACTACATTTGAATACTAAGCATGTGAATCAGCAGTCCACTATTCGTTGCAGGAAGAGTACTCTAGCTCGGGCCCGGGGCCACTGATAGAAGGAAAAACCTTCTCCCTATTATCGCCTTCTACTAAAACTTTTTTTAATTTTTTTTAATTTTTTAATATTACTGGAGAAACTGAGAAACAGTACAAGGGGGGCAATAGAAGTTCTTAGGGACACAGTAGAGGGGAAAGCGGGTGTCTTTAGGAGACGTAGTGGTGAGGGTCAGAAGATGTCTCAGGAGGAGCAGTTAAGATGTAACCTGAAGAGATGGGTCTTCAGTCTACGACGGAAGATGGGTAGTGACTCTGCCGTTCTGACAGCCGTGGGGAGCTCATTCCACCAGCGGGGAGCCACTTAAACTTTTACAGACTTTAACTGCTGTGCTATTAACTTATTTGTTTGTTATTGTTATAAGAAGAAGGAGAAGGAGAAGAAGAAGGAGAAGAAGAAGGAGAAGAAGAAGGAGAAGAAGAAGGAGAAGAAGAAGAAGAAGAAGGAGAATAAGGAGAAGGAGGAGGAGGAGAAGGAGAAGAAGAAGAAGAAGGAGAAGGAGGAGAAGGAGGAGGAGAAGAAACATCATCATCATCTTCCGGACGACCTCTCACCTGGCCTGAGAGCTCCTGGACTTGTCTGTACATGTCCACGTCCTCCTGTGTGACGTGTTCCCTGGACACGGCCACGAAGCCCGTCTGGGCCTCCTGCTTGATGCGCAGCTCCCCCCCGCAGCCTGTTACCATCACAACAACAACAACCACACAGCTCCATCAGAGGCTCGCCGCAGACACATGCACAACCCACTGGTCTCCACGAACAGAGCTTAACAACTGCTATTCTCGTCACTGAAGAAGCTCAGAAAAGCTTGTGTTCGTTCTGCTTCCATGTGTTTGTGTACGTGTGCGAGTTATTCAGCCAGTTCCAGGCAAAGATCTCAGGGGAGGTTCAGGTGTATGTATCATCTTTGCATGTTTATATGAGAATCCCTTAATGTAATGAAGTGAAACTAAATCAGTGTAATTGAATAACAGCTTTCATGTGCTTAGTCATCCACCAAGACAGCTTTTCCCATGAATTAAAAGGCAGATGCAGTGACAGAAGCTAGTGTAGAAGAACACTACTATGATGACGAGAAGCAATGCTGGAAAGCAAGCAGCTACTACCAGGATAAATGAGACACTCGGAAAAAAAACACTTAAAAACAACTTAACAACAACACAAAACATCATGAGCAGAGAGGTGATACGTCAACCGCATGTTAAGAGAAATTAGTTGTGTGAGTTTTTTTTTTTAAAGATGTGTTTATGCACTGTTATTGTTTAACACACCCAACACTTCCCTTCTCTTAGCCCCTTGGATAGCAGATTAAAAAGGGGGAGGGGGTGGGTGGGTAGGTAGGTAGGTACTGTGTCTGTGATGTCATGTCCAATCTTGAATCTCCACTGGTCGGTGGACCATTGGGGGTGTGTGACTAATGATAGTCGGAGGAGAAGCTGCTGGGTGGTGGTGGTGGAGGTGGAGAAGTGGTGGTGGTGGTGGTGGGAGAGGGTGGGATGGCAGGAATAGAGAGCTAATGCAACTACAGAGACTAATAAGGCAGCGATCACAATGGGGGGGTGGGGGGCACTACTGCAGGGGGGAGGGGGGACAGAGCAAGGAGCAGCATGAGGGAGTTAGTGGGCCATGCACTATGACACAGCCGCCGGCGGGAGATGGAAGGCGCTCAGGGTTCCGCAGCCCAAGTCAAAACGCAACGGAATTGGGTTAAAAAAACGAAATGAATATTAAAAGTAGGTGGTATAAGATTAGTAGAAGGAAACTGTTACATGTGTATATAAAAAAAGTGTTCAGTGGCAAATTGCGTTTCTCTAAATTTTTTGTAAAAAGAAAAAAAGAAAAAAAAGAAACATCAGCTCAAAGTATGGAATATATAAAAAGAAATAGCCAGTGACAAGCCTTGGGGTTATATATAAAAAAAATAAAAGACTCAACTAGCGAAGACGCAGCAAGTTTTAGTCAGGAGCTCGGGGGCATTGCTTACCATGGTCGTGTTCCTGCTTAACTCTTCCGTCTGTCACGCCTCCCTTCCCTGGCGAGGGCGCTGCCTTGTGAGGGGTCACTTTATATCTTAGCCTGCCTAGCGTCCTGTGCTTTTTATAAAAGGGGTTACGTCTGAAATGGCTGACCACCTTAAAGGCCCTCCCCCTGGGCCGGCCCGGCCCGGCCGACGAGGAGGAGTGGGACAGTAACCTAGTCTGAACCTCCCTCCTCCCGTGGCGCTGCTGGGGGGGAGGGGGGCACGGCGTGGACGACGGCGGGCAGGAGGACGGGTCCTGCTTACGGTGTGTGCGCTTGGGCGGCGCGTAACAAGGCAGTCCCTTTTTCCGTGATTGTCCCTGAGTGGCATAGATATGAGAGAGTCCGTCAAAGAGTCCCTTAAGCTGGTTGTTATTGGAGAGGCTGCTCAGGGACGGGGCGCTACTGGACTGGCTGGAAGAGCTCTGGGGGGAGTTAGCGGAGGTGGGGGAGGAGGTGGAGACCTGCGAGGCGGGGCTATGTCCAGGTAACGTGGGGGGGGGAGGGGGGGGGAGTACACAGGGAGATGTGGTGGTGGTGGTGGGGGTGGATAGCTTTTGGGTGTCGGTGGCGGTGGGGTCTGCCGCCGAGGTGAACAGCTGAGACAGCCGCG
Organism: Nansenia antarctica; assembly: GCF_963989245.1. Lineage (NCBI taxonomy): Eukaryota > Metazoa > Chordata > Actinopteri > Argentiniformes > Microstomatidae > Nansenia > Nansenia antarctica. Next base: position 22,550,007 of record NC_137681.1, on the reverse strand, counting down.
GCGGTTTGGGCGGGCCCTTGTCTCCGGGCCGCTGCGAGCGCGAGGGGTCGTCTACGCTTTCGACTCTCGACCTGCAACGGCCGACGGGCGAGGGGGTAAAGAATTTGGAAAGCCCGTCGATAAGCCCTTTGGTTTTCTTGTTAACAGTGACTTTAGCTGGGGTGGAGGTGGGGGGGGTGAGGGGGGGAGTGGAGGTGGGGGTGGAGGAGGAGGAGGAGGAGGAGGTGAATTGGGAGGTGTCACCCGCCCAACCAGGGTCTGCAACAGCCAATCTGTCTCTGGCGTCCTTCACAGATGCAGCATGACCAGATGAAGTGGAGGAAGAGACGGAAATCTTTTGACCCCTACCAGGTGACCTCCTTCCTCCCAGTGTTACCGCGGCAACGTCACCTCTGCTCACAGACCTGCAGGGGAAACACACAAACAAGCAGCATTTTAGGGAAAGATACTGAATGACTGTTACATTTTTAGGCACCCATCTCTTCAGGCTACACCTTAACTGCTCCTCCTGAGAAGTCTACTACCCCCCAGCACTGTGTCTCCAGAGACACCTGCTTCCCCCTATATTATGTCTCCTAAGATTTCTACTCCCCCCCCCTTCCCCCCTTGTACAGTTTCTCCAGTGTCATATTTCTTTCTTCTTCTATCACGACGACTGCCAATGGCCCCGGGCCTGAGCTAGATTACTCTTCCTGCTACGACTGGTGAATTGATGATTCACTTGCTTAGTCAAATGTATTGATTGTAAGTCGCTTTGGAATAAGGTGTCTGCTAAATGCCAAAAAATGTAAATGTAAATGAAGGAAGATAAAGGAAAGACACTAAATAAATATTACATTTTTAGGGAAAGACACTGAATGACATTAACATGTTTGACATTTAGCACACGCCTTTATCCAAAGCGACTTACAACAAATACAAGTAAGTGAATCATCTATCCACCAGTCAGGAAAAAGGAATCTATGCTCAGGCTTGGGGCCATTGGCAGTCATCGTGCTAGAAGAAGGAAAATATATATTTTATATTTTATTATGACACTGGAGAAACTGTACAGGGGGGTAGAGGGTAAGTAGATGTCTCAGGAGGGACAGTTATGAATGTGTACATTTTTACCAGTTAGCAGACACTTTTATCCAAAGCGACTTACAATCAGAGACTACAGGGACAGTCTCCCTGGAGTAACTGAGTCTAGGGCACAATAGTGGTGGTGTTCCCACTTTTAGAGAGAGATACTGAATGAAGACACTGATACATTTTTAGGGAAAGACACTGAATACATTTATATTTTTTTTTTTTTACCATTTAGCAGACGCTTTTATCCAAAGCTACTTACAATTAGAGATTACAGGGACAGTCTCCCTGGAGTAACTTAGGGCTAAATGCCTTAGTCAAGGGCACAGTAGTGGTGGTGTTCCCATGACCTTCTGATTATCACCAGTCCAACTCACTATCCACAAGGCCATCACTACCCCCAATGAATGAACGAATGAATGAATCAATCAATCAATCAATCAATCAATCATCAGCCCACTCAGATGTACTGTTCTACTAGGGATTTACTGTCTGCTTTTTTTATTTATTAAGTACACAAGAGTAAAATTCTTTGGCTTTGGTTCCTCAACATTGGCATTGCAGTACCAAGATACAATTCAATACAAGTGTACAAGTGTAAATAAATGTTCCCTTGGGGGTTTATAAAGTGCTACTCTACTCCTTTAAACAAAACAAAAAAACAAGAGAACAAGAAACGTTTATAGTATACTGTACATATTCACAGCAACATAACATGAGAGGTTGTGATCCTCTTCCCACGTAGCTTGGACACCTCACATCTCTACTTAGACATCTGTGTGGGTCATGCCCTGGCAACGTGGGAGGTGATTCACACACGACTGAGGAGAGGAGAGATGCATCGCATTGATAAACGAGACAGAGAGAGAAACAACAATATTGGGAAACTTACATTCTTTGTTTGAGTTTATTTCTGGGCCTCCCGATTGGCTTTGCATATCGACGTTTGATCTCGTGGGCTTTCTTATGCAGCAGTTTCTTCCCGTTCTCGTTGGGCTTACAGACTTGGCAGAGCCACGTTCCTGGAGGATGTCCAGATATGGGGATAGGGGGGGGGGGGGAAGAGAGAGAGAGAGAGAGAGAGAGAGAGAGAGAGAGAGAGAGAGAGAGAGAGAGAGAGAGAGAGAGAGAGACAGGGCGAGCGAGCGAGCATCGGTTAGGCGGGTTTATCAATTCTAGAGGACACATATTCATTTGAAACATTTCCTTTTAATGCCGAGAGGCCCCGGCGAGATCCCCCCCTCCTCCTACTCTCCTCCTCCCGACGACAATCAATTACTCAGCACAAAAGAGGGAAAATCCATAAGAAAAAACATCGGGTCAATTTACTGTCCGCTGAAATAGACTTCACGTCGGCTCGTTCCGCTGCAGGGGGCTACGCACACACTTGTATGAATCGCCTGCCAAAACGTCCTACTACAGCGCACCGTCATTACAAGCATTTATAGCTGTAGGGCTCCTGTACTGTAATCCACAGATAGCAAATCTCCCCTGGGACACTGGGAACCATTTGATATGCATGCAAAGCTCCTAATAAGCCATGGCAGGGCTGAGTGACAGCCACAAAAGGGCCCTCTCTCTCCCTCTCTCTCTCTCCTCCCAGACTATAAAAGAGGAAGGGCTTTTTTTTTTCTCCCTGAGATGACAGGAAACAGGAAACCTGGGAGCCGAGCCGGTGTAAACACCTTACCTTTTGGCATCCTTGAAAGCGGCGGGTTGCAGCACTCCATGTGAAACCCCCGATCACACGAGTCACAGAACAGCATCTCATCCTGAAAGAGAACAGCAGGAATGGGTGTGTGTGTGTGTGGGGGGGGGGGGGGCGGGCTTCCCTGTTGCATAGATGTACCACCACCACCTTCTGTCATTGCAGTCTAAAGAGTCAAAATGTCTGTTTGTTTATATGAGAAAACGCCATACAAATCCAGATGACAATTGATGGGTTTCTCTCAATTGTACAGATAACTGACTGACAGTTGCTTGTTGTTGTTGTCTAAGGATATGGCCAGGGGGAAGGGTTAGGATCCATGGTAACACAGCGGTCAGGGTGAAGAGGATATTTGTAACCTTGACTTTGGTTCGAAGCTTTCAGAACAGTATTCTCAGTATCGTCCATCTCTGTCTTTTACGCTACAGTAGACTGCATGGGATGGGGTAGTATGAATCAGCAACAACAACAACAACAATAACATCTAGAGTACTTACAGCGTTTTTCCCCTGTATTCGACAGGAACTGCACGTTTTGCATTCTATACATTGCCATCGCAATCGCTTCACATTGGCGGTCAACTCCGGGGAGAACTTCAAACATGACGGATGCCCTTCAGGAGTAATTAGAGAGCGTGTTAGGGTCACACATAACTGGCGTCACATAGGATAGGATATCCTATATTCACAGAGCAGGAGACAGGATGACCTTCCCATTATGTTCACACAGGAAGGTTAAATATTAACATATTGCTTCAGAAATAAAGTTGGGACGTGTGTGTGTGTGTGTGTGTGTGTGTTTGTGTGTGTGTGTGTGTGTCCGGACCTATTATTTCCTTCTTTTCGCTCACCACAAGCTGTCTAAAAACAGTATGATCAAACATCTGAGCCGCTAATTAAAGATAATTTGATCCTAATGAGGCAGAAACAGTACCAGCGCTCAGTCCAATGGAGGCCGATCCGTGAAAGTCATGTAAAAGCCTTGCCTTCTCCCTCAACCGGCTCGCTCACATGGCTGTAAAACAGCTGTTTTACACTGAGAGCACAATTTGTGTACACTAGGAGCGGTTAATGAAAACCACCTCAACGCTACTTAGTCAAATTTGAGCTATAAAAATGTCGCCTGGAGAACAAATCCTTATGGCATTTAAAAATAATTGTTCGACGCAAATGACTCCTTAGGAGAGGTAATTTTATGGAGGGTTTGCAATTTTGTGGGAACAAAACAGTAAAGGAGAATGACACCAATCTGCAGAACACAAACGACTGAACTTTGATTCCCCTCCCCTCTCCCTCTCCCTCTCCCTCTCCCTCTCCCTCTCTCGCTCTCTCTCTCTGATGGTGTCAACCAGAGAAGCTAGTTCATTCTGATACGAGCTTGAACGACTTGAGTGATTTCAAATTCTAATGGATACTTAAGTAGACTCTAGCTTTCTTTCGAGCCCATCACGGACTGTTAGCAATTTGAATCCCCTTAACTGTCCAATTTCAACAATGTTCAATGTTCCAAATAAATCTTTCAAGAATAGGGATTTACCCAAACCGCACAAAAACACACAAGTGGAATATGGCATCTGCCCCGACAGTTCCTCAAGAGTCGCTGCTACTGTTACTGCCCCCAACGTGAGCTTGTTCTACAACATCCTCACCAAATGGCAGATCAACCTTGTATCAATACACACCAGCTCTTCTCGCCACAACCCAGACTACTGTCTCCAACCCAGGCTACTGTCGACAACCCTACTGTCTACAACCTAGACTACTGTCTACAACCTAGACTACTGTCTACATCCCTACTGTCTACAACCCAGACTACTGTCTACAACCCAGACTACTGTCTACAACCCTACTGTCTACAACCCTACTGTCTACAACCCAGACTACTGTCTACATCCCTACTGTCTACAACCCTACTGTCTACAACCTAGACTACTGTCTACAACCTAGACTACTGTCTACAACCTAGACTACTGTCTACAACCTAGACTACTGTCTACATCCCTACTGTCTACAACCCAGACTACTGTCTACAACCTAGACTACTGTCTACAACCTAGACTACTGTCTACAACCCTACTGTCTACAACCTAGACTACTGTCTACAACCTAGACTACTGTCTACAACCTAGACTACTGTCTACAACCTAGACTACTGTCTACAACCCTACTGTCTACAACCTAGACTACTGTCTACAACCTAGACTACTGTCTACAACCTAGACTACTGTCTACAACCCAGACTACTGTCTACAACCTAGACTACTGTCTACAACCCAGACTACTGTCTACAACCTAGACTACTGTCTACAACCCTACTGTCTACAACCTAGACTACTGTCTACAACCTAGACTACTGTCTACAACCTAGACTACTGTCTACAACCCTACTGTCTACAACCCTACTGTCTACAACCCTACTGTCTACAACCCTACTGTCTACAACCTAGACTACTGTCTACAACCCTACTGTCTACAACCTAGACTACTGTCTACAACCTAGACTACTGTCTACAACCCTACTGTCTACAACCTAGACTACTGTCTACAACCTAGACTACTGTCTACAACCCTACTGTCTACAACCTAGACTACTGTCTACAACCCTACTGTCTACAACCCTACTGTCTACAACCTAGACTACTGTCTACAACCTAGACTACTGTCTACAACCCTACTGTCTACAACCCTACTGTCTACAACCTAGACTACTGTCTACAACCTAGACTACTGTCTACACCCCTACTGTCTACAACCTAGACTACTGTCTACAACCTAGACTGTCTACAACCTAGACTACTGTCTACAACCCTACTGTCTACAACCTAGACTGTCTACAACCTAGACTACTGTCTACAACCCTACTGTCTACAACCCTACTGTCTACAACCCTACTGTCTACAACCTAGACTACTGTCTACAACCTAGACTACTGTCTACAACCTAGACTACTGTCTACAACCTAGACTACTGTCTACAACCTAGACTACTGTCTACAACCTAGACTACTGTCTACAACCCAGACTACTGTCTACAACCCTACTGTCTACAACCTAGACTACTGTCTACAACCCTACTGTCTACAACCTAGACTACTGTCTACAACCCTACTGTCTACAAGCTTACTGCAGCTATGTTGTTGTGATTGTTTGTGGGCCCAGTTGTTCAAAACGTTTAGTCTGGATCGGAATGATCCTGATTCTTTTTTTGCTATCCAGGACCAGATCTATCTGGCTGATTTTGAGTCGTATTGGGGAAAATGAGCCCGCTCGATCTGGATCCTGGATCAGAGAAAAGAATCGGGATCATTCTGATCCAGATGAAACATTTTACAACCGGGCCCTGGTGTTATACACAGCGAGGCGACGCCAAATGCAACAACTCACCACTGCTCCCACAGTCTGCGCAGGACAGCAGCTCCTCCGGCCTCTTGTCCCGGTTCGACTCTTTCGTCCCCAAACAGAAGCTGCATATTGGGATGGGGTCGACACGTAACTAGGGAGGAGGAAAAGGACAAGAAAAGCATTGTGTTTGAAAAGGCTTGGAGAGGCTTGGACTAAGACTGACCAGTCTACAACACTGCAAGGGTCTGCAAATGATCCTTATATTTATTAAAATACCAACACCCTGTTAGTCTCCCCATCACTCTACCATCACTTTATTAGTATTACTTTACCTATTTTACTTTATTCTATTATTGTATCATGCTGCAATGCCAATGTTGAAGAACCGGAGCCAAAGAATGTTACTCGTGTGGGCAGTCCCACTCATATTTTTCATTTTTATTTGACAGATACAGTGAAGATTTAGACAGGAAGGATGGGTGAGAGAGAGGAGGGATGACATGCAGGATATGTCCCCGGCCAGATTCGAACCGGGGACTCTGCGGTTAACCCGCTACGCCACCTAAGCGCCCAATAAAAGCAATTCTGATTCTGATTGAGAAACTGGCCTTGAGGGCCACTAAAGGCATGCCGGGCCAGGCGCTGCAGCTGAAGTACTGCAAAGGTCTTGTGTCTGTAGAAAGCTTGACACTATTGTTATCATATTATACTTAACTGGACTGACAAAAGCCATGTGCGGTAGTTCGGCTAGCTTTTATATTGAAGGTATTTGGACAGAACATATCCAGATATTTGCTTAATACAATGATATGCGGAGACATGTACAAGTATACATTAGGCATTACATTAGGCTTAGCAGTCAAAGCTGTGTGAATCAAATGAGAATTAATGACATTACAGTCTATCCCTGACATGAGTTGTTGAACATGTCAACAGAATAATTAGCACTTCTTGCCCACAGAGGTACTGCATAATGTAACAGATCCCCTCCTCTTTTTATCCACCCAATCTGAAAGGGGATGTGATAATCGTAGTTAAAGGGCTTAATCCAATTTCAAAAAGCTTACACTACAGTTTGAAAGGATTAGCCAGCATGTAATCAAATTACCTTAATAATAAAACATGTTCTCTCATTGTTGCCGAAATGATTCAAATCCATTGTAGTTCCAGCAAGTCTCTGAACAAACAGTCACTTAAAGGCTTAGAATTAAGTTCAAAAGTAGTAAAATCAGCTCATGGTTTAAGAGGATTTTCCCCATTGATCACAAAGAACTAATGAGAGAAAGACCCCTGAAAAGAAAACACAGAAGACTATAGACCATGTCTATTGTGAATCGTTGAGTGCCTGCTGTGTTAGTGCTGGAAGTCTTTGAAAACCCAAGTCTTTTGCTCAATATGGAATGTGACGGAAAGACTAAATATCTTTGCACCAACCACCTTGAAAAACAATAACACCCCCCTCCTCCACAACACACACACACACACACACACACACACACACACACACACACACACACACACACACACACACACACACACATCTCCTCTGAGACCGGGTTCTTATGGAAAATAACACTCACTGGGTGTGACCATAAATAACCCACCTCATCATCGCTTTACACACAAACGGCTCATCAATTGACTAGAGCTTTGGAAGGCGCTCTGGGGAGGCCCATAATTAGTTTCCTGTTTCTATGAGACAGATCAGCATCCTGGCCTCAGCGGCTTGTTTGACCTCCAAAACCTCCATCGGTGTTGACCTCCCCGTGGCCGCCTGGCCTCACATACAAATCGGGGGAACATTTCTAAGAGGCTTGTCAAAAAGGCTAACATTTCAACGAGTCACTGTTTCAAACCAGTTGGGTGTAAACTGTGGGGTGGGGGGTGGGGGGGGGGGGGGGGGGGTGGAGGGGTGGGCGATACCCCGCTGGGATTCGGCTATTGTTCCAGGCCGTTGTATAAATGGATTGATACCGCGAGAGAAAGCAGTTTACAGCCTACATCGATGATTACTCCGTTTCCCCCAACCTGCCGGGTCAATAGCAGCGTGGAGGTGCTGTCGTTAGGAGCTGACTGCTGGGATAACAGTGAACACCACCAGCTTGCCTTTATGTAAAGACAACGACTCTTGGGTACTATAGTGATGGCTGACTGACTGGCTGGCTCAGCCTGCAGGATACATCACATCATCGTTATGCTGCAGAACAGCCGAACCACAAGCTTCCTCCAGTAGCTACAGTCACTGACAGGGTTAGCAATTTGATGTGGTTGAAAAGTCAACTGTCTGGAGGATGCGTTCACATGACCATAACGCGTCAAACTTTGTCTACCTTTGGTCTTTTGAAAACAGGTTTAATTTCTGTATTCATGAGCATTGTCAACAATGAAAACAAACAATTTTTTCTTGAGGAGGAAGTACATTGAAAACGTTGTTTCATACAGAGTGAACTCTTCAACAAAGGGTTTAATATCAACTCCTCAACGCTGTCTGGCCCTTTCCTAAATGACTTCATAAACAGGAAACAGGTCTATCAAACAGAGTTCATAGGGTTCACCTAACAGCAGAGCTGTTTGTCTACAAGCAAACACACATGTTCTCTACACACACACACACACACACACACACACACACACACACACACACACACACACGCACACACACACACACACATTCTCTTCCTTATGTACTGCAAAATCAGAACACTGCCTTGCATGCCCCACGCGAATCAAGACCCAGGGTGATGTAGAAGACCTGAGTAATCAAATAAAAAGGCTATAGATAGTATAGTACAGGGATGCTTCAGTAGAACTCAAGTTTGTATCGTTGCGATAAGCAACACTGTAGGGCTGTTTGCACTACATGAATAAAATACTTCCAAGTCATGAAAGGCATCGCTCCAAAAAGGAAAGGCCTCTGTGGACCCTTGTCAAGTGGCACTTAAGCAAAAGTCTACACAGTTGATATAGGCAAGTTTTACAACCCACTGTATACTTGAAAATGTATAAATTCCCCACAAGGCAAAAAAAATATGAAAGTCTAGTCTTTAAGCCATTGGAGAATTCATGCTTTCTTTCTCTCCAGTAGGGAAATGCCTGTGATGGGTGATTAAACAGAGAGAAATTGGAAATGCTCAAAGTGCTCTTGAGAAGAAGAAAAAAACACAGCTGAAGAGGAGATGTTACTGATTGACTTGGGGATTCCAAATTAAGTACATTACAGGAAATGACACTGCTTCAAAGACAAGGTTGTGTTTGCTACGGGGGGGGGGGGGGGTGGTCCTATTAGAAGACTGCTGTTAGAGAGAGACCGAGTAGTTACATAACACAGGCCCAAAAAAAAGAAAAGAAAGTCTCATTCCTCGCCTTTGTTCCTGCCAAACTCACTTTAGAATCTAATAAACTTTGACCCAAGAATTCTCTCTGTTTTCCAAGAGTTTCTCATTTCCTTACCCTCGCTAGTTGTGCTCGAGGCCTACTCACTACCCGAGAGGACAGGAATACCTCATCCTCTGAAACACACAGTAAACTTGGACTAAAATGATGTCATCGACTAATAGTGATGTGTTGACATGCACCAGTCGGGACTGATACGGAGCGGGCTTGGTCCACAGTACACACTGGACAACCATGACTACCTTATCACTACAGTACACCGTTTCTCACCAGCTCAGTGGCCTTGCGGTTAGAGTCCCACCCTTAGATTGGGAGGTTGTGTGTTCGCTCCCTGGCCGAGTCATACCAAAGACTATAAAAATGGTACCCGATGCCTCCCTGCTTGGCACTCAGCATTAAGGGGTTGGATTGGGGGTAAGACCCCCGGGACATACCAGCGTCATGTCCAGGGGGTGTACATCAAGCCGCCTCACGCTACGGCCCTAAGGGCCATTAGGCTCAAGAACCATCGGTTCTCAAGGCTACTTACTTACTTTACTTCCTTACACAGTTTCTCAGCAGTTCTCACAGCTTTACTTTCGGCATGACCACACAGACAGAAACTGTGGTCGCAGTGTCAGGAGTGTCATTTCCTGATGTTCAAAATGAAACTGAAGGGGTCACAAATGTCTCTCAAAGGCCTACTGCATCATTGATACTATGTAGCATCTGAGTGGAAAAATACAAACACAATCACTGAATAGAAGATTATTACTATAACGTTTTAGCTGCTTTAAAGAAATGCAAAGGATCAATTTTTTTTATGCAACAGCATGCCTGAATCCTGAAAGCCCTTTGCTGTACAGTGCTTTAAACTGGGAGGTACGAAACTGCTGTCAATAGCTTATAGGGTAACGTTCACCTGCAGAATGGACTATTGCTGACTGGCAGTGATGGACATGCAATTTCTGCCGACTGAGAAGCATCTGTGTCATGTGTCAAAGTGAGGCCAAAACAACGTGGGCATGATAGCCGTCCTTGTTCCTATCGTCTAACTACAGTGTTCCCCAAATACACACCTTTATAGAACGAACGAACGAACGGACACACACACACACACAGACAGACACACACACAGACACAGACACACACACACACACGTCTGAAAGACAAACAACTTATCATGGCTTTCCCTGTTTAGTTACAAACCTGTACTAACATGTCTGATTCACCAGTGGTTAATACAGTCAGGTCTGTTAGAGCCGGGTGGGAATGAAAGACTGCACATCCTTGTAGCTCTGCAGGACTGAAACTGAAGGTCCACGGTCTATCTAACAACATACTGTACACATGCAAGGCCAGAAACAGTTAAAAAGGTGCATCGTCCTGAGCAAACAGGACACCCTTTATCAAACGTTATTTCAATGTTCTCCGAACCCATTAACCCACTGTAAGTGACCGACTGAGTTCTGTGTCAACAGTATCCTGTTTCTTTCCAACTGTCAACATAACATCAACGCATTCTGACTCTGCCAGGCAAACTGTTCCATGGAGCAGAGCTCCCATTCATCTCAATGCCGCCGTGATCCAAACACATGACCTCAAAGTCATTAGTATCAGCCATAAATAAACCAGATACCAGTATCAGTGAATGTATCGCATATCCTCTGATACCCTCAGATATAACACATACTGTATTTGTGGTTGGTTATCTGGCTGTAAATCGACCAACCTGCGGAGATATGACGTTAACGAGATGTGGGATCATTATCGGTGTGAGATTACAAAGGGTTGGGAGTCGACTCGGCGGTGATGACGAGGAGGGTCCCTTTATCACGTTACCTGGTCTCTCTCGTGTGGGAGGAGAGTCACGCACGCCGCGGCCAATGGGGAAGCACTCGGACACCTCAGGCCCCTCCCCTCGGCGTTGCCGTGGTTCAGCCGGTAGCGCGGGCCGTTCTTTAGCAGCCGGCTGTTGTTGACGGCCCGTTTGGCCGCCAGCCGCAGGCGCTGCTGGAAGGCGGGGTTATCGATGATGGCCGCCAGGTCGTCCTGGTTACGCAGGTACCGCTCCATGTTCTTCAGAGAGGAGCCGTGGTTGTCGTCCAGACCCTCCAACGCCCTCCGGATCATTTTATTCCAATCGACGTGGCGCAGGTCGCTCGAATTCCACACAGGAGTCCTAGATCCCTTAGACGACGGCAACACAGATGGGTTTGTTGTCGCAGCGAGTTGGGGACCGGGTCCAGATCCGATTCGCCCAGGATTTCCGGGGTCCTTGTAGGACGCGCTCCCCTTGTTTGTAACTTTGAGGATGGAGCCATCTTGAACACTTAATTCCAACTGCTCCAGAACGGTCCTCTTGTCCAGGCCGTGCAGCGTCGCGACCGCATGACAGATGCGCTCCTCGGAAGGCCTCTGCTTTTGCCTTTTGATCTTCTGTATTGCTTCAAGAATCCACTCCGTATAGAGAGGGTTTGCAAGTTTTACCATGGTTAAACAATTAGATTCAGGAAAGAGTGATCCATAGAGGTTCCCCTGCAGTGTTGTCGAACATCTGGTACATCCACATCTTGAGAAGGTCAAAAAGTAATGTTCCACCCCAGCACCCAGAGATCCTTGTAAATCCCACGTCTTTTTTTTCACACAAGAACACAAAAAAAGTAGAGTAGATAGAAGGTAATTCCTCAACGGTTGTGGGGTCTGCTACCAAACGATCTGGAACACGATTCCTTCAGGATCCAAATGAAGCATAAAGGGGAACATATTACTTAGAGATATTATTAGAAATATAAAATATAAAAAATTAAATCTCTATTTGTATTATGTAATCTAATATGTTATTACATAATACAAACAACAACAACACAACAAATACAATACAGACCTAGCCTATAACAACACAGACAGAGACAGATGTCACCCAGCCCTTTTACAGAGGGGCCTGCTAGACAGGTTAGATAAAGGTAGACATTTATGAAAGCATTTAAACAGGAATTGCATAACAAACCTTCACAATGTTAGGATTAGTGTCGTCTATTTCTTAGAAAAGATGACATGCATACATATTCTGTTACTGAAAAGCAGTTTCTATGAAAAACAACTTGTCAACATGAAGGGAATGTCAGAACACGACACAGAGACAGATTGAAGATGCAGACATCCTAGAGAGGTCAGATGTTACTTAATCCATAGTCTGAAACCTTATAATCCACTGGCCAAATCTGACGTTAGTTTAGTGTTATTGATACATTATACATCTGACAAACAGGACATTGTAACATACAGGTAAGACTCAGAAAAACGTTATCAGTTGCATTGTAACAACATTTAATCAGTTAGGGTATAATTTCTGCTTTCTCTCCTTTTAAATCAGAAAAAAAATATTCTATTGCAATTATGATCAACTGTACTTTCTATAGTAAAGTGTCTCTATCCTTATTGCTGTCAAATCGTTTTAAAGACAACTCATAACATAAGAAAGTATCTGGAGTTTGACTTGCAAGCGAGTTTGACAGCTCAGATGGAGCCAGTGACAAACAGGGATTTGTTCATTTTAGCTGTCAGCTGCGAACCCGTCAATTAATATTGTTGCACTTTTTGACAGCTGCCGAGGGATGGTCACCGCAAATGTATGACGGCGATACAATGTTACAAACTAACACGAATCCCGAGTGAGCGAAGATATGATAAGTAACAAACCTTGACTTGTCAGTCGAGCTGTGGATAAATAACCCTGCTGCCTGCGTTACTGATGTGACCTAAACAGTCGCCATTTTGTTACAATGTTGTAGTTTAACATGAATCCGACATGACGCTGATTACAATCCAATGGAGTCTCATTAAACCTTACCTACACTAATGTGCCCTCCCTAGCAACTTTAATATTGGCTGTAAAGACTAGATCCGATTTCTGGTTTGATAAAGCACATGTCAATCATTATATATGAGCTCACTTTAAAAAAGGGACTGCGTTGGCTGCATGATCTGTCACTACACTCAGTTGACCCGCCTCTTAAGGTGCCTTGGAGATGTGATGGATTGCAATTATATATATATTTATATATCTATTTACCTACAACACTCACTGTTGAAGGACTGAAGAGTCAGCACATGATTGAGAACGATTTAATAGCCATTTTATATACCAATTAGATGATAGACTCATTTCTATAAATCATTTAAATGTAGTTGCAAAATTAATGGTTTACTCTTTAGTGTCAAGTACCAGCCCACCTTTAGTACGACTCCTCCTTGAAACAATTGGTTACACTTGAAAGTGATTTGGATCATTTTTAGACTTTAATTGGTTGTTTGTTAAATCCATCATTTATTTGCAGAAAGTGGCAAGAAAGACTCGGGTCACTGATTTAAAGCAGCAAGTTTGTAACATATCTTAAGGTGATGTAACTGTGCCAATGGTGTGAAAGCTACCCGACACTCTCCCTTCTTCCAAACTGGTGTGGTTGTTCTCTTATGTTTCCACTCTCTAAGGCTGATTAAGGCTTACAGTTACAGCTGCACCTCGAGAATTAACTGTTTCACCAACTCATCAATGTACCGACGTTATAAAACTACAGAATAATAAGTAGGGCACTATAAATAATCCTTCAGGGTCTCCTCTCCATCAAGCGAGCATTTCTCCACATACGCCAGCCTACATGCCAGGCGAGGCGATCACATTCTCCCATGTCGGAGAGCATTACAATACTTATTATTATCTCCGTGGAACATTTCCGATGAGAAAAATCAACACATGTGGAAAATTCCAAATGCAATCTGAAGTAATCGGAGTAAGCAGAGTAACCGGAGAGTCCCACATCTTCTCTGTTCCTTCATTATGGATCGCTACAGTTTCTTGAGCCATTTCTCAGTTGCTTCGTTTTTTTTGTGTGTGTGTGTGATTATTTGTCAGAGATACTAACAGCCCTCCTTGAATTTACATCGTTTACAAAATGTGGCGCCGCCGGGCGAGGAGAGCAAAAACAAATTACGCAAGTTTCATGCAAGGATGAAATGTAACCAGTGTGGAAAAAAAGGCAATAAGGCTACCGTAAATATTTGCTGGTAGTTACCTCAAGTTTTTCCCCCCGGATACTCTCCTCTTCATTACCACGATGATTGAAACGATGATGTATAAATACACAACGGTATATCCATTGGGGTATTTTTTTTCCTCCTGGTATTTAATCTCTAAACGAACGCTAGGCTTGCTCTGAGACAGAGAGGACCTGATAACAACTAATTGAAAGGTTAATCTACATAGCAGGCTGTGACAAAGTGGTACCCTCCCCCTTCCCTTCCACTGTAGACATCCCTACTTCAGTCTGGCGGAGGACCGTCGCCCCTGTGTGCGCTCCTGCAATGATCATAGAAAAACATTTTATGTCAATTTCACTTTACCCATTAAAATGAGCACAGGGGAAGGCGCGTATTTATTAGTCAATTTTTTTGCCACGGATCTTGACTTGATGTCTATATTCAGCCACACAGTGTTCCGCGAGCGCCTGACACATGCACACGTTGAAATTGGCATTAATCTCAAAGGATAATAACTTCCTAGATATTGATATGGGGCCATTTATAAACACCATATGTTTCTGAGCAGCGTGGGATAATGCTACCAGCTGCATGTGTGGGTCCTCTTGGAAACATAATGACCGAATGAATGAACACATCATCACAAATCCTTGATTTTTAAATTGATTTGAAAAATCGTTAGTTATTAATAATAATAATAATAACAATAAACAATAATTTTTGAAATATGCACTGAATCTATGTCTGGAGATGCTAACTTTATCATAGGCAGCCTACAAGACTGCAATTATCAGGTATTTAATGGGCCATGTCAAATCAACAGTGTGTTACATATTAATCGCCGGAAGCAACGACCACAAGATGCCTGAGCTACCTATTCTCTTGATGCATTACGTCACACCTAGCATTATGCATTTATGTAACAGCATTCTCATTTTACAAGCAGTAATACATGTGTAATCTGAGGAGGACACGTGGTTACATCCCATTCTGTGTCACAGGCACATAGAAGTAACAAGACTCAACACTGTGGAGAGAAATAATTATTGTGTGGTGTAAATGTGTCAGTAATAAACACTAGGAAAGGAAACTATAATTAGTTTATATTAGCCTCTAGTTAGTCATGCAGTCAATGTTGTTGACAACATTACATAGAATAATAAGAATAATTAAATTCAACCTGAGTGGCTAGGAAAAACAACATGATATCCGACTACACTGACACAACATAACACAGATTGTTAATGAATCAGAATCAGAATGGGTTTTATTACGTCACAATGCAAGACAAACAGCAGATACATGTGAGAATGTTTGTTGTGGTCTGACACGAAACAATGGTCATTTCAAAGGGCATTATAACCCAGATTGACAGAGGAGAAGGGAAATGCTGTTCTGATTAGATGTGGCTGGGGTATTCATGTCAAGAGAGGCGCTGACCAAACACGCCTGTGTCTAGATATAATGAATGTCACCCTGGGCCCCAGCAGGTTCCCCCACTGCTGCCTGGGTCCAGGGATAATTTGAATTGGAGCATGTGCCATCACCGTCTGCCCATCCCCCCACCACCACTCAATCCCTGCCAACTGCCACACTGGTGCTCAGAGAAGCACTGCTGCCCATCTGCGGGGCAAAACACTGGCTGGATCCCCAGTCACTCCCTCTGCCCGCTTTCAAAGCAGAGAGGCTGGTTTGTGACCCCATGTGAGGGCATATACCACATAGACACGTTCTGTGTGTGTGTGTATGTATGTGTGTGTGTGTGTGGGTGTGTGTCTGTGCATGTGTGTGAGTGTATGCGAGTGTGTGTGTGTGTGTGTGTGTGTGTGTGTGCGTGTGTATGTGTGTGTGTGTGTGCGCGTGTGTGTGTATGTATGTGTGTGTGTATGTGTGTGTGTGTGAGCGGGTGTCTGTGCGTGTGTGTGTGAGTGTATGCGAGTGTGTGTGTGCGTGTGTGTGTGTGCGTGTGTGTGAGTGTATGCGAGTGTGTGTGTGTGCACGCCTGTGTGTGTGTGTGCACGCCTGTGTGTGTGTGTGCAGTGCTGTGCACGCCTGTGTGTGTGTGTGCACGCGTGTGTGTGTGTGTGTGTGTGAGTGCGTTATTTCTTTGACAATATAACTGCATGAGCTCCAAATTTGCCAGCGCCATATGGTCATTCAGAAGCTCTCTATCTAACCTATGATATCTATCTATGTCTATAATATATGCCATCAAGCTAAGGGAAATGAACAAGTTGGCACGGCCCACTCAAAGTGGGTAAAAAAGAAAGGGAGACCTTGCCAGGCACATTACAAAATTGCTGAACTACTGTCGAATTTCTAACTCTTTTAAACATTTCTGGAACAAGAATTAAGGTGAACATAGACGGAAAGCTGTGTTTAATAGTTTCCTTATCATGGTAAGCATTCTCATTACTTAACCATGGCTCCATCTTTGTGTTTGTGTTTTGCCATCTGTCATCTTGAGAAGCAAATGAACCAGCTGCCACAGAGTGTGATCTTGCCCAATCAGAAATGCGGTCTTTTCAAAGCGCATCTGTGTGAAACCTTAAAAAAAAAAAATACGGATGAAAAAAGAAGTGTCTCAAAGTTGTTAATAAAATGTTGGCTGGAACATGTTTTCACCTAGATGCCCCCGATTAGCATAAACACAAAAACGCAGCCTCATTAATGGAATCAGAGCCCTCGCTTAAGAGGTGTGAAAATGGAACCCTCTTCAATTTTAATGAAGCTCAAAAATCAAGATAAAAAAAAAGATGATATGCAAACAGGTTGTGTTATGTGAAGTACTGCTATCAAAGTAATGATAATGAAATATAGTTCACTACACCTTTGTTGCAGTCAGGCAGGGTAGGAGTGGGGGGTACTCAGAACCTGTTTTTCAAGGCCACCAACCAACACTTTGGTCACCCCATGTAGGGCGGTGGGGGGTGGGGGGCAGGGCCTCTCCCTCTGATCCTCGTCTCCAACGCCCAGTAACGGCACAGCTGGGTAAGAAGGATCAGCCTAATTTTCGGGTCCCTCTAATGGTTGCCATGAAGAGCAACCACTAATCCCATCACCATAGAAAAACCACCTCCTGCAGCTGAAGGAATTGAGATCCAGGAACTCCGAGCATCCAGTTAAAACCCCACTGACTGACTGACTAGCTTGCTGGCTGATTTACTGACTGACTGGCTGACTGACTGACTGGCTGATAAACTGACGGACTGACTGGCTGGTTGACGGCTGATGGACTGACTGATTGACTGACTGACTGGCTGGCTGGCTGGCTGGCTGACTAACTGACTTGACTGACTGGCTGGGTGGCTGGCTGACTGATTAACTGGCTCACTGACTGACTGGCTGGCTGGCTGACTGACTGGCTGGCTGACTGACTGACTGGCTGGCTGGCTGAGAGGACTGAGCAGCACCGTCCGGGACTCCAGCCCAGATCCTCCTTCTGATAATGATGACATTGCACTGACACTGCAAATCTTGCACTATACACTTTACTTTATATATAGTTATATATGCCATTTAGCTGACGCTTTTATCCAAAGCGACTTCGATTGCAGTGAGTGCATACGTGTTTCAGTATATATGGTCCCAGTGGGAATCGAACCCCCAAACTAAGCATTGTCAGCGCCATGCTCTGTTGTTTACTGTTACTATTTTTAATGGCTTGTATTTGTGTTTCAATTTTATACTTATTACACTGTATTGTTCATGTTAATTGATGTTGTTGCTGCTTTAAGCCTTAAGCATTTTGTTCCATTGTATACTTGTATATCATGTAATGACAAATAAACTTGAACTTGAACCTGATGGTGTTGAACTCTCTCTAGAGTCTAACAGAACATGACACAGAACATTAGCACCTTGTTGCTAGCACCCACTACCTTTCATAAACACATATTATTAGGAAGAAATACGTGGAGAAAAGAAATACAGACTCTATGAGGTACTGTAACAGTCAAACATCTTTATATGCATTTGTTAACTTTCTAGTCAAAATGATATGACATTGTGTGGCCATTGAGGACGTTGCTTGAAGTTAAGAAACATTTACAAAGTCTTGGACCACCCAAGCCCATGTTGAAAGTTTGTGTTATCAGGAACAATCGAATGTATCGTGATTTGTGACAAACATGGAGAGACATTTATTAATTCAGCCGAATCCTAACTTGTGATCCATGCCAGAACCTGGATTCCCTGTAAACCATGCTTTGACGTGAGAGGGGGATTCCCTGTAAACCATGCATTGACGTGAGTGGGGGATTCGCAGGAAACTTTGAAGTGCACAGATCTCAAATTTGGATTTGGCAAAAAAAAACAAAAAAACAGATCAGAAAACATAATCAAACTCTACAATTGAAGAGTTATCAATTATTACAAGAGTTATCAATTATTAGACACCTCTTGAAAGTAATTCTCTAATGAATGCCTGTTAAAACAGTGGAGTGAGTTAAATGACGTGCAGTGATCCTGGCACAGACAGTTAATGGAGTGTCGTTTAAAAAGTCAGCTACTGTACTTAAGCAATTGATTCACTGGTCGACATTCTCACAACAATACAATGACTTCCCAAAAGCAAATGTTTTAACAACAACAACAATAACAACAACAACAACAACCTGTTATCCATGAAATTATTGTAGTTGTACAAACGTTACGCAACTTTGAGGCACACACACCATCTTAAATGCAGGTATTTTCGGGAAAAAAAACATGGAAATGCACAGTGCTTTAGATAAATATTGTCGGGTTCATCAATGGAAGTCGGGCTTGTCGGGGAAAGTGCATCCTGCCCTCCTGATGATCACGTTGGCTGCGTAGTGGCCGGCCCGGATGCACTCCTCCAACGGCCTCTCCTGCACCAGCTCAGACAGGAACCCTGGGAAGATCAAAGGTCCATTTAGACGGGGTCCCAATGTCATAGATATTAGTAATGGGGGGGTAATGTTCAATCATTCTGGACTGTTGTTACTGTATATAATGTTTCAGATGTCTATTTATTGTATTTATTTTATTTTATTCTATTATTCAATTGTCGTTTATTGTTTATTTTGTTGTTGTTGTTGTTTGTGGTGGGAGCTGCGGTAATGTGTTAATTTCCCTTCAGGGATCAATAAAGTGTCTATCTATCTAATCTATCTATCTAATCATATATAATATATGTTATGCTACACTGGTCTCTACCATGTCTCTTAATTTCCATACTACTCATTGCCTTATATTACAGTTTATCTTTATTGTATTGTTGTATTTTTATTATATTGTTAAGCACTGTGAATTGCAATTTTGCACTATATAAATAAAGTCTGATTGATTTGATTTATAGATATGAGTAATGTAATCAGATAAATGTGTGATACTGGTATATTGGTAATAAGGGGCAACCCCTATCACGGATTACATTTATTACCATTAGGTATAAAACAAACCTGAACATGACCATTTCACAGAGACTAAAACAGCAGGGTGAAAATGTCACTTCCATCGAAATATCTGGAGGTATTGTGTCACATTGGGGGCCACATCAAACAGGGTTAATTAGATTCGACATGGAAAGTCATGCTGTGGTGGAGGGTAAGTGGCCCAATCAGGGCCGGAGGATGACAGCACTGTACCTCCCACGAAGGCGTCTCCCGCTCCGTTAGTGTCCACGATGTCCCCCTGGTCGATGTCCAGGACGGGGAACATGGTCACCTTCTCACCTGGAGGCCCATGCAGCAGAGAGGGAGGGGGGGGGACACAGAGGAATAAGAGCTGGTCAAGGAAGCGTTAGTAGGCAACATGTTTTTAACACGAACTGAATGGGAGAGACCTACAGTGCATCCAACAACACACTGAGCTGGTTTCATGGACGCAGATTAAGACTAATCCCAGACTAAAAAAGCATCCTCAATGGAGATCTTCCATCGCAGGTGGGATTTAATCCTGGACTAGGCTTAAACCTTGTCTGTGAAACCGGCCCAATGTGTCTCAGATCACAATGATTTCTACTGTACAGGTGAAAGATAGAGTAGATAGATAGATAGATAGATAGACAGACAGGCAGACAGACAGACAGACAGACCCGACAGACAGACAGATAGATAGATAGATAGACAGGCAGACAGACCAGACAGACAGACAGACAGACAGACAGACAGACAGATAGATAGATAGACAGGCAGACAGACAGACCCGACAGACAGACAGACAGATAGATAGATAGATAGATAGACAGGCAGACAGACAGACAGACCCGACAGACAGACAGACAGATAGATAGATAGGTACTTTAATGATCCCAGAGGGCAAATTAAGGCAATCCAGGCATGTGTCTACAGTATGTGCTGCCCGGCCTGTATGGGATGCATACTGTAGAGATTAGAGGTGTATTACTCTACACAAGTTCAGTCGAATATCATCTCAAGATGGATAAGGGTTCTTAAACCATGAAAGAATAGTTGCTTGGTTTCATTTAAATAACACGCACACACAATCTTTTCGAAAATTGAATCCATTAAAGGGGAGCTACACATTATCTTCTGAGGAATATATTGCTTCAATTATCAGTAGCACATGTACTTCAAAAGAAACTTCAAGTGAAAAGAAGTTACAGGGGAGGGAGGAAAAAGGAAGAAAAAAAAAGAAAGAAAGAGAAATCGACCAGATGACACAGTCTGGTCTTGAGGTGTAGAATGACATTAAATCAGCAACTTATGTCAGTACAATCTGAACCACACACACAGGGTCTTCAAACACGGACCCCGGTGCTGACGTGAACCTTCAAAAAGGTGTGGGAGACAAAAGACTGACATGAAGATGAAAGGAACACGAAGAGTCTGACAGACTTCTTATTGGGGGGGGGGCCTGGGAGTTTAGGGAGACAAGAAAGAAAACTAACAACAAAATGAGTCTTGTAAAGAGCCGCCGCCCCCCCCCCCCCCCCTACCCCCCCGCTAATGGGAACAACAGGCTTTCACTGATTAATTGTCTCATTGCAAGAGGAGACACCCAGCCTCATCAATTTGAGTGAACTTCCCTACGTCCTCAAGAGTCCAGTGTAATAAGCAGAGAAGACTTGAGGCCTGTTTGTCTAAAGCACTTCAACTGAATGGAGCGTATTGTCTCCCAGGACAGCTGATGCCATTCCCATGAATGAAGCCGATCCACCGTGTGAACGCAGCAGCAACACAGAAAAAAAAAACCTTGTCAACAACGATCGTTCACACAGAGACTGGTGTACTGTATCTGTCTGTTAGGTTGTAAAACGGTGTGATGAATGTAGCCGTATGTGTGGCACAATGACCAGGCATATTGATGAGCCCAACAATTGCACATATGGCTGATTTTGAGACAGCGTTTCCCTCCCTTTCAGGGAAGCAGCTGATTGTCACTTTGATAATATATTACAATAGACCGAGATCCTTTTAGGATCAGCTAATTAGGGGCATAACGACTTTGCTTAATTGATGTTGCAAATGAAGCTAGTGAACCCTCCTCCCTCTTGAAATGATTAACCACACATCCTACATGTAAATTGCGCTTATAATAAATCATAGTTTGTCAATTATTTAACAGTTGAAAGATTGAAATTATTAATTGGTAAACTGTTTATTTTAAGAGGGGTTTAATTAGACAAACCAACACAAGACTCCACTAAAAAGGCCAGGTGTTCCACGCAGTAGCTTGCCGAAAGACAGAAACCTCATAATAATACCAACTGGCGTACTTATTGAGCCAGATTCCAAACAAGCTTGCTGCTGTTCAACAGCCCCCAGGATATGAAACGGAATAGCCAAGGTAAATATGTTTACACCGGTGAAAACAAAAGGTTATTTTCTCACTAAAGGTTTCCACTGTGGGCGGTGGAGGAGGAGCCGCACATCTGAGACACAGCGAGACATAAGCAGATAGCGACTGATGAGGTTAATTAAACTGCATGAACTTTGTAATCGCAATCATATCAACTGTACTAACAAGGATATGCCCCCTAAGGATCCAACCATCCATCTGGGCATTGATAAGAGGAGACCACAATCATGGGTCACACTTTACATTTAGCTGCCCCCTATACCCTCACATTGTGATCCTCTGTGGCTCAGTCGGTAGAGAACGGCGCTAACAAAGGTTGTTGGTTCGATTCCCTGCTGGGACCATATATACTGAAAAATGTCTGCTCTGACTGCAATATAAGTCGCTTTTGGATAAAAGCGTCATCTGAATGATATATATTCTTATTATTACTTGTGCAATAATTCTGTATGTACCATGTAACAGAACGTTAATAGTGTTGTTACAAGAGGAAGAGAGAGGTTATTAGACAGATATGTGGGCAACTTGATGTAAAGTGTGGTTCACCCAACCATTTAGAGGTACTGGCCTATAGATGCAGCGGTTTGTCCATGAATCACATCATAAACTCTCAATCTTGACTGAACAAAGATATGAACATGTTCTTCGCCTAGGCCGATCTTTATGACGTTGTTTTTCTTAGGTTACATGTCATTTCCCATTCGTTTCACAGTAAGCCATTTACAGGAAAGTACCTCTGCCGATGACTACAGCTCTACTATAGAACCATCAAACCACAACAGGACACTCCCTTCCTCCTCTTCCTCCTCCGACTGACAGGGCCAACACGGAGACATGTCCCCGGACAGGAGGGAGTAGGAAAGTTCACATAACTTCTTTAGGAGGTAAGAATTATATTATGAAACTTTGACTGACAAGTGTGCTCCGGTTACAGCCCACCGAACCCTTGGCACTGGGAAACACAAAGAGCTCATTGGCGAAAAGGTCTGTCATGGAAACGGTAATAAACCCTCTGCTGCCAAAACCCTCTGTGTCTCTGTTGTTATTGGCTTGTAGCACGTCTGAAAACATCACTCCACTGTAAGCATTTCACATTTCACTGTAATGAGGGCAGGGTCAATCTCTCCTTTTTTTTTCGCCAGTCATTAAAGCTCCACCGTGGTTGATTTAAAAAGGCTCTTATGGCGCTAGAATAACAGAGTAATAATGGTAGAAGTTTTTGTATTGAATCAACAAGGTAGCCGGGTGCAGAGGTGGCCTTTAGAGGTGTGTGGGCGTTTCAAACAGTTAACCTGCAGCACTGAAAAGAAACAGGGATTCGTTTAAGAATGAAACGCATCCTCGGTAAGCAATTCGCAATTGTGCGCTTTAGTTAATTTGATCTTCATAAAACTCCCCTCATTAACAATCCTCGAATGCTAATGATCAGCTGAAAGAATCTTTTCAACGAGCAACTCTCTTTGAAATTTGTACCAATTAAGTGCTTTGTTAATGACTATTTTGCAGAACAATGCGCATTCACACCATTGGCATTGGCTGATGAAAACACTCGGCTATGAGAAAAGCATTTCAAATGAGTCTGTCGTGGATATGACTAGATAATGAGCACATTGAGCTTTGTTTTGCTTTAAAAAACCATTACATGCTTCACCTAATTCTTTCTTATTACATCCCGTGGTGAGGCTGAATAAATGACTGCCACCAGCAGGTTAGCACAATGATGTATGCCAGCACTGACATATAGAACTATTTCAATATGCAAGGCGGATTCAACAATTATTACACGTATCATAGTAAATTGGGGGGCATGTCATACATCTGAAATGACAAATGAGTACTCTGCTGTAAGGTGCGCACTGAACCGTCGGCAGTTTAAATACAACGTCTCTCTGACTGACTGACGGAGAGACACGTGCCCAATCATGATACTGTTTTTTTGGAACGGTTACGTTGCATGTCAGCCAAACTGTCTCGGGGGGAGGGAGAGAGAGAGAGAGAGAGAGAGAGGGGAAACAACATTACCACTTTCTTGGCAAACATGTCAGGTTAGCAGCACAAGTCGACATTCAATCTGTTTTCCTTATCGTACCCGGCATCTTTATACACAATTGAGTTAAAGAAAAAAGAAAAAAAGAAAAAACATATGACTGTAATTATTGTAACCACAGGCAGAAAAGATAAACAACTAACATCCCTCGTGAAAGATGAAGGAAAACACTCTGATAAGGGTTGCCAAGTAAAATAGTAGAGGTCATTCTTCTCCGGGAGTAAGCCGCTAATTGATTCCTTCTCTTTCTGCAGGGATATGAAATACAAACTGGTTCCTTTTCCGACGGGCTATCGATTTGATCCTGTGAGTCTTATTGTATGTAACGCTATACGACCCATGGCACCATGGTGATAATCATGGAGTCATCAGATAACTGTAAACTACTGTACTATACTGTTCTGTGTGTGTGTAGGGTGCTGTTAAACGTACTTAAGATGAAGGGTATTTTACCACTCACTATTTGACCCGTTAATCACATAGGCCTAATGTGTGCCTGTTTGATCAGGGCTGTATTTCAATGTCAAATTAAGTATTCCGATTTCAGGAATGTGGTGACGATAGTGGATTTGAACATGTACAGTAGTACATATAACCACAAATGTCATACATACTGTACACACTACATAAATACATACATACTGTACACACACACATCCATTAATTCATTCAATCCATACATTCCATCCACACATTACATGCATCCATACATTACATCCATCCATCCATACATTACATCCATATATACACACATACATACATTACATCCATCCATCCATCCATATATACACACATACATACATTACATCCATCCATACATAACATCCATATATACACACATACATACATCCATATATACACACATACATATATTACATCCATCCATACATCCATATATACACACATACATACATTACATCCATCCATCCATATATACACACATACATACATTACATCCATCCATACATACAGTATATACACACATACATACATTACATCCATCCATCCATATATACACACATACATATATTACATCCATCCATACATACATGTATGCTTCTGTCCAGTTCTGCTTTGACTTGGGAATGGGACTCAACTTGATTGATTAACACATAAGACTGAGTCCTTTATTAACACATAAGTAGGTAAGTAGCCTTGAGAAGCGACGGTTCTCGAGCCTAATGGCCCTTAGGCCGCAGGGGCCTATCTCCTGTTTCCGTAGCGTGAGGCGGCTTGATGTACAAGTACACCCCCTGGACATGACGCTGGTATGTCGCGGGGTCTTACCCCCAATCCAACCCCTTAATGCTGAGTGCCAAGCAGGGAGGCATCAGGTACCATTTTTATAGTCTCTGGTATTACTCTGCCGGGGATCGAACTCACAACCTCCCAATCTCAGGGTGGGACTCTAACCGCAAGGCCACTGAGCTGGTTAACACGTCCTTTATTAACATATAAGACGTAGTCCTTTATTAACACATAAGACTTAGTCCTTTATTAACATATAAGACTTAATAAAGGACTAACACATAAGACTTAGTTCTTTATTAACTCATAAGACCTTTATTAACATATAAGGACTTAGTCCTTTATTAACACATAAGACTTAGTCCTTTATTAACTCATAAGACTTTTATTAACATATAAGGACTTAGTCCTTTATTAACTCATAAGACTTAGTCCTTTATTAACTCATAAGACTTAGTCCTTTATTAACATATAAGACTTTTATTAACATATAAGGACTTAGTCCTTTATTAACTCATACGACTTAGTCCTTTATTAACTCATAAGACTTAGTCCTTTATTAACTCATAAGACTTAGTCCTTTATTAACTCATAAGACTTAGTCCTTCATTAACTCATAAGACGTATTTCTCCCAGAGAGTTAGCGAGCTGCTGCTGCTGCAGCAGCCTGGTGGGCCGGTCCCCCTGAGAGCCCTAGACCGGCTGGAGAGCAGCCTGGCAGACCCGGGCTTTATCTGGTCCTTATCAGCGATTAGAGCAGCAGCCTCCTGCTGAACGATGCTTTATTAGATCTCCTCAGCGCCGAGGTCCAGGGCACAATGATCTTAATTAGTGCTTTAATGGGTGTATAAGCAAAAGCGCTGTGTAGTTCAGCCGTGTCAGGGGCTGCTAAATAAAGGACTACGTTCCCCCCACCTCCCTCCCTCCCTCCCTCCCTCCCTCCCTCCCTCTCAGTGAGCGCTGATAGGCATGTTTAAAGCTGGGAGGTGATGAAAGCCTGGTTGAATACCCAAATGAAGAAAAGAAAAAAAGAGAAAGAGAGAGAGAGAGAGAGAGAAAGAAAGATAACAATAACAAATTGACATCTCTTTTTGGCGAATTATACCACAGGGGGAAGCATCCTAGCCATCCTTAATCACTATAAAATGGTTTAACGTGACGTGCAGAGGCTGGCAAATGATCAAATCCTGACAGGAGGACAAATTGCAAACAAAATGGGAGATCAAGTTTATTAGCGAGCGCTGCCTCTGGGAAATGAAAATCTTTAATTCCCTTTTTACATTGACATTTATTTGGCTGCCGCCGTGTGAATAACAGTGTTCACACACGCGCACGCACAGACACGCAAGACACACACACACACACGCACAGGCCCACACACATACAAACAGACACGTATAAGTACACACGCACACACACACGCACGCGCACACTGCAATTTCATCACCATCACCGCTTGCTACTGTAACAGCTCCATCCAAGAGCCCGCACATTCCAGAACATTTATCATGTTTGCCTTTGTAGATGACATCAGAACCACATTGTCTTTCATCCCCGGCGCCACATTCATCATGTATTTTATATAAAGTTCACACAGGCACGCAGCTCTCTGTCTCCATAGAGGAGCAGTGACAGACGCAGGCAGGAATTATCAATCACCACCAAACACCTGCGAGACAATGGATG
>NC_137681.1:22505207-22517707 GCF_963989245.1 Nansenia antarctica | reverse complement strand
TCTTGTATCGGAGAAAAGAGTATCGAAACTTGGTAAGAGTATCGAAAATTGGTCAAATGATGTATACTTTGGCCAGGAAAGTAAACAACTCTAGTGTGGGGATTATTATTAAAGGGGCAATCTGGGATTTCAACAATACCAAACCCGGTCTCCCCACCACTTTATTTGGTAAACTGCTGAGGGACCGGGGCTGGAGGAATGCAACAAAGGTAAAGGAACTCAAATAGACATGTGTGGAGATACGGAGGGGAGGGCGGACCATCCATGAGTAGACGTGTGTGGAGGTGTGGGGGTGAGGGCTGACCATCCATGAGTAGACGTGTGTGGAGATACGGAGGTGAGGGCGGACCATCCATGAGTAGACGTGTGTGGAGGTGTGGGGGTGAGGGCCGACCATCCATGAGTAGACGTGTGTGGAGATACGGAGGTGAGGGCGGACCATCCATGAGTAGACGTGTGTGGAGATACGGAGGCGAGGGCCGACCATCCATGACATGAAGGTAGTTTTAACCATGGTTTATAGCTCTATAGTGTTTGTTTAAAAGTGCATAGTTTACAACGGAGTAAAACAAGCGTATACACTGGGTTCTAATGGGACAAGACAGTGGAACTTATCTCATGAGGCATTTATATTATTATATTCTTCAAGAATCAATGGCTAGATATAATTAATTTCCAAGTCCAAAAATGTTCCAATTTCGATAATAGGAATCGCAGATTAACCCTTTAAAAGACCTGATCTAGGACTAAAATGGAACAGTGACACTGTTAGACACTCACGTAAGCAGGAAGTAGACACTACAGGGGGGTAATATGCACTCCTATTTGACTATATTCACCTGTCCAATCTTGTAAGTGCACCTATGGGGGAATCAGCACCAACTAAATCACATTTCTGCCAAAAAGTGAGTGGAAAACAAGACCAATTTGAGGTGTGAAAAAATAAATAAAAGAACCTCTTTGAACTGCAGCCTTTTCTTAGTAAGAACACGCTAGTGAGGTTATCGGAGAAATCACATTCATCCAATGCAATTTTGCAGAGTGTTCTGGCAAATCAAGTTGACACAGAAAATGTCAGAGAATTGTTACCACTGGGGAGTGTCAACGCTTTGCCCTTTATATTTACTTTTTGTGATGTGAGCTTTTTCCTACCCCCCCCCCCCCTCCACCCTCCTCCCCTCCACCCCCCTGTCCCTCTTTTCCCTTCCTCTCTCCCTTCTCCTGCTCTCTCTCTAAAACCTGTCACTACCATCAGGCTGCCATTTCCATTCCAGTCACGTTGATAAGACCGTAAGTGATTCTGGATGACAATTATTCACACAGCACAGAGCGTCGAGCTGGGAGCAGGGAGCCTCTACCTTTGAAAAGGAGAAGCCACTTAAAAATACCTCAGCACATTTCAAAAAACTCACACATGTTTTTTTTGTTATTTTTTGATTTTCCTATTTAAGAAATCAGTGCAGAGGAATACCATTAAGGATGTTCAACAAATAAAAGAGAGGGGGAGAGGAGAGGAGAGGAGAGAGGAGCTAAATTGAAAGCTAAATATTCATTCTCCTCTTAAGAAGCGGGTGGCTGAGTTAAAACACATACATCCTATGTACTAACAAGGCCTGTAATTTTCATTTACATAATCTAAAACCACAGGTGGCTGTAATTTGGTTATTAAAGAGATGGCGAGGGCTGTGCAATTTGCGTGCGGCATTGCTACAGTACGGCGGAGAGAGAGAGGGGGGAGAGAGAGGAGAAGAAGAAGAACAGGGGAGGACGTATCATCCTCGGGTGGAAGGAAGCTAATGAGGAGGCTTTTTAACCAGGCAACCTGACAAACCCCTAAGCCTGCAGAGAGAGAGGGGGGGGGGGAGAGAGAGAGAGAGAGAGAGCGTGAGAGGGTGAGAGACAGCAAGAGAGAGAGAGAGGGAGAGAGAAAGAGAGGGAGAGAGAGAGAGAAAAAGAGAGACAGTGAGAGAGAGAGTGAGAGAGAGAGAGAGAGAGAGAGAGAGAAAGAGAGAGAGAGAGAGAGAGGGGGGGGGAAGGCTTGAAACCATGCCCAACTTCTCAGCTTCCCAAGAGCCTTTTCAAAATTCAATAAATAACATCTGTAGGCGATGTTGGGTGCAGACCTAGCTGAGTGCGTCATAACACAGAGCTGGCTGAACAAAGAAACCATGACGACTGCCAGGTTTCCATAGCAACTGCTGCAAGGCCTAGAGAGTATAATAGCACATCAATCACTGTCCGAAAAAGAACTTCATTATCAGCAAAAATAAACCTTTAGGATCTGTTTAGTGTGCAATTGGCGGTCAGCTCACCTGGAAGCCCTGCTCTTTGGCGAAAGTAGCCGCCTCCTGAAAGCAAAAACACAAAATGAACAGTTAATTATAGAGTCACACCGCGGTGACAGGATGTCACACTGAAGGCACGCACGCACGCACACACACACAGACGCGCACACACACTGTACACACACGCACGTGCCCAGATGCACCCGGACGCACACTGTACACATATACACACGTACACTGTACACATACACATATACCTATGCACCCACACGCACACTGTACACATATACATGCGTACACTGTACACATACACATACACATATGCACACACGCGCACACTGTACACGGCACATACACACATACCCCCACCCACACGCACGCACCCACACACTGTACACATATACACACGCACGCCCCCCACCCCCCCCCCCCCAACACACACACTACAGTACAGTACAGTATAATACCGTAGAGCGCAGACGTGTCATCTCACCTCCGCCGGCCCCTAACACGTGAGGCTAGTGTGTGTGTGTGTGTGTGTGTGTATGTGTGTACGCGTGTGACACTTGAGATGGTGTAAGTGGTGTTGATTGTGCGACGGCCGCTGCTCCTGGCTTAGTAGCCACGCAGCCATGCCCCCGCTTAATCCACTGGCCTACTTCACCACCAGGGGGGGGGGGGGGGGATTGGGGAGGGAGGGGCGGGTGCTTTCTGAACAGTGGAACAAATGACCTCAAACAGCAGTTGGCGCGGCACCTCCTTTTCGGTTCATTTTCGAACCCGTACATCATAACAATAAGCAGGATCAGAACGTTTACGTCGTAAAACGTGTCACGGAACAAAAAAGACTGTCGTAAGATGTCACGGAATCTTGAAGTATGTCGCTAAACGTCCCGTTAGCCAGACTGTTATTAAATAGCGGCGTACTGTAGGCTTCCCAGGACTAGCCCCCCCCCCCGCGCGCTGCTACTGCTGGATAGCAGGTGATACCGTTTGGCTTTTGTTTTAATCAATGGGGTTGGAGAGCGCTCTCTCTCGCCACATGAGATGCAGTAAAACGGCACAAATCAGGAGTGACAACTCCATTCCACTCAATTCACTCCTGACCCCGGACAAAGCCATAAGTCGATGCTACGATGCTAAATGATCCAATTATATCAGAAGCTGCGCGCGTGCTCTGGCCTGGCAGGCTGACCTTGGGGAGGAGTTGACAACCTGCCCTCAACCGGGGGGGGGGGGGGGACATGGAACAATAAGGTTATAGAGTCCCAGGGGAGGTGGGGGGAGTGTGTGTGTGTGAGTGAGAGAGAGAGAGAGAGAGAGAGAGAGAGTGAGAGTGTGTGTAAGTGTGGGTGAGTGAGAGAGAGAGACAGAGACAGAGTGTGTATGTGTGTGTGTGTGTGTGTGTAGCCTCTGTCTTGGCTCCACATTACAGTGTCAAACACATGTCACTTCCTGGAGAAGAGAGCAGCTCTCTCCATCGTCAACAGGCTCTCAGCTGTATCAGACCAGATGATGATGGTCCAGACCTTTATCCCACACTTACAGGCTACAATCAACGTGTTAACACTCCCATCCACTCCCATTCACTCCCATCCACCCCCATTCACTCCCATTCACTCCCATCCACTCCCATTCACTCCCATCCACCCCCATTCACTCCCATCCACCCCCATTCACTCCCATTCACTCCCATCCACTCCCATTCACCCCAATTCACTCCCATCCACTCCTATCCACCCCATCCACTCCCATCCACTCCCATTCACTCCCATCCACTCCCATTCACTCCCATCCACCCCCATTCACTCCCATCCACTCCCATCCACCCCCATTCACTCCCATCCACCCCCATTCACTCCCATCCACCCCCATTCACTCTCATCCACCCCCATTCACTCCCATTCATTCTCTTTTCTTTACTCGTGAGATACTGACTTGCCTCAGGAGGATTTCATTACAACACCAGCACCAAACATCACATAGCAGGGCCACGCACACGCCTCATAACAGACATGTTGTCAAAACAACAGAATTTAATCTCCAGCTACTTCGAAAGCCTTTAAAAAAAAACGTTAAATACTCTTGACTATTCTGTAGTCAGAATAACACTGTAGTTGGTCTTTACACGTCTCTGACTCCTGGTAGCAGCAGTGTCATTGTCAGTGATTTAGTATATTATAGACCTAGAATATAAAATGCCAACGCTTTTATCCAAAGCAACTTATATTTATCCAAAGCAACTTATATTGCATATAAATGTTTCTGTATATATGGTCCCAGCGGGAATCCAACCCACAACCTAAGCGTTGCTAGCACCATGCTCTACCAATTGAACCACAGAGGACCGCCTGTATGTGTAACGCATTAGATTAGATTAGATTCAAGCTTTTTTTGGCACAACGAAATGTATCTTTTGCTCCAGGCACAGGGTCAGCCACAGCCAGCGCCCCCTGGACCCTAACCCTAACCCTGGAGCAATTAGGGGTTAAGTGCCTTGCTCAAGGGCACGACAGCAGCGCAGATATGACGCAACACAGCAGCCCTCCCCCAGTCACCACCAGCTCACACGCAGCTCCCTCCTGAGGCAGCGGATGGAACCAGCGACCTTTTCCGATTGCCAGCCGACCTCTCTGACCTCTCTGACCTCTAGGCTACCTGCTGACCCCTGGAATGAGCATCACAGGTGTCCAGTGTGTCTACGGACTCCCCCCCCCTTGTGCGTTGCAGCTGTTACGGACCCTTATAGCTCAATGAAAGCAGCGAGAGGCGCTCTCTGCGCACTTAGGATCAATGCATCATTTCAATTTATTAGCTTTAGAGCACAGTGTTAACCCGCGGGCGCTTATGGCGGCAAAGACGTGTGAATGTGAAACCAATGTGAACGCGCTGAATAATGAGGAAGGACGCATTTATAGCCCCTGTGTAAATATAGAAAGGCTGTTATTTGTTGTGAAACCCATCAAGCAAATATCATGCGCGGCGAGGGTGACGGGAAGGTGTCTATAAATGGCTTCATAATGCCTCATAAACAGGTGTCTTATGGAAGTATTAACGCACGGAGGTGAGCGGTTTGGAAGGGGGCTTGGTGACAGATGCGTGGGTGTCAGGGGGGGGGGGGGGGGGAGGAGGAGGCTGTGTGTGAAGGACTCTGTGTTCCTCCGCAGCTGTCTCTACAATAGCTAACACTTCAAGAGACATCTGGGGAAAATCCTCTAGTGCCCCCCCCCCCCCCCCACACACACACAAAAACAGAAAATTGTGCATGTGTGAAAAATTGTCAAAAGATCTGGTCTGTCTGTAATTACATGTTTTCTCTGATGGTCGTAGTCCCACATCGTGTGACTCCTGACAGATGAGAGCTGCAGACTGGGGACTGAGGGATGGACTAGGGGGGACTAGGAGGGACTAGGAGGGACTAGGGGGGACTAGGAGGGACTAGGAGGGACTAGAAGGGACTAGGGGGGACTAGGAGGGACTAGGAGGGACTAGGGGGGACTATGAGGGACTAGGGGGGACTAGGAGGGACTAGGGGGGACTAGGAGGGACTAGGGGGGACTATGAGGGACTAGGAGGGACTAGGAGGGACTAGGGGGGACTAGGAGGGACTAGGAGGGACTAGGAGGGACTAAGGGGACTAAGGGGACTAGGAGGGACTAGGAAGGACTAGGAGGGACTAGGGGGGACTAGGAGGGACTAGGAGGGACTAAGGGGACTAGGAGGGACTAAGGGGACTAGGAGGGACTAGGGGGGACTAGGGGGACTAGGGGGGACTAGGAGGGACTAGGAGGGACTAGGGGGGACTAGGGGGGACTAGGAGGGACTAGGAGGGACTAGGGGGGACTAGGAGGGACTAGGGGGGACTAGGGGGGACTAGGAGGGACTAAGGGGGACTAGGGGGGACTAGGAGGGACTAGAGGGACTAGGAGGGACTAGGAGGGGCTAGGAGGGACTAGGAGGGGCTAGGAGGGACTAGGAGGGACTAGGAGGGACTAGGGGGGACTAGGAGGGGCTAGGAGGGACTAGGGGGGACTATGGGGGACTAGAGGGGACTAGGAGGGACTAGGAGGGACTAGGAAGGACTAGGAGGGACTAAGGGGACTAGGAGGGACTAGGAGGGACTAGGGGGGACTAAGGGGACTAGGAGGGACTAGGAGGGACTATGGGGGACTAAGGGGACTAGGAGGGAATAGGAGGGACTATGGGGGACTATGAGGGACTAGGAGGGACTATGGGGGACTAGGAGGGACTAGGGGGGACTAAGGGGACTAGGAGGGACTAGGAGGGACTAGGAGGGACTATGGGGGACTAGGAGGGACTAGGGGGGACTAGGAGGGACTAGGGGGGACTAGGGGGGACTAGGAGGGACTAAGGGGGACTAGGGGGGACTAGGAGGGACTAGAGGGACTAGGAGGGACTAGGAGGGACTAGGGGGGACTAGGAGGGACTAAGGGGGACAAGGGGGGACTAGGAGGGACTAGGAGGGACTAGAGGGACTAGGAGGGACTAGGAGGGGCTAGGAGGGACTAGGAGGGGCTAGGAGGGGCTAGGAGGGACTAGGAGGGACTAGGAGGGACTAGGGGGGACTAGGAGGGGCTAGGAGGGACTAGGGGGGACTATGGGGGACTAGAGGGGACTAGGAGGGACTATGGGGGACTAGAGGGGACTAGGAGGGACTAGGAGGGACTAGGAAGGACTAGGAGGGACTAAGGGGACTAGGAGGGACTAGGAGGGACTAGGGGGGACTAAGGGGACTAGGAGGGACTATGGGGGACTAGGAGGGACTAGAGGGGACTAGGAGGGACTAGGAGGGACTATGGGGGACTATGAGGGACTAGGAGGGACTAGGAGGGACTAGGAGGGACTATGGGGGACTAGGAGGGACTAGGAGGGACTAGGGGGGACTAAGGGGACTAGGAGGGACTAGGAGGGACTATGGGGGACTAGGAGGGACTATGGGGGACTAGGAGGGACTATGGGGGACTAGGAGGGACTAGGAGGGACTAAGAGGGACTAGGGGGGACTAAGAGGGACTAGAAGGGACTAGGAGGGACTAAGGGGACTAGGAGGGACTAGGAGGGACTAGGAGGGACTATGGGGGACTAGGAGGGACTATGGGGGACTAGGAGGGACTAGGAGGGACTAGGAGGGACTATGGGGGACTAGGAGGGACTAAGGGGACTAGGAGGGACTAGGAGGGACTATGGGGGACTAGGAGGGACTATGGGGGACTAGGAGGGACTAGAGGGGACTAGGAGGGACTAGGAGGGACGAGGAGGGACTAGGAGGGACTAGGAGGGACTAGGGGGAACTAGGAGGGACTAGGAGGGACTAGTAGGGACTAGGGGGGACTAGGAGGGACTAGGGGGGACTAGGAGGGACTAGGAGGGACTAGGAGGGACTAGGAGGGACTAGGGGGGACTAGGAGGGACTAGGGGGGACTAAGGGGACTAGGAGGGACTAAGGGGACTAGGAGGGACTAGGGGGGACTAGGAGGGACTAGGAGGGACTAGGGGGGACTAGGAGGGACTAGGGGGGACTAGGAGGGACTAGAGGGACTAGGGGGGACTAGAGGGACTAGGAGGGACTAGGAGGGACTAGGGGGGACTAGGAGGGACTAAGGGGACTAGGAGGGACTAGGGGGGACTAGGAGGGACTAGAGGGACTAGAGGGACTAGGAGGGACTAGGAGGGACTAGAGGGACTAGGAGGGACTAGGAGGGACTAGAGGGACTAGAGGGACTAGGAGGGACTAGGATGGACTAAGGGGACTAGGAGGGACTAGGAGGGAGTAGGAGGGACTAGAGGGACTAGGAGGGACTAGGAGGGACTAGAGGGACTAAGAGGGACTAGAGGGGACTAGGAGGGACTAGGAGGGACTAGGGGGGACAAGGAGGGACTAGGAGGGACTAGGGGGGACTAGGAGGGACTAGGAGGGACTAGGGGGGACTAAGGGGACTAGGAGGGACTAAGGGGACTAGGAGGGACTAGGGGGGACTAGGAGGGACTAGGAGGGACTAGGAGGGACTAGGGGGGACTAGGAGGGACTAGAGGGACTAGGGGGGACTAGAGGGACTAGGAGGGACTAGGAGGGACTAGGGGGGACTAGGAGGGACTAAGGGGACTAGGAGGGACTAGGAGGGACTAGGGGGGACTAGGAGGGACTAGAGGGACTAGAGGGACTAGGAGGGACTAGGAGGGACTAGGAGGGACTAGAGCAGGCCTATTCAATTAGCGGCCCACGGGCCGCATGCGGCCCAGACGCGACCCCCGATTGGCCCAGCCATAAAAGTAGAGAAAAACGTATTTCGCGAGTGTTCATACTGTAGCGAACGGAGACTTGGTAGTGTAACTCGCCCCATGCGGGAATCGAACCCCGATCTCCCGCATAAACGACGACCGCGCTAACCATTAGACCAAGATAGTTAGCTCCCTTGGTGGAGCTGTTAACGGGCCTCATACAGGATCGTTACCATACAATAGTAGCCTACAGAACGTGAATATAACACCAGGGCTCTCAAATGTCACGCATTGGGCGTGGCAAGGTGTGACGTGTGAGCGTGTGAACAGTCAACCCAATCAGGGCATTGTTTAATATAACGTTGCTAGACACACTTTAACAAACAATGCCCTGATTGGGTTGACTGTTGCTAGAGCGTTATATTCACGTTCTGTAGGCAGGCTAGCTAGAAGTCCGATATCAACTCCAAAAATGTCTTCGACTTTCTCCACCCTGAAACGCAAAATTGACGATGAAAACCGTCGGTTTAACCCTGCCTGGACTGAAAAATACGTGTTTATTTTACCACAAAGTCCAAATGCCAAACCGATGTGTTTAATATGCAATGAGTGCGTTGCGGTACTTAAAGATTACAATATTCGGAGGCACCACATGGAGAAACACCCGACTTTCCGGGCCAACTTTCCAGAGGGATCTCAGGAGAGGGCTGCAAAAGTGCAGAGTTTGATTGCATCCTACAATCGGAGCTGTACAACGATGGTACGGACATGCACAGCCCAAGAGAGAGGTACAGCAGCATCCCTTCGTGTTTCCTGGATCTTAGCAAAGAAGAAAAGGCCATTCACTGATTCTGAAACCATGAAAGACTGTATGCTGGCCGTCATAGATGAAGTGATAATTGACAGCAAAATTAAAACGAGTGTGTCATCTGCTATTAAAAACGTTCCCCTGTCAGACACTTCAAACATTCGCAGGGTTGAAATTCTTGCTACAGATGTGTTTGAAACACTGTTAAAAGAACTGAAGAAAGCTGATGTTATGTCTATAGCAGTAGACGAGTCCACAGACAGAACCGATATCGCACAATTGTGCATATATGTCCGTTTTTTTGACGGCAAATGCTTCCGAGAGGAATTGCTCGGTTTAGAAGGACACACAACTGGCGAGATAGTCTTTAAGAACATTTCAGAATTTTTCAAAGACAATGGTCTAGATATGAAGCGTGTGGGAATGCTTGTGACGGATGGGGCTCCATCCATGACAGGGAGAGTAAATGGTTTGACAGCACGCTGGTCCGCTGTTGCACCTCAGATAACATCCTTACACTGCATTGTGCATCAGACGGTGTTGTGCGCAAAACTCAGCGGGGAGCTTAAAACAACAATGGACAACGTGATGGCTACAATTAATTTTATTCGCTCCACTTCGAGCCTCCAACATCGCTTATTCCGCAAGCTGCTGTCAGAAATGTCTGCTGAGCACCACAACCTGCTTTTGCACAACGACGTCAGGTGGCTGTCCAAAGGCAAGGCACTGGAGCGTTTCTGTGATCTCAGAGAGGAGATTACAACTTTCCTCCGCAGCAGCAAGCAAACGAAGGCAGAAACACACTTGAATCGCATACTGGACGACAACTTCATGGCTGATGTCTGCTTTCTGAGCGACATGTTCAAACACCTGAATGACCTAAATGTGGGGCTACAAGGCAGAGACAAAACTGTGATTGATCTTGTGGAACAGACGCGCGCGTTTCAAATCAAACTGGACCTTTTCGCGGCCGACTTGTGCACCGGCAGAATGCTGCATTTTCCAACGCTCCGCAAATGCGTCTCATCCCCGGCACAAATCACAGATGTGATGACTGATTTCATTGCGAGGTTGAAAGAGAACTTTGCTGGTCGACTGGATGGGCTTGCTCTGCCCGCAGAGGTGATGGGCTTTGCCAGAGACCCGTTCACTGCTGCAATAGAAGGGGACTTATCCACCAGAGGAAAGGGAGTGGTGCCTTCCATCGACGAGGGGAAATTCGTACTTGAACTTGTTGACATGCAGTCATCCTTAACCATGGCACAGGAGCTTCGCACTAATGGACCTGCGAAGTTTTGGAGTGATGTCAACGTGCACCAGTTCCCTAACATTAAGAAAGTAGCAATCCATGTGCTCAGTATGTTTGGATCAACATACACCTGTGAAGCAAGCTTTTCACACATGAACACAATAAAAAGCAGCTCTCGTTGTTCTCTGACTAACAGTACTCTTCACCAATGCCTTCGGATTGCATTGACATCTTATGAGCCAAATGTCACTGCTCTTGTTCAGAATAAAAAATGTCACTTCTCACACTAAGAAAGTCAGCGGGGTAAGATTAGATTAGATTAGATTCAATGTTATTGTTTAACTGTAACTGTAACTTGTTTAATTGTGCACTCAAGGCATTGATGGTTATTTTCATTCAGTTAAAAGCACTTTGTGATGTGCCTGGGTCAGCTATGACCAAAATGTTTATTTTACAAAAGGACTTTTTTATTTATTTGTATATGTACACTTTTTTATGCACTTTGAGATGTGCATGGGTCAGTTGAGACCAAAATTTTGTTGTTTTACCTAAAAAATTAAAAAAGTATTGATATTAGGTTCTGTTCAATTACAGCTCTTTTATTGTGTTCAGCTATGACCAAAATGTTTATTTTACAAAAGGACTTTTTTTTATTGGTATACTACTGTACACTTTTTTATGCACTTTGAGATGTGCATGGGTCAGTTGAGACCAAAATGTTGTTGTTTTACCTAGAAAGTGAAAAAAGTATTGCTATTAGGTTCTGTTCAATTACAGCTCTTTTATTGTGTTCAGTCAAGTCTTTTTGACGTGCCTGTGTCAGATGTTACCTAATTTAAAAGGAAAACTATAAATAAACTGCTTGTATTTCATTAGGCCTACATTCATTTGTGTTGGTTTGAAATGTGTCATTACCTGGTGCCTAGGCTACTGGTCGCTGAAAATGTCTGGCCCAGCAAAATTTCTTGGTTTTCA
Source organism: Nansenia antarctica (assembly GCF_963989245.1). Classification (NCBI taxonomy): domain Eukaryota; kingdom Metazoa; phylum Chordata; class Actinopteri; order Argentiniformes; family Microstomatidae; genus Nansenia; species Nansenia antarctica. Next base: position 22,506,151 of record NC_137681.1, on the reverse strand, counting down.
AATCTGGCCCAACTGAATTTGTAATTGAATACCCCTGGACTAGAGGGACTAGGAGGGACTAGGAGGGACTAGGAGGGACTAGAGGGACTAGGAGGGACTAGGATGGACTAAGGGGACTAGGAGGGACTAGGAGGGAGTAGGAGGGACTAGAGGGACTAGGAGGGACTAGAGGGACTAAGAGGGACTAGAGGGGACTAGGAGGGACTAGGAGGGACTAGGGGGGACAAGGAGGGACTAGGAGGGACTAGGGGGGACTAGGAGGGACTAGGGGGGACAAGGAGGGACTAGGGGGGACTAGGAGGGACTAGGGGGGACTAGGAGGGACTAGGGGGGACTAGGAGGGACTAGGAGGGACTAGAGGGACTAGGAGGGACTAAGGGGACTAGGGGGGACTAGGAAGGACTAGGAGGGACTAGGGGGGACTAGGAGGGACTAGAGGGACTAGGAGGAACTAGGGGGGACTAGGAAGGACTAGGAGGGACTAGGGGGGACTAGGAGGGACTAGAGGGACTAGGAGGGACAAGGAGGGACTAGGGGGGACTAGAGGGACTAGGAGGTACTAGGGGGGACTAGAGGGACTAGGAGAGACTAGGAGGGACTAGGAGGGACTAGGGGGGACTAGGAGGGACTAGGAGGGACTAGGAGGGACTAGGGGGGACTAGGGGGGACTGAGGAGTGAGAGAGAGTATAAAGCTATTAGGGTGTGTGTGTGTGTGTGTGTGTGTGTGTGTGTGTGTGTGAGTGTGTGTGTGAGTGTGTGTGTGTGTGTGTGTGAGAGATGTTGCTGCTGTCTCATACAGACTCAAAGAGATATTTTTAGAGAGCTTAAGCTAATAACCCATGGACCAGTCAGGAAGGCAGGAGCCGACACACACACACACCCACCGACCCACCCACACCCACACACACCCACACACACACACACACACACACACACACACACA
>NC_137681.1:22477707-22497707 GCF_963989245.1 Nansenia antarctica | reverse complement strand
TGCTCCAGGCGCAGAATCTCCCCTTACATCCAGAATTATTCTCCTTTGGAGGACTGCTCCACCGTGTGTGTGTGTGTCTGTGTGTGTGTGTGTGTCTGTCTGCCCTTTGCCCCTCTCCACCCACCCTCTACCCTCCGGCCTGGCCTCGCACTGCCCAGCTCTCTCTGAGCCTTCGCTCTCTCGATTGCTCTCTTTACCTCTCTCTCTTTCTCTCTCTCTCTACCCCTCTACCTCTCTCTCTCTCTCTGCCATCTTTCTCTGCGTGGCCCGCCCGCATGTCCGCCCGCCCGCCCGCCTGCCTGCCCGCTTAAGGGGCTCCATGGCCCCATGTTTCTCCCCCCCCCCCTCTGTCTTCCTCGTTCATTTAACCCCGGCAATTTTGAATGTTTCACGGTTCATCCCAGAGTTGTCGTGGGCGGTGGAGGGAGGGCACAATGACAGTGGTTAGCCGGCCTCCTATGGTGGCCCCACGCTGGTGCCCAGAGAGCTCTCTAACAGGCCCGGCTGGCCGGAGACGTCGTGTGGAGAAAGCCGGGGGTCCTTTCGGAGAGAGAGAGATTTCCAGCACTGTACTGTAGGCTACAGCCTAACTCCATTACAGTGTGTGTGTGTGTGTGTGGGGAGCCGTTCCTCATTCCGATCCACGCATTAGAGATGAGCCCGTCCTCCGATGTCTTCTACCTCCGCCAGCCTCCCAGGTGCTGATGTGGACGTACTGTAAGATGATTGCTGTTACTCTCAAGAGATACTGAACTACTGTGGATCGGGCTTTGGAGTCCCCCTTGTATGCTACATCCTAACTACATGTAACTACATAACTATACATCACTATCCTAACTACATGCAACTACATAACTATCCTAACTACATGCAACTACATAACTATCCTAACTACATAACTATCCTAACTACATAACTATACATCACTATCCTAACTACATGTAACTACATAACTATCCTAACTACATAACTATACATCACTATCCTAACTACATGTAACTACATAACTATCCTAACTACATAACTATCCTAACTACATAACTATCCTATCATAACTACATATCTATCATAACTACATAACTACACATCACTATCATAACTACATATCTATCATAACTACATAACTACACATCACTATCATAACTACATATCTATCATAACTACATAACTACACATAACTACATAACTACATAACTATCATAACTACTTAACTATCATAACTACATAAGTATCATAACTACATAACTATCCTATCATGACTACATAACTATCATAACTATCCTAACTACATCACTGTCCTATCCTGATGACAAGTAACTACATCACTATCATAACTACATGTAACTACATTACTATCATAACTACATCACTACATCACTATCATAACTACATGTAACTACATTACTATCATAACTACATCACTATCATAACTACATGTAACTACATCACTATCATAACTACATCACTACATCACTATCATAACTACATGTAACTACATTACTATCATAACTACATCACTACATCACTATCATAACTACATGTAACTACATTACTATCATAACTACATCACTATCATAACTACATGTAACTACATCACTATCATAACTACATCACTATCATAACTACATCACTACATTACTATCCTATCCTGATGACATGTATGTGTGGGTTTATACAGTAATTCCAGGACTCTCCAACAGACAGGCTATGTAGAGGACATAGTGAGGTACTTGGAACAGCCCTTCCACACAGTTAACGCTAACACATGCTAAACACCTCGGCGTGTGGGCTGACACAGGTCCGTATACATAAACATGCATATGCGTCCGTCCCCGGGCTGTGTTTAATGTGGGGGCCGTAACGTCGCCTAAGTGGCACTTCATGTGATCTAGTATTCAATTAAAAACCAGGTCCGCCTCGCTCTCTCATCCAGCCGGCGATCGGAGCAGCCTTAATGCGTCGGGCGCGATGGCGTGACTCACGGTACATCACAGCGGAAGGTCAATATATTCCGGCGGTGACGGAACGCCAGTGACTCATCAGAGACGGTACATTCAATTAAAAAGGCGGGTGGAGGAGGAGGAGGAACACACACGCAGCAGAAGAGGAGAGAGAGCAGTGTGTCTCTTGGTTCTCTTAACGGCTTCCTTCCTTCCTGGCCCTGATGACACTTCCTGATTGTGTCCGGTGGAGATGATGAGATGAAGATGGAAGTGTGTGTGTGTGTGTGTGTGTGTGTGTGTGTGTGTGGAGATGGCCGTTTTTTGCGCTCGGCCATTCAGGCCATGTGACTAAACACACATGGGAATCAGGGAAAAAAACATGAAGGGGGGGTGTGTGTGTGTGAGGGGGTTGTTTCAGTAGTATGACAATCGGGTGTCACTTCCCTGAACTGCTGTGAGAAGCCCGTCTCCAGTCCACTGTGGGTATAGAATCCCATGCCCAGTCCACTGTGGGTAAGCTGTCAGGGGGGGGAAATTCTTCCTCAGTTTTTTTTTTTCTGGTGAGAACAGCCCTCCAACCCTCAGGGGTCTTTAGTGAACTTGCCATCACCCACACACACACTGACAGCAGAGAGCACGCACTTCTACACTCCCGCACACGTCACCGCGGTGATAAACAGCCACAGGCCCCTGCCACCGAGATAAGGCTTCCCGGCACTCCGTCAAAAACATACAAAGAGCGGATGACGGATCAGGAGAGACGTCTGTATATAACGTCTGTATATAACGTCTGTATATAACGTATATATCTCCCCAGTGTGCCTTTTCTTTACACACGTGCACGCTCGCGCACACACACAACCACACAACCACACGCACACACACACACACACACACACACACACACACACATTATCACACTCTCACACTCACACAAATACACTTCAGCCTGTCCTGGAAAAATCATTAGAGACCCCCCCCCCCCTCCCCCATCACCACCACCTCACCCACACTGCATGCAGAAGAAGAAAATAGGGCTCAGAGCCAAAACGCCTCAGGACCGTTTCACGACAGTAACCTTGTGTAGCGCTGCTCGTATCCCTCCACCTAGATCTCGGAGCGAGAGAGAGAGAGAGAGAGAGGGGGGGGGGGGGCGGGGATGCGTACGAAAATGAAACAAGATGAACCACAAAGAATACCACAGTTAAGAGAACGGTCATAAAAGACAGACGGAGGAGGAGGAGGAGGAGGAAGAAGAAATGTGTCATTTTCACTTTCGCCTTAATAGCCCGGGGAGCAGAGTGGGGCTAAATGCTCTTTAAAAACAGCTTGAACACAGAAATGATGATGACTCCTTTGCCTGCGCGAAGCACATTAATACCGAGGCCCTGTGCTATTTCCACTGTTGTTAAACGGCTCGCCTGTTGAGTATTAAATTACAATGGTAGGCTTCCTCGTTTAGGGAGGCCCGAATCTGGCCCACATAAATAAGCTCCTCCAGAGTGTGGAGGTGTGAGTGGGTTGGACAGGACCCGCTCTGCCTGGCATGGGGGGGGGTACGGGGGGGGGGGGGGTACGGGGGAGTATAATGACGGAAGATGGAGGGAGGGATGGGGGAGAGGGAGATGGGGAGAGAGAGAGAAAGAGAGAGGTAGAGAAAGAGAGAGATAGGATGAGAGAGAGGGAGTGAGAGAGAAGGGGAGAGAGAGAATGTGAGGGGGGGGGGGGGGGGGTTGGCTGTAGGGCGAAACCTAAATCTCCTCATCTGCAGCAGCGTTTTATGAGGGAAGCACCATTTAAATCATTTAACTGTTGCTCCTTCTGCCCAGATATATATACATATATATATATATATAAATAAATATATATATTTAAAAACGACACCAATTACTTAAAATGGTCTAAATCGAGCCGCCAATGAATCCCAGCTTACCCGACATCAGTCAGGGTGATTAATTCTGTCTGAATTAATCGTTCCGTTCGTCTATGATACTGTCAAAAAATCCCACAACATCCGCTCGACGTTAAACGGACCAATCCCTCTCCTCTCCCCTATTGTGTGTGTGTTTTTTTAATTTTCTTTTTTCTTTTTTTATCTCATTTTAGCTCAAATAAGGGCCAAAAAAGCAAATTGTGGGATAATTTTTATCGGGCTTGGCGCGGATCCGCCGGTTCTTCTGAGCGTTAATGATTCCCTCGTTCGGGGCCTAATTAACTGTGGCCATAAAAACGTATGGGGAGATGGAACGCCCAGGGTGTCATGTCAGGTAGTGGAGGAGAGGGGGGAGGGGGAGGATGGACACAGGAGGGCTCAATTAGGCCCTGCGCTGCTCCCAGGTTACCACCTGACATGTTAGCCAATTAAGAGGAGCAGGATGTGATGTCAGCCTGCGCCGAGGGGGCTCAGCGGCGCTGCAAGGCGACATGGAGACGGACTACTCCACCTCCTCCTCCACCACTTCTCCATCTCCTACTCCTCTCCTCTCCACCTCCACCACCTCTCCTCCTCTCCTCCACCTCTCCTCCTCTCCTCCTCTCCTCCACCTCCCCAGGCCAGCCAGGAGCAGAGAGACACGGCCCTCCGTGTCCCAGTAAGGCAGTCATTACAGGCGGGATGGGAGAGAGAGAGGCTGATAGGCTGGGCCGGCCGGCCACGACCACTCCAGTGTTCAAACAAGCACCAGCAGGGTCCAGTTACAGCAGAATTACCCAGGGTACCCACTGTCAGGCTCACACACACACACACACACACACACACACACACACACACACACAGGTGCTCACACCACACCACACACACGCATGCACACTCACACACAGGCGCAAAGCCGCAAACACACACTCACTCACACACAGGCGCACACAGGTGCACACAGGCACACACACACACACACACACACACACACACACACACACACTATACACACTATACACTATACACACTTCATCACAAAGAAGCAGGTAGAAACTGCCAGCCATCTTTGTCTTCGAGGTCCTGGTATTGTCGTAGGGATTTGTTTAGAAATTCAAACTGAAACTGAGAAGAGTGATTAACTATGATTAACAGTAATAACCATGATTAAGGGGTTAACTCGGATTAAAACGTCTAATTCCCGTGAATCTAAACGAAAACAAACAACGGCAAAGTCAAAATGGCCGACGATGTTTAAACAAGTCGGCTGACATAATGTTGACATAATGTTGCTTATTCTCTGTCTGCAGGCTAGGGAAGTCTGTCTGTCTGTGTGATCCTGACTGCAGGCTTGGAGGGTCTGTGTGTCTGTCTGTCTGTCTGTCTGCCTGTCTGCCTGTCTGCCTGTCTGCCTGCCTGCCTGCCTGTCTGCCTTTCTGCCTGCCTGTCCGTCCATCCATCCGTCTGTGTGTCTGTCTGTCTGTGGACAGGCCAGGGGGGTCTGCCTGTCTGTCCGTCCGTACATCTGTGTGATCCTGACTGTCACTGAGTTGTTATGAAAGCACCGTAGGCTGAGGCTGAATCATCACCAGGGGGGAAAGTGTGTGTGTGTGTGTGTGTGTGTGTGTGTGTGTGTGTGGGTGTGTGTGGGTGTGTGTGGGTGTGTGTGGGTGTGTTTTGGGGCGACTTGGGGGTGAGTGTGTCTGAGGAAGTCCTGTTGCCTGTCACTCATCATCATGCACCATGCATGACCGCCAAGCACCCTGGCTGGCTCAGACAGAGCAGCACACACAGACACACACACACACACACGCACGCCAAGTACCCAGGCTGGCTCAGAAACAGCAGGAGGCCCGGGGCCCCATCCGATGAGCAGTCACTCCTACCCCCTCCAGCCCCCGAGGCGTCAAAAACACTGCGGACATGGAGGGAAGGATCCCACCCGGCTCAACACAGCTCAACACAGAGACATGGAGGGAGGGATCCCACCCGGCTCAACACAGCTCAACACAGAGACATGGAGGGAGGGATCCCACCCGGCTCAACACAGCTCAACACAGAGACATGGAGGGAGGGATCCCACCCGGCTCAACACAGCTCCATCCCAGAGACGGGGGGGAGTCGGGAAGACCGGAGCCGGGTTGTGGAAGAAGCAGCCTTCCACTACAGGGCGGTTCTTCTCCTGAGGAATATTTCGGGAAACAGCGCGGCGCTGGATTGCATCATCCTCAAAAACCCGGTATGGCGTTTCTTCATGTCAAAGAAGAGGCGTGAAAAAATACCAGCCCAAAAAACTAGCAAAACCAGTGAGGGACATCGTGGATCGTTGTCGACCGAAGACAGTTAATCTGTCGTTACTAAAATATCGGGTTCGGTTTCACAGACAAGGCTTAAGCCGAGTACAGGATTAAATCACCGCTCGCAATGGAAAAATCTCCAGCGAGGATGTTTTTTAGTCTGGGATTAGTCTTAATCCGAGTGCATGTAACCAGCCTGTGTAGTTTAATTTGCCTTGTAATGTTGACATAGTGGCACGGCCAAGTTCACAGCGTGGGACAGCGGCGTCACATTCTTTGGGGGAGAAACGCTGCGCTTGACTCGCTTCAGGCGTCGGAAGGGACTTATTGCCGTATGTTATTGTCTTATGCTATTGTTTTATATTATTGTTTGATGTTATTGTCTTATTGTCTTATGCTATTGTTTTATATTATTGTTTGATGTTATTGTCTTATTGTCTTATGCTATTGTTTTATATTATTGTTTGATGTTATTGTTTTTATTGCATTGACATTGTTGATTGATGTTGACTGATTGTCATATTGTTCATATATGCCACTTAGCTGATGCTTATATCCAAAGCAACATCCATTGCAGCGAGTGCATACCTTTTTCAGTATACGTGGTCCCGAAGGGAATCGAACCCACAACCTAAGCGCTGTTAGCGCCAACTGTGCCACAGAGGACCACCTTGTTGAAGAGTTGATTCCCCCAAGCCTTTCGTTACATGGAGTAGTAAATGCACGGCACTTACTCCAAAGCGCTTTACAACGGCCTCTCATTCACCCATTCACACACACATTCACACACCAATGGCGGCAAGCTACCATGCAAGGCACCGGCCCCGCTCATTGGGAGGAATTTGAGGTTCAGTGAGTTGCCCCAAGGACAAATCGTCATGTGGCCAGTCGGGGATCGAACCACCGGACCGCTGACCTTTGCGATCATTAGACATTGGCTCTACCTCCTGAGCCACAGCCGCCCCTACTGGGGCTGGTCGGGGCCACAGGACCACAGGTAATAACAGGTAATAACAGGTAATAACAGGTAATAACAGGTATAATAACACCAGCATCTGGTTGGGATGCGGAGGACGTGTGGCAACGGCATCTCCCAAAGATCATTACCTCTCCTTTAGAATTTAAAAACAAACTAACGTCACAATTATTCCAGTCATTATCGTTTAATGAGCGGAGGTGTGAAGCCCAACAGTCCCGCCTTTCCCGCTCACCCTAAAAAGAAAATCCATACCGTTTGCAAAATGTACACCGCGCTCTCTCCGACAGAATCGTTCCTCACGGCAATTAGGAGAGAGAGAGAGAGAGAGAGAGAGAGAGAGAGAGAGAGAGAGAGAGAGAGAGAGAGAGAGAGAGAGAGAGAGAAGAGTAGGTGTGTGTGATATGCAAAGGGGGGAATATCTCATGGCGGGGGAGAGAGAGAGAGAGGGAGAGAGAGAGAGAGAGAAAGCGAAGGCGGGAAAAAAAGAAAAGAAAAGCTGAAGTCAGCAATAGCCATAAATCCTCAAGATGCAGAGTGGGTTCTTCCAGGCCGGTGCCGGGGGGGCCCGTGGAGCCCATGGATCTCTGGGTCGGTCTCAGGCCCTGTTCAGTAGCTTTAGGGACACTTCCAAAGCCCCTGTCCCCCCCCACCCCCCCCCCCCCCCCCTCCCCCGCCCGCCCGCCTCCCCACCCCCACCCCAAAGGTGCAGTTTGTCTGAGCTCCACGTCTCCGGCTGGACGAGGGTGAGTCAGGCTTGGCCGTCGCCCCGTGTAAGAGGAGAGTTCCCCGGGAGCAGCGGTACGGTGCGTGACCCCCGCCTGACCCCCAGCCCCGACTACTAACTCACTACATCCACGCGGGGCGCCCCGGGGGGGGGGGGGGGAAATCAATAGATTAACTGGCATGAAATGGTGACACGATTGAGACGAATGATTATTGAACTAATTCTTATCGGTCTCTTTAGACTGGTTGGTGGCTAAGTGAAATGTTAAATGGGTATGGGGGGGGGGGGGGGGGGGGAAGAGAGGGGGAAGGGGAGGAGGGGGAGAGAGGGAAGAAAAGAAAGGCGAGTGGACAGGGCACTCTGTTTCCCTTTCAACAAGGTGAGAGGATCTAATGGTCAAAATGGAAGCACCCTCACTCACTGTCCCCGACTACACACGCACACACACACACACACTCAATGTCACACACACATACACACACACCCTCACTCACTGTCCCCGACTCTCCAATACACACAAACACACACACACACACACACACGCACGCACGCACGTCCTCCCACGCAAACACACACACACGCACGCACACACACACACACGCACGCACGCTCACACACACGCACACGCACCCACACAGTGTATACACACACACACACACACAGTGTACCCATACATACATACAGTGTACCCACTCAGACACAGACACACAGACACCACACACCGACACACTCCCACACACACGCACACGCACACGCACACTAAACCAGAACAATGTGTTTTTGAACTGTGTAAACGCACATCAATCCTGCGGGGGCCTTGACAAATGGCCTGTTTCACTCACCGTCTCGTTGCCAAACAAGATGTCCACGTACGGCATGACCTTCATCATGGGCTCCTGGAAGAACTGGCTGATGAAGGGAGCCGAGAGATTCAGGCTGAAGACCTTGTTGTTCTCCGAGGCGTGCTTGGCCACCTTCAGGATGGACTCAGGGGACACGGTCAGGAAGAAACCCTGGAAACCAGAGACAGAGAGGATAAACACACCGACCAGAAGGGAAAATAACGCTGATTTCATCGGGTTTGGATCACAGATGCCTACTGAAACATTCCCATAGCTCCCATAGTACATTTGCAGGCTACTGAAACATTCCCATAGCTCCCATAGTACATTTGCAGGCTACTGAAACATTCCCAGTGCTCCCATAGTACATTTGCAGGCTACTGAAACATTCCCATAGCTCCCATAGTACATTTGCAGGCTACTGAAACATCCCCAGTGCTCCCACAGCTACTGAAACATTCCCAGTGCTCCCACAGCTACTGAAACATTCCCAAAGATAGGATCCCCATTAGCTGATGGCCATAGCATCAATTCGTCATTCCTGGGGTACGAATCCATTACATCATATTCATCCTATACATAAATCCATTACATCATATTCATCCTATAAATAAATCCATTACATCATATTCATCCTATAAATAAATCCATTACATCATATTCATCCTATAAATAAATCCATATACATGTTACATACATACAACAACAACATTTGTGTCACATTATGTTCATCACATGTTCACCTCTGGGGGCGGCTGCGGCTCAGGAGGTAGAGTCGGTGTCTAATGATCGCAAGGTTGGAAATCAGCGGTTCGAGCCCCGACGGGCCACATATCGAAGTGTCCTTGGGCAAGACACTGAACCCCAAATTGCTCCCAATGAGCAGGACCGGCACCTTGCATGGTAGCTTGCCGCCATTGGTGTGTGAATGTGTGTGTGAATGGGTGAATGAGAGGCCGTTGTAAAGCGCTTTGGAATAAGGCGCTATATAAGTGCAGTCCATTTACCATTTACCTCTAATTATGTTACATTAAAAAAGAAACATTCAATTATGATGTACCTTCATTTCTGACTCTGCTTACCCGATGGATTCTGACAAGACAATGGAGGGGGGGGGGGGGGGGGGCATGGTTCAACGACTATGTAACCAGGTGTGGCATTAAAATATCATGAGAGCAAAAAGACATGAGTGCAGCTGAAACAGGGATGGGTTAAGGAGCGTTTAACTTAAATGGTTTCTTGGAACGGAGCTGCTGGAGAACAAAGAAGAAGGGGGCAGGAAAAATCCATCTTGGACAAAGACGGTGGCTGGGGTCCAAGGCCCTGGACGGGGAGGAAGCAACATGCACGTATCCGATGGTCGGCGGAACAAAAGTCTGGTCTGGACTCTCCTTACGGGGAAACAGGAGAGCCAGGTCTCCTCATTGTGTGAATGAATACAAATCAGGTAAGAAAACACCTTTGTGTTTCAGGTTGAAACCCGAGGCCGAGACTCTCCTGCAAAAAAAAACTAAAAAAAAACACAGAAACACCCCCCTCCTTTGATACTGATCTTCTTAACCTTGTTTTTCAGCTACAAGCTTCTCTATAAAACCACTGTGTCACAATAGGGGCCCCCGAGAAAGAAGGGAAATAGAGAAATAGAGTGAGAGAGAGAGAGAGAGAGAGAGAGAGAGAGAGAGAGAGAGAGAGAGAGAGAGAGAGAGAGAGAGAGAGGGGGTGAGACGGAAAAGAAAAAAAAAACAGTCTGCATGGCGATACATTTAATCTTGCTGAAAAGCTTCCATTGTGGGGCGACAGCGGAGTTGTCATTAAAGCGCGTATGACATTTGCAGCGACGGAAGAGCGACCTTCATGTAAAATAAAGGGTGGATAATAAAACCGAACGGAGGGTGGCCCGTGTCGTCTATCAACTGTACAATGTATTACATGGGACTAAGTGGGTGAATATTTAATTACATATTCATGCAGTCTTTTTGGGTAGCTCTCTCTCTAGGGTGAGATTTTACCTCATTACCTCACTGTTAGAATAGGCCTTGTCGTGTGGCTGAGGGGAGACTAGTGTCTGGGGTTTAGGGGCCGGGTCAGTACCCTTTTGGTCGCTGGGTCGTGGTGCCATCTGTCGTGAAGGGAAGAGGTGTTCTGAATGGGTCTTGGTATCACAAAGGAGGCTCACTCTGGGACTAATGGCCCATCATTGACCCTGACATTTCTCTTTAGGAAGGTGCCAACGTGTCAGAGGGAATGGGGGGGGATTGTTTTTCGGACATAAATGGCCTTTTTGTAGTTTGAAGATAAACTGTCATGGTTACCATAACGATAGCCCTGATCAAAGGGGCCGGGGCTCGATCAGATATCCAGAGGGCTGGTGAACTTTAAGAGCCGTGCCACGGCCACTCTAGTCCCACACTACTCTAACACACTCTAGTCCCACTCCACTCTAACACACTCTAGTCCCACACTACTCTAACACACTCTAGTGCCACACCACTCTAACACACTCTAGTCCCACACCACTCTAACACACTCTAGTTCCACACCACTCTAACACACTCTAGTCCCACACCACTCTAACACACTCTAACACACTCTAACACACTCTAGTCCCACTCCACTCTAACACACTCTAGTCCCACTCCACTCTAACACACTCTAGTCCCACTCCACTCTAGTCCCACACCACTCTAACACCACTCTAACATACTCTAACACACTCTAACACACTCTAGTCCCACTCCACTCTAACACACTCTAGTCCCACTCCACTCTAGTCCCACACCACTCTAACACCACTCTAACACACTCTAACACACTCTAGTGCCACACCACTCTAACACACTCTAGTTCCACACCACTCTAACACACTCTAGTCCCACTCCACTCTAACACACTCTAGTCCCACTCCACTCTAACACACTCTAGTCCCACTCCACTCTAGTCCCACACCACTCTAACACCACTCTAACACCACTCTAACACACTCTAACACACTCTAGCACCACTCTAACACACTCTAGTCCCACACCACTCTAACACACCAGTCCCACACCGGAGCTGTTGTGTTATAGACTGGTGACTACACCACCACGTCTAACACTAACTACACCACCATGTCTAACTACACCACCATGTCTAACACTGACTACACCACCACGTCTAACACTAACTACACCACCATGTCTAACACTAACTACACCACCATGTCTAACACTAACTACACCACCATGTCTAACACTAACTACACCACCATGTCTAACACTAACTACACCACCATGTCTAACACTAACTACACCACCATGTCTAACACTAACTACACCACCATGTCTAACACTAACTACACCACCACGTCTAACACTAACTACACCACCATGTCTAACACTAACTACACCACCATGTCTAACACTGACTACACCACCATGTCTAACACTAACTACACCACCATGTCTAACACTAACTACACCACCATGTCTAACACTAACTACACCACCATGTCTAACACTAACTACACCACCATGTCTAACACTAACTACACCACCATGTCTAACACTAACTACACCACCACGTCTAACACTAACTACACCACCACGTCTAACACTAACTACACCACCATGTCTAACACTAACTACACCACCATGTCTAACACTGACTACACCACCATGTCTAACACTAACTACACCACCATGTCTAACACTAACTACACCACCATGTCTAACACTAACTACACCACCATGTCTAACACTAACTACACCACCATGTCTAACACTAACTACACCACCACGTCTAACACTAACTACACCACCATGTCTAACACTAACTACACCACCATGTCTAACACTAACTACACCACCACGTCTAACACTAACTACACCACCATGTCTAACACTAACTACACCACCATGTCTAACACTAACTACACCACCATGTCTAACACTAACTACACCACCATGTCTAACACTAACTACACCACCACATCTAACACTAACTACACCACCACGTCTAACACTAACTACACCACCACGTCTAACACTAACTACACCACCACGTCTAACACTAACTACACCACCATGTCTAACACTAACTACACCACCACGTCTAACACTAACTACACCACCACCATGTCTAACACTAACTACACCACCACGTCTAACACTAACTACACCACCACGTCTAACACTAACTACACCACCACCATGTCTAACACTAACTACACCACCACGTCTAACACTAACTACACCACCACGTCTAACACTAACTACACCACCACGTCTAACACTAACTACACCACCATGTCTAACACTAACTACACCACCACGTCTAACACTAACTACACCACCATGTCTAACACTAACTACACCACCATGTCTAACACTAACTACACCACCATGTCTAACACTAACTACACCACCATGTCTAACACTAACTACACCACCACGTCTAACACTAACTACACCACCATGTCTAACACTAACTACACCACCATGTCTAACACTAACTACACCACCACGTCTAACACTAACTACACCACCATGTCTAACACTAACTACACCACCATGTCTAACACTAACTACACCACCATGTCTAACACTAACTACACCACCATGTCTAACACTAACTACACCACCACATCTAACACTAACTACACCACCACGTCTAACACTAACTACACCACCACGTCTAACACTAACTACACCACCACGTCTAACACTAACTACACCACCATGTCTAACACTAACTACACCACCACGTCTAACACTAACTACACCACCACCATGTCTAACACTAACTACACCACCACGTCTAACACTAACTACACCACCACGTCTAACACTAACTACACCACCACCATGTCTAACACTAACTACACCACCACGTCTAACACTAACTACACCACCACGTCTAACACTAACTACACCACCACGTCTAACACTAACTACACCACCATGTCTAACACTAACTACACCACCACGTCTAACACTAACTACACCACCATGTCTAACACTAACTACACCACCATGTCTAACACTAACTACACCACCACGTCTAACACTAACTACACCACCACGTCTAACACTAACTACACCACCATGTCTAACACTAACTACACCACCATGTCTAACACTAACTACACCACCATGTCTAACACTAACTACACCACCACGTCTAACACTAACTACACCACCACCATGTCTAACACTAACTACACCACCACGTCTAACACTAACTACACCACCATGTCTAACACTAACTACACCACCATGTCTAACACTAACTACACCACCACCACTAACTACACCACCACGTCTAACACTAACTACACCACCACGTCTAACACTAACTACACCACCACGTCTAATAGTAACCTCACCACCACGGATAATGGCTACAGCTAATGCTAACTACACCACCACGTCTAACCCTAACTACGCCACCACTCTGCCACCTGCAGTGAATAGCTCTCACTTTCTGCACAGAAATGTTACAGTACAATACTTTCAGTGAAGCTCGAGACTCCAGTTTGATATTTTAATTTTCACGTCAGTGTCATTCGACAACGTGACATCCTGACATAGCCCCCTACTCCGCGCCTCCACTCCAGATGACACATTTGAACAAATATCTGCAATTATGCTCAATCCCGAGGCCTTCCATACCTCCACCTGAACTCCTTCCTAGTCCTCACGACGCCTCAGTCAAAGCTAGACGTCCCCCCCACCCCCGTCATGTATAAAAACCGATCCTTTCCCTTCCCCATTAAAACTTTTTGTGTTTCTGTGTTTGAAGTTTCGAGAAATGCCCTGGGCAGCCCCCTTTCATAAAACCAGCTCCCATTTTTTTGTTCCCCTGGTGACTCTCAATGGCTTGTGGGTGAGAAAGCGCAGGGCCGGAGCCATGTGAAATTACAGTTCCCATCGCCGGAGCCTGACTTTGCGGGGCAAAGAAATCGGAGAAGCGGAGAGTCTTTAGCGCTGTGCCGCAGATCGTGTGTGTAGAGAACAGATCTGGTTTCCCCAGGTGTCAGAAAGGTCTTGTGAAGCAGAGGGCGTATTACCTTGCAGGTCAGGATGATCAAAGTGCTGGGTACACTTTGTACAATTTCCCTCCCCGCCGTCCAGCCAAAACATTTAATAAGGGGGTATTCAGAGACGTGTTTTCTTGGCAAGCAATAATACTAAGTGATGTTTGGCCATGTCGCAAAGCTGTAATTTGAGGGGGGGGGTGGGTGTGGGAGGGGGGGGGGTGACTTGGAAAAGTAATGCACTCATTTTCGGGGTGTTTACCTCAAAAGAGGAAAGACTTCCACTTGAGTCACACAATGAAAAAATGTCTTAAATGGCAGTTGGGAGATGAAATGGGTTGTAATTCGACCACAGACTCAGTCTCTCTGAGAAGCAGTAGGAGCTATTCTATTCTATACCCTAACAGCTCCTTTCTCTGGTATCAAGAAGCTTTTCTTTTTTCTTTTTTTTTACTTCAGTCTTCAACATCAGAAAAGTCTGTGGCAGTGATAGATGAGGTGACGTCACCGGGAACCTAAAATAAAAAAGCTAGGCATCTGAAGGGTAAAAAAAAGATCTATTTTGGGAAGGGCATTTTCACGTGGGGGCCGCCACCAGAGGTGGTCATGGAAAAGGAGGGGAAAAAGAAAAAAGAAAAGCTGTTATTTTTTTCCTTCTACAGAGGGCTATTTTTAATTCCGCTGGGGTAAAAGGGGGGTTTAAAATACTGTGTCACGGCGCTTGACTTGACACTTCCCATTACTCATAAGAGTGATGGAGAGAACACAGAAACGACGGAAGCCTTTAGAGCTCAAGCACAAATAAAGTACAGTACACCTTCTAGCAGAAGATCTATCAAAGCTCTCTCTCTCTCTCTCTCTCGCTTTCTCTCTCTCCCCTGTATATCACAGCTCTTTTACACTCGGGCTTTGTTCCAGATAGCATGGTGGCTAGTGAGCGTCTAGCTCCTATAGGTTACAGTGTTGGTGACAAAGCTGTGCTACTGGCCTGCCCTGCCGTGCCCTCTCTCTCCCCCTGTCATTACTATGGACAACCCCCCATCACGCTCCCTTGTCGCAGAGGGGTTCATTACACAGAAGTAGATGTCACACAGATCAGAATGTGTGTGACGCAGCCTGCCACACACAGCTCTTCTCTCTCTCTCTCTCTCTCCCTCCCGCTCGCTCTCTCTCTCTCCCTCCCTCGCTCTCTCTCTCCCTCCCTCCTTCTTGGATTGTCTGTGTAAAGCTGCCGATCGATAGGCTGAGGTTTGGAGCTTCATTAGCTCAGTATGACTCCATCTCCCATCAACACACACACACACACAGACACACACAGAGACAAACACACACACACATACACACAGACACACACAGAGACAAACACACACACGGCGTGCTACACACTGGTGTTTTCCTGAGATGTTTCACTCCTCTATTGAAGGCCTGCTGTCTGTCTGTCTCACACGCACAAACACACATACACACACATACACATACACACACAAACACGTGCTTCGTAGATGAGGGTAGAGAGAGAGAGAGAGAGAGAGAGAGAGAGAGAGAGAGAGAGAGAGAGAGAGAGAGAGAGAGAGAGAAGTGAAGCAAGGGAGTAACGGTGCTGGAAAGTGTGTCTTGATTGGATAAAAAAAAGAAGAGAGGATGAAAAAAAGAGAAGAAATCACAGAGAAGGCGAGCGTGCTCTTGAAAGACGACGGTACTCTCTCTCTCTCTCTCTCTCTCCACTATATTCCTCAACCCGCTTTCAAAGGAACGTGGGTAGCTGGCACGCCATCGGGGGGGAGCGGGGGTGGGGGGGGCGCTTTCTACATCGCTAACGATGTCTCTTATTAGAAGGGCCACTTGGTTTCATCGAGACACAAAAGGTTCAATTAGACCCGTAGAACGCCGCCGTGACAAACGTGCGTCCGACAGGAAACCGCCGACCACCAATCCCATCGCCCGCCCGCCCGCCTGCCCGCCTGCCCTCCCCGAGCCACCACCAGTCTAGTTCGGCGTTCCCGAGGCCGATCAAACCCGCCCCCCCCCCTCCACAAAAAAACCAAAAAAACAATGCTGTGATCCGACTCCACTGTGATCCGACCGTTCCTGATAACATCTGCTGCTTCTTCTTCTCTAGCATTAAGCATCATGTTCTGGGGAGACCTTATCAGAGAGAGAGAGAGAGAGAGAGAGAGAGAGAGAGTGTAAGGAATGTATCTATCTACTTCTGAGAGAAGGGAGTTGGGGGGGGGGACTTGGAGGGAGGCCAAGCTGTGCTGGAGAGAGGAGCGGAGGCCTGGCTTGTAAAGGGCTCCTATGAGAGGAGATGGAGGAGAGGTATGGCATCAGTCACGCTGAGCTCTCCAGAGCAACATCAATGTGCCACAAAACACTGGATTTAACAACTGGAGGAAGAAAAGAAAAAAGTGAAATATGAAAAAAGAAAATACAAGACTTACTCTCTTCCCCTCCCTGCTAGAGTATTTATTTCTTGGAACTCACTTCTCTCTCTCTCTCTCTCTCTCCCTCTCTCTCTCTCCCTCGTCTGAGCTATCTCTCTCTCTCTCGTTCGTTCGTTCTCTCTCTCTCTCTCTCTCGTTCGTTCTCTCTCTCGTTCGCGCTCTCTCTCTCTCTCTCTCTCTCTCTCTGTCTCGTCTGAGCTATCTCTCTCTCCCTGAGATCTCTCTCTCACTCCATCTCTCTCTTTCTCTCCATTACTCTCTCTCTCCTCATCCCACCCTCCCTGAGCTCTCTCTCTCTCTCCATCCATACCTCCCTCCCTCTCTCCCCCCCCTCCCTCTCTGCTTTGAATGTTAGTCGATTTCCAACAGAACAGACTGTACTGTCGTTCCCTCTGTGGGTAGTAAAAACTACGGAGAGATGCAGCTGGAAGGTCACAGCGAGCGGTGCCCAAAAACAACCGGCGGACAGTTACCCGCACCAAGGTTATGCTCGTTACTGCCCCTGCCAGGGTAAAACAAGGCGCTCGCCTGCGGGCCCGACTGCGGGCCGCTTCGGAGGGGTAGCGCGTCACTGCGCGGCACTGCAATTTCTACGGCCATGAGAGAGAGAGAGTACATAATCACATTACCCCCCCGGCCCTGACTGCATCAGAGTACCGGGTGAGAAGGTTCCTCGATGGAAACCCCCCCCCCCCCCCCCCCCCCCCCCCGCACCTCACCTCTCACCCCCCCGGCCGTAACCCAACAGAGAGGTCCATAAAGGGACAGGCCTTTTCGGAACATACTGGAAAGAAATTGGCAGTGATTAAGAATGGTATCTTACTAATAACATTATGGGATCAAGCTTCAGGGGTCTCTCGGAAATCACTGGCTCGCGCTCTCCTCTCCTCCTCCTTAAGCTCCCGAGGTTCAGAAATGTGTTGGCCGGAGCGCGAGGCCAAGCTGAAGAAGGCGAGGGGGGATGCCAAGGAATGTACTTAAGATCTAAAACAGACAAAGACCGAAAGCCAAGAGCCGGCTTCGGACGCCAATACCAATCCACGGAATAACTCAAGAGCATCGCACAAGCCCCCCCCCCCCCACCCCCCGGACTCCCCCCCACCCCCCGGACTCCCCCCGGACTCCCCCCTTACACACACACCATATGAAGCCCCCCCCCACCCCCCGGACCCCCCCCTTACACACACACCATATGAAGCCCCCCCCCCCCCCCGGACTCCCCCTTACACACACACCATATGAAGCCCCCCCCCCACCCCCCGGACCCCCCCCGTACACACACACCATATGCTTCCTATGTTCAGGGCAACAACAAGGTACTCTGTTAACACGGCCGCGTTTTTTTTCTTTTCTTTTTTCTTCCTCCACACCTTCTAACTTTGTTGTCATTGAAAACCAACAAAACAAAGATTGTGTTAGACATAACTCGGTCTGTTTACCGTGTCTTCATGCTACACGGGGAATTCATTTTCACTTCGTTTTCTACTGCTGTTCGGTTCTGTTCTGCCGCTAACAGTACAGACATCCACAGTATATCAACAACAAAGTGGTTAGCAGGGAGTTAAGGCTGGCTAATGCATCCACTCTCAAGTGCCCTTCTCTGCCACACCATCACTTCATTAGCATTTTTTGCGCTAGCAGTTCTCTCTCCTTCAATACCTCTGAAGGAGAAACAACGTTGCAGCTGTAATCTGGACACACACACACACACACACACACACACACACACACACACACATACGGGCACACGCACATGCGCACAGGCGCACACACACACAGGCACCGGCAGACGCACACACACACACACACACACACACGCGCGCATGCACGCACACAGACACAGACACACGCACACACACACGCACACAGTTTTGGACTCAAGTTTAGCTCCTGCTGCTCCTACAGTGCTTCAGTTCAGGATGGGGACTGGGAAGAGAGGAGGAGAGGAGGAGGAGGAGAGGAGGGAGGGAGGGAGGGAGGCGGGGGCTGATGGAAAATGATGGAATAACAGTCTGCTATAACACACCTATATGGAAACAGATGTTGAGACTTCAGACTCTTTTTCCTGCAGAATTGGCTGGAGAGGACGTATTAATATATGGGTCAGATGTATAAAGCAGAGGGGTCTAGTGTTGCTGTGTCTGCACCGGGAGAGAGAGGGAGGGAGAGAGAGAAAGAGAAAGAGAGAGAGAGAGAGAGAGAGAAAGAGAGAGAGACACAGAGAGAGAGAAAGAGAGAGAGAGAGAGAGAGAGAGAGAGAGAGGTGTCTCCACTTTCAACGCCAAATCCTAGACGTGGAGTGCAGACAAAAAAAAAGTTGGACATTCCTTGACGGTGTTGCACAGAAGTGAACACTCCCAAATGTGTCGCTGTGTATGGAAGGGGGGAAAATGAATTGGAACACTTAAGTTAAACACTCCGATAGTTGGATCTGAGGGGGGGCCGGAGGTCAGTCCAGAGAGAGAACGAGAGAGAGAACGAGAGAGAGAGAGAGAGAGAGAGAGAGAGAGAGAGAGAGAGAGAGAGAGAGAGAGAGAGAGAGAGAGAGAGAGAGAGAAGGGCTAGTTAATGCAACAGATCGGAAAATTGCAAGTAATTGCAGAGGCCGTTGAATCATATTTGGTTTTGGTTGGGAGACTAAAATAACAAAGCTCTGATTGCTGGGGCTGGGGCTGGGGGGTCAGGTGTGGGGCTAGGCCTGGAGCTGGGGCTTGCAAAGTCTAGGGGCTAGGGATAGGGAGAGAGAGAAATAGAGAGGTTGGGGGGAGAGGAGGGGAGAAAGAGAGAGAAGGGAGAGAGAGGGGAGAGGTTGGGAGGGAGAGAGGAGGGGAGAGAGAGAGAGG
>NC_137681.1:22470943-22477507 GCF_963989245.1 Nansenia antarctica | reverse complement strand
GGTCGTTGTTGGTTTTTTTCCTGCACTGTCCAGATAACAACTAACTGACAAATGTGATTAGTTTTGTCAGATAATTAGAATAACGGATAAAAACGGATCGTTACACTAATAACAAAAACACCAGAGTGAGTTAAAACAATTTTTGCTTCATTTCTAGGGCTCTTAATATATAAACAAAAGGTTTATTCAGTGGAATTCTCTTGAGCTGAATTTTTTATCAAGGAAGAAATATCCTGACCACATCACGTGACAGGTGTATTGCATTTCTCAGCCACTTGGTGGCAGTGTTGCCCATTAAGGAACTACCGTACTACTGTGCATCCACAACCCCTATCTATTGATTCCTCCCATAAGAAAACCTACCTGCTGGGATTACACCGATCAACTTTACCAAAAAGCCCAGGGTGGAAACATGCATATGAATTACCTATTTAACTCATTTACTGCCGAGGGTGAATTAAGTCACCCAAATTGTCAACAACATCCTAGAGTGCCACGGGTGACTTTAGTCACCAAAAATGCATAATTGATGATGCTTCATTTTGTAGCCAATCAAAGTGTTGTTGCTAGGTAAACACCACATAGAACACTTGGCAGTTGGTGAGTTAACCATAGTGCTGACAAGTCAAATACTTTGCTAAAGTGAAGGATAACGACTAACTAAGTTCCATTTCCTTCCCTGTCTTCATTTTCAAAGCAAAAAAAAAGTTGACTTAACAACAGAGAAGTGTTCAGATGACGAGGCAACTACAGAAACCACAGCGCATCCTGTGTGTGAGAGTCTCACCCCCCGTGACGATGCCACCACGCCACCACGCCACCACTTCTAAAGCCAGAAGCCTGAAGTCAGCATTCTCTGCAGCGTCATGGCAACCACAGGCTGTCATATCAGAACAGGAGGAACAGTGATTGAACTCATTTAGTGCCCCGAAGGGTGAATAAAGTTGCCCAAATCGACAACATTGTAGAGTGCCTAGGATTGACTTTATTCACCAACTTTGCATACATTACAATGCTTAATTTTGTAGCCAAACAAAGTGTTGTTGCTAGGTAAACACCACATAAAACGCTCGGCACTCTAAAGTGGTGAGTGTTCCGGAACTGTTCTTGAGGTTGCGTTCGCAAATTCCCCCTGAAATCTGATCAGCACTCATGGAATGCCTCTTGTCCAATCAAATGACTTGGTCCCTTTATGACGTTGAACCCAGTGTGCGCTCCAGCAGTCTCAGAGCGAATTTACGAATGCACCTTAAGTGTGGGAAACCTTGAGAAGACATACGGCCATATATAGAAGGGGGAAGGAAGGTGGTTTTTTCGTCTGGTTGGTAGTGAGAGATGGATTAGCCAATGTGTCCAGTCTTGTATCAGGGTGATTGTTTAGGGTGATTCACACTAACTCTGAGGGCGTTCCCACTGTTCATTAGCTCAGTATGCAAACAAACAGGATTTCCAGCTAAAGGAACAAGAGCTTTTGGGTTTAGACTTCAGAGGACAAGACAGTCAGGGACCTTTTTTTGTTTTGTTTTGTTATTTTTTTCTGAGTGGGGCAGTCCAACTCATATTTTCATTTTTATTGTGACCGAGACAGTAGAGATTTGACAGGAAGGATGGGTGAGAGAGAGAAGGGATGACATGCAGAATATGTCCGCGGCCGGAATCGAACCGGGAACCCTGCGGTTACTGCTGGAGTGCACACTGGGTTTCCTTCCCTGTCTCCATTTTCCAACTCATATTTTCATTTTGGTTAGGCTTCTGCTAGGCCTCAACCCTAGGACACATCTAACCGCTGCTCATTTTTTGAGCCTTGATTGGCTACGAGTAGTTGACAGAGTGCAGCAGCTTGCACTGGGCCTGGTCTTCAAGATACGCTACACCACAAAGACACCCAAGTACCTGTCAACATACTTCCAAAAAGTGAACAACGTCCACACATACAACACCAGAGGAAGCTCCACGAACCACGTTCAACCGCGGTGCACCACAAACAAGGGGTTAAACTCGTTTGCAAACTATGCAGTAAAAATGTGGAACGCCCTTCCTATAATCTTAAAGGAGTGCAAAACACTGCCCACCTTCAAAACCACTCTCAAAAAACATTTACAGGAGGCTGCAATCCGTAACTGGACCCTCTAAATCAAAAATCAGATTAAAAGACCCGAACTACCCACTGTACATACTTTGTGTTTTGTCCCCCGCCCCCACCTGTGGTGTATGTCCCCACCTGTCCTACCCGCTGTACATACCTTATGTTTTGTTGTATTGTTCTTCCCATGATGGATGTATGTTTATCTTGTAGATAGTAATATTTATTTGTCTGTATTATCTTGTAGATAGTACTAGTTTTTTTGTCTGTCTTACATGTAACGATGAATTGAGAATCAAGGACCCCAATTGAAATAAGCCAGTGGCTTTCTTGGGTTTTTATCCTGTTAGTTGACCTTGTATGTAATATGTACTGGCATGTACCTACTTCTGCAAATCTTCTAATAAAGTTTTCAATCAATCAATCAATCAACATGGTCAGCGCTTAGTCCGGTACGCCACCTAAGCGCCCCGACAGTCAGGGATGTTATGCTGCTATGTACATCACCACAACACACCACACCTCCGATCGAAACGCCAACAACGGCACTAAATATCCTGTCTGGAATGAAAAGACGAAAGAGAGAAATCGTTTGGGAGAGTGGAGCGTTTCTTTTTTTCTCCACCACCTGGCTGGGCAGTTCAAGTAACAAAAGACAGGTGGGTCAGTCCAGATCAGAGAGAGAGAGAGAGAGAGAGAGAGAGAGAGAGAGAGAGAGAGAGAGAGAGGGAGACAGAGCAGGGTTGATGGGTCTCTGTAGGCCGGGCTTAGACGGTACTTCTCAGCCCACAACAGGATTAGCGGGCCCCTGCAGTGGACACCTAATTGAATTGGGACGCCACCTGAGTGCATCAGGAGATAACAGTCCCACTAGGCCCGTCGTAAAACGGACTAACAGCACTAACCGTTTGGATTAGTGGGATCAGTGATACCACACAACAGGATAACTGGACAGCTTCCTGTTTGGCCTTGGGGGTCTGCTGTTCCTATGAAGGAGATGCTGTGCATCTTACGCCTTATCTGCTGTCATCTACTGCTACCTCAGGGCTGCTCTCTAACACTATTTCTATTCTTTATTATTTCTATTATTATGCTACACTATGATATGTCCCTTGTCTTGGCCCATCTTCTCTTGTCGCTGCAATGTCAAGGAACCCAAGGCTAAGAGTTTTACGGTCTTATACTTGGATAACGGGATGGAACAATAAACTTGATTCTGGTTCTGATAGGTTTGTCTCAGCCGTGGTCCGCTAGGCTTCTGAGAGACAGCGTCGGTTCTGGCGGTCTGACTTGTTTGGGTTGCTACAACAAATTCAGTGAGTGAACACAAAAGGTTCTGCTAACGCTGAAACCGGGCCCCTCACGCTTACAGCGGCCATTGTATTATATAGGGCTACATAACCTGTTCATTAACTGCATGGCTGTACCTTGTATAATATATTTGGTATTTATGTATTTAACCACAGTGGCAGTAGTGCATCAGTGCAGTTTCAGCTATAATAATAATAATAATAATAATAATAATAATAATAATAATAATAATAATAATAATAATAATAAATGACAAAGTGCTGAGGTATATAGGTATAAACAACAAGGTAAAGCTACTAATGGCACTTGTGGGTGTGGATGGAGATAGATAGATACTTTATTGATCCCTGAGAGGAAATTACAGCGTTACAGCAGGTCACACCATAAACAACAACAACAAAATAAAGTGACAATAGAATAATAGAATAAAATAGAGCACTCTATACAGTAAGAACAGTCCTGTATGATTTAACATCCCCCAGTCTGACTCTGAGACCTAACAGATCTGTCAGTGACACACATTATAATGAGGGGTGTATCTGGGGGGGGGGGGTGCATAGCGCAGGGGAATTAAGCACCAAAGCCCTGTGTTAATCCAGGAATGGTGTCTGTGAGGCCAAAGATAATAGATCTCCTTTTGTGTCCGTTGGAGGACAACAACGCTGATGTGGGCGATTTTGCACCACTAGATAGATATATAGGTAGATAGATAGATAGATAGACAGATAGATACAGGAGATAGATATAGGCTATAGATAGACTGATACAGGAGATAGATATATAGATAGACAGATAAATACAGTGGATGGATGGATGGATGGATAGATAGATAGATGGATGGATGGATGGATGGATGGATGGATGGATGGATGGATGGATGGATGGATGGATGGATGGATGGATGGATGGATGGATGTATGGATGGATGGATGGAAGGATGGATGGATGGATGGATGGATGGATGGATGGATGGATGGATGGATGGATAGATAGATAGAAAGATAGATACTTTATTGATTCCAGAGGGGAAATTAAGGCGTTACAGCAGCTCACACCACAAACAACAACAACTAAATAAAGTGACAATAGAATAATAGATTAAAAAATGAAGTAGACATCTGAAACATTATATGCAGTAAGAACAGTCCAGTGTGATTTAACATCCCCCAGCCCTGACTCTGATCACCCCGATGGAGCCAGCCGGAAGAGGAGTTGCACAGTCTTATTGCGGCAAGCAGAAAGCATCTCCTGTAGCTCCACGGTGGCTAGGCTATAGCCAATAACTTCCGACTTGTGTCCTGAAGCGACCCAACAACACCTGACATGGTAGCTTAGAGGCTAATCTTAAATACTCGCTCTATTCAATCCTCAGAGTGGCAGTGAAAGGACAGTCATGATGATGCCTGTAGTTTGGGCTATTTCTTTGTTTTCCCTCACAATGCAGCCAGATAAAACCGGTCTCACATAATGGAAACAGTTAATCTTTCCACATGGAGATGTTTGAACTCTAAAAAGGAAGTCAATAGACTGCGAGGCTTTTCAGAGAGGCCTCTAGAGGGTTTTTCTTTTGCAAGTCATCTCCAGGCACATGACATGGTGGCTACAGAAACAGGAAATTAAAAGAACAATTCAGGAGCCGTGTATGCGTCTGAACCTTACGCAAAAACGTTCCCCCGGCTAGCATTTGCATCACTGTATCAAAGCCTGACTACAGGGGCTAGGTGCAGCAGGACCTACCATTGGTGCAGCAGGCCTGTCACTCACACCCACCGAAGACCCTCCCACTCACCACCACGCCCCCTCCCTTTAGCGTCCTATTGAGGGCTGACATCAACAATGGGAAGAATTTACACACGTCAGACCATCCCAATCTCTAAAACCCTCCTCTGTATTTGGCCTTCAACGGAAGCCATCTGAGGCGAGTCGCCCACGCGATGGCCTCTCCAGGCCTGGGAGGTTGTACGGGTGGTGAATTAGCTGCCTTGTATTAGGACCGAGTGGGCTGGTGGAGGGTTACTTTTTTTTCCGGGGAGTGGTGTGTCAGTTGACCCCAGTGGGATCTATATTTACCCAGATGTTCAAGGGGGACAGAATCATCCCCGGTAACAGAGTTAGGGCTGCTGCACGCAATTCAATACTTCAGACAACCAGCTCACTGTACTGATCACAGAGCGACGTATTTAGGCCTAATACACTACAAAAAGGCCTTCAGGTCATAAACTGACACTCGTAATTTTTTTGAGAGAGACAGTAACCTTACAAGCAGATAGTCAAAGGGTGAATCCCAATTCACCACTCTGGCTCCGTTTTCACCCCTAATCTCCGTTTTGCGCGTTCACGTGTAGCCGTAGTGGCGTCCCAATTCATTACCCATTTAGGGTTAGGTTTAGGGTTAGGGTTGGCTCCGTTCTGAGAAAATCTTGACCCTCGTTCGATTCGGAGCCATGAGACTCCCTTCCGGCATGCATTGCGAAACATCTACAGAAATGTTCTTTTCGCTCTCGTAATACGGAAGCGAGCCTGAAATGTCATTTACTTTTTCTGGAATTACTTGTAATTAAAGACTTGAAAAATTATGATAACCACCGTATTATCTTAGTTCAATGTCATTACAATGCATTATAGACCTTTTATTTATAACAAGCATAACCAAAATATCGCATTTATGTCGGTGCTGTGTCTAACGTTACAGTAACGCAACGCTGCATGACAGTCGAGCATTTCAGAGATGTACAATCATAAATCAGTTATTACCTGTGGCGTTTGACAGCGGATGATGGTACACATATGTAAAGTTATCTATCAAACGTTCGTCTGACTTGTACATGATGCGCATTTTGACCTATTTCCACCCGCAATCTAATCCGAGCAGTTGTTATTAGGTAATATTATTAATGGGTTGTATCATTCATTTAAATGCATTATAGACCTTTTCTTTATAACAAGCACAACAAAACGTTATTATGCCGATGTGCTGTGTGTCTAACGTTACAAGCTGATTTGTGCATGACAGCCGCGCATTGACATATTTCCATGTCTGATGTCTAATGTCTAATGTCTGATGTAGGCTACTAATGTCATTTCAATGCATTATAGACCTTTTCTTTATAACAAGCATAACAAAATGCTTAACATAGAAAGTTTCACAGTCCAGCGCGCTCAGGACACCG
>NC_137681.1:22448443-22465943 GCF_963989245.1 Nansenia antarctica | reverse complement strand
TGTGGTTCAATCAAACAGACATTGCGGAAACGTTTTTTCCCCCCATAACATCCTGACATGAATAAGAGAGGATGTACAGTTAGGGAGTGTTATAAAATGCTTTATTACAAAATAATGTGAACAATGCCAAGAAATAGGATTTGACTCTTTATCGTAGACTGAATGAAGCAGGTGTAACTTCAGTTAACCTATACATCATATGAATACAACAACACATTTTTGTTTTTAACAAAATCATGGTGCCTTGTGTGAGATACAAAAACATCATTTTCTGTAAATTAAAAAAACCCCAACATGTATTGCAATCAAAGTTTTTATTACAAGGCACATCCGATGGTTTTATAGGGTCTCAATATCCTAACACATTAACTGCCGGTCTTAATCAAACACAAAAGAAAACATGTCCATACCTCAACCGTTGTACCAGCTGTAATAGCTACTTAAATGTTTAGTGTATTTCCTATGGTAGGAAGAGGAGGGCATGACATCAAGAGCAGTTTTTAGATAATATAATCACAGATTATCTGTCCACAGGAGAGATCCCTCCCACCCCCTCCCTCCCTCACAGCCAGTAACAACATTAAAGGGGCACTACACCACCTTGAAACCTCATATTCATCATCTCCACATACCAGTGTCTACATGTGTGGGGGGGGGGGGGGGTTTCTACATTCTCTGTTATTAAGATAAGATCAATCACAGCTTGCACACATGTAGACATATGTTAAATGCGGTGAAGTGTCCCTTTAAAAGTGACATAACATTCATCTTTCACAAAATGACATATGGACACCATCATGAGACCGTGTACAGTTTCATTGATCTCTCTTCAGGGCAAAACACAGATTGTAAAGACTCTGGTTTCACTGAGAAGTATGTGGAATAGAGCACCAGGCTTGGGGCCTTGTAATGTAAGCATTTCTCTCTACACGTAATCTCAACGCAATGAAAAACCAAGCTAGTCCAGAGAGGAAAAAATATGAGTTGAATGCAGTTGATTGAAGTTATCAAACATGTTTTTTTTAAATCCTCCACCTCTTTTGTAGCTACAATAACTTAATATGATATTTTATAATGATGTGTCTGTCTGGTAAACTATCCCTTTTCTTTTTTCAACATGTATCGCTGACATTCCCCAAGAAAGAAAACCATATTCAAAAGTTAAATGGTGGAAAACAACCTCTTTGGCAGAAGACCTGACAATAAAAAAAACCCTCCTCCAAAACCTCTCTCATGTAATACAACATGAAACATAGAACAGTGTTTGTTTTTTGCAATTCCGATAACAAAGCATAGTGTAAACAGACATATTACCATTGAATATATTTTTGCGTGTAGAGCTGAGCATATACTTGTGCAACCCCCCATTTGAGTTGATGTGCTTGTCCTAGCAAAGGCTTTTGATTGGCAGATAATGACACAAAGGAACCAGTATAAAGATATAAAAATGTATTCCAAGAAAATCTGAATTTAACTTAGAGGTTCTCAACTTGGTGTCAAACTGAGACTGATAATTATATCAACCGTACTCAATATGAAAAGCAAACATCCAATCAAAAAATATATACCTGGGATTTGTCATAATAAGCTCTAAAAACGTTTATTTTCTTCTTTCTTTTTTTTTACACAAACATATTAGAAAAAAAATTCCCAGTAAGAATCTAAATCATGATACTTTGTATTGGATAGTCCCTTTCTTTTACATCCTACCAGAGCTGTCACTGTTTGTTTACAGACAAGAGGGTTTGGGATCAATTGATAAATACTGTATTCACTTATTATAATAACCAGATCAGATGTTTTTCATTATAGTTTGGAATTAGTATGTATGTGTCCATTCAATATACCGCCCAAAGGCTAGTATAGGGGCAGTGTATGCCCCGTTGTTCTAGCGGGCAATGGCCCTGAGCAGAAGGACAGTGGGCCCTTCTCTTACTGGTACCAGGGGGTCTTTCTGTGCCAGTGGAGGGTGAAGCCTGCGTCCGTCCTGATCTTAATGGAGGCTGCCTCAGCCTCCCTGACCGTCTCCTTCACAGACTGCATCAGGTTCTGGGCGTTGTGGACCAGCATCTCCGTGGCCTGGTGGGGGAGGGGAGAGGAGAGGAGAGGAGAGAGGAGAGGACAGGTATGTTAACTCGTCAGTGCGGGTGAATAAAGCTGCACAAATTGCTAACATTTGCCACGGTTGGGTGACTTTATTTACTAAAAATGCATATATTCTGATGCTTCATTTGATAGCCAATCAAAGTATTGTTGCTAGATAAACACCACATAAAACACTTGGCATTCTAGATGGTAGTTTGGTGAGTTAAGTCATTGAAAGTATTTGTATTTGACCCGGTCATGGTTCCCACAGTACAAATGCATCAATGGCTACACCCTCCACTGAAAAGGCATCTTTGTGATCTGCAGTGGGCTCACCTGCTCCGACTCCTCCTCGCTGATGTTGGTACGACCCAACATAGTGGCCTTGACCGTGGACAAGATCTTGAGCTGTGTGCTAATGGTAGGGATGCGCTCACACACCTGAAACAAGGAAAAACAGTCAGGCAAGAGAAGATTTCAACTTATATGACTCAAACTAATGATGATGTTGTGTCGTCCCAAACATAAACAAACAGCATTTATGGAAAGAAGAAGAAACAAATAAAAAAGAAGGAAAGGGAACTTACCTGGAGCAGATTGGTTCGGATGCGTTTGTCAGTGCACTGCTTGGCCACTTCTTTGGCCAGGCGCGTGACCTCATCGGAGGCCTTGGCGATGTCCTTGGCACACTGGATGAGGGCGCGCTTGTTCCCGCTGCCGCCACGCACCAGACGGGACATCTCTGCCATGAGCAGGGCCATCCGCTTGGCCGCACCGATGATGTCGTTACCCTACAACAGATGGAGCGCACAGACAGTTAAATTGGATTGGGTGGGGCAACACAGGGATCCATTCCGTTTTCGATCACATTGTGTTGAACATGGACATGGACCTAGAGGGGCAGTTCCTCAGACACAGATTAAACCTAGTCCTGGAGAAAAAAAAGGTGTTTCAATTGATAATGGAGTGGAATTTAACCCATATAGTGCCACAGGTGAATAAAGTCGGCCAAATGGTCAACATTTTAGGGTGCAAAATTCAAAAATGTTATTCAACAAAAATGCTGAAATTATGATGCTTCATGTTGTAGTCAATCAATCAAAGTATTGTTGCTAGGTAAATACCACATAAAACACATGGCACTCTGGTGGTGGTGAGTGTTCCGGAATTCTTTAGCAGTTAATCCAGGAGTGGGCTTAACATGAGTCAGGGGAAACCTCCCCATACGTACAGTACATACAGTACACCAGCTCTTACCTTGCTGGACCATTTGCGAGCCTCTTCGTGGAGTTGCCGGGCGGCCATCATCATGGGCTCGCTCACCACCTCGCCGGCTGCCGCCTCGGGGAAGTCCTCGTCCTTCTCCTCTGGGGGAGGGGGCCTGGGGGGTGGGACCTCGCCCTCGGGGAGGGGGGGTTTGGGTGGGGCTGGCTCATCGCTAACCTGTGACAACATAAATTACCATGTTAACTCATTTAGTGCAGAGGGTGAATAAAGTCACCCAAATGGTCAACATTCTGGAGTACCAAGGGTGACTTTATTCACCAAAAATGCATACATTATGATGCTTCAATTTGGAGCCAATCAAAGTGTTGTTACTAGGTAAAACACCACATTCACACACTCACACACTCTAGGTGGGTGTTCTGGAATTTTTGGGCAGTTGGTGAGTTAATGTAAACAGCCAATATGATGATGTATTTAAATGATGTTTACACTCCGGGTATACAGTCTATATTTAAATCTTGGGTGGGGGCGGCGGGGGGTTTCGGTAAAGGAAAAAGACACATGTTCTTGGTGAGGACTTACGTGCAGCTGGTCCAGATCAGGAGGTGGAGGTGGGAAGTCAGGCTCCTGGGGCTGGAAGGCCTCCCTCACCTTGGCCACGGCACCCAGGATCCTGTAGCCTGAATCCATGAAGCCCTTCTGGAGACCTGCACACCACACAGGGAGGACGGAGACACTGATTAGCACTTCACACAGTATGAGGCAGCGACACAAAAACAACAGCTAGATAGATTCCAATACAATACAATTACAATAGATTAGACAGACTCCATGTGACCCTTATCTTAAGAAACCTAGAATTTCGATTTGATCAAAGCCTCATGGGCCTTATATCATGGTGACCAAGCTTGCCCCCAGACTAACTGATCTAAAAAGAGAGTCAACACATAGAAAACACATAATCCTATGAAACCAGTGACTCTTCCTTGACATACTCGGGTCCTGGATGTTCCCGGCCACGGCCTTGGCGTCCATCACCATGGGCGAGATGGTCTGGCTCAGCTCGTCGGACGCGGCCTTCACCATCGCCCGGAACTTGGGGTCCTCTGAGTTCTCCACCTCCCGCTTGGCCACCAGCAGGATCCGGTTGGCTCTGCGGGCGATGCTGGTGGCGCCGGCGACCAGCATCTGGGGCTGGTGGTTAGCCATGGCCACGCGACACTTGTCCAGATCCTTCTTGATGGCGTCCTCAGAGGCGTCCAGCAGGGACTTGGTGTCGATGGCCTCGTCCACCAAACCTACAGAAAGAGTAACGGTGTTACCTCATTTAGTACCGACCAGGAATAAAAGTCACCCGGATTTGTCATTCTCATTCTAGAGCGCCACGGGTGACTTTTATTCACGAGAAAATGCATCAAATGACGACGTTTTATTTTTTTGGCCAATCAAAGTGTTGTTGCTAGGTAAACACCACCTAGAACACTCGGTACTCTAGGTGGTGAGTGTTCCGGAATACTTTGGCAGATGGTGAGTTAACGTATCTCTGCCTTTCACCTCACAGGGACAATGTCATCGTCGGTGTAAGCATCTCAGCATAGAGTGACAGTGTATTTGGGTGTGAGACAGCCCTTACTGAATCTCATAATCAACTAAATGACATGGGAGAGTCACGCGCAGTATCTTTCTGTAACACTGACATTACCTGTCATCTTTTCAACATTGTCGATCCATTGATTTTTCATGGTCTCAAAGTGCTCGTATGCAGCCTGGTTGCCTGGGTTTCTCAGTAGAATACGGGCAGCAGACACCACCTAGGAAAACCATCAATATTAATACATATCATATTAGAAAATACATACATTAGACACTCTAAAAATGCCCGACCATGGTAAACAAAGCGCACACACACAGACAGGCACACACACAGACACACACACACACACACACACACACACACACAAACACAGGCACACGCATAGACACAGACACACAGACACACAAACACACACACACAACCTCTCCTCCCTTACTTTTATTACACGCTTGCTGAGGACAGATAACATGGCAACTATTCATATCTTACGTGACACTGACACACACACACACACACACACACACACACACCTGTGGTGTCAGGTCTCTTGTTGACTTGACAGCCGCCTGGATGCCCTCCACAGTGGTCTTGTTGGCCGTTCCCACGGCAGCAGCCTTCTCCGCGGTGGCGCCCAGCTTGTTGGCGTGGGTCTCAAAGTTGGCAGCTCTGTCATCAAACACCTGGAGCCCACACACACACATCACACAGTTATCAAACCTCTTAATGATTGGCCATTGATCAGTGCCTTCCCCATGAACACACCAAGGGGTGAAACTAGTCAGTTAGTTATTTAGTGTAATGACAGTTGTAATGACCGCTTTTCTGTTGACAAATTACTGAATTATGAAACCTCTTACGATTGGCTATTGACCGCTGCCTTGCACATGAACACACAAGGTCGGAACTAATCAATGAGTCGTTTACTGTATTGACAGTTGAAATGACAGCTTTGCAATTGACAAATGACAGAATTATCAAAGCGCTTTATGATTAGCCATTGGTGCCATCCACATGAACACACCAAGGAACTAATCGATGAGTCATTTACTGTTGTGACAGTTTTACTGTTGAGTGACGCTCGAAATCCGTCAAATGAGTAAGGCTAGTCCCAGCTAAATGAGGAAGGAACGGTCAGTGGTGGATAGTAGCAAAGGTCATAGGTCAAGTCCTGAGTATGGAAATGGAGTGTGTCATGATGTCATCATCACTCGCCTCATCCCTGTTGGGGGCGTCGGGGGGGGCCGTGGCGGCCACAGCCAGCAGCTTGATGGGGGTGGTGGTGTCGGCGAAGATGTCCGACACCTCCTGAGTCATGGCCTCCTGCATCTTCCCTTTGAGGTCCTGGGGAGGCCACACACACACACACACACACGTTACCACGGTTACCAGGGAGGCCACACACACGTTACCACACATAGACGTGTTACCACGGTTACCAAGCAGGCCACACACACGTTACCACACACACGTTACCACAGTTACCAAGGAGGCCACACACGTTACAACACACAGACACGTTACCACGGTTACCAGGGAGGCCACACACACATTAGTTTAACACCAGCACAGTACACAGACGTGAGATAGATCATGCCTTGTTTATTTATCATCAGCCTATATTTAAGACTACACATATTAATATCATACAAATGTTACTACGTAACACCGTTCAACAATTGGTTAAATGTAACATTCATCCACT
The DNA here is from genome assembly GCF_963989245.1 of Nansenia antarctica. NCBI lineage: Eukaryota > Metazoa > Chordata > Actinopteri > Argentiniformes > Microstomatidae > Nansenia > Nansenia antarctica. The sequence goes on along the minus strand of NC_137681.1, from coordinate 22,459,335 downwards.
TTAGTTCATTATAATTTTAAAAAATGTAAAGAATAATAATATCTGAACTACTGTAAGAATAATAAGTGTATTAAGAGTGCGGTGTTGTCTTCCCCCAGCAGGGGGAGTGCTTGACTATGGCCTTGTGTGTGTGTGTGTGTGTGTGTGTGTGTGTGTGTGTGTGTGTGTGTGTTGACTGATCATAATGAGGTGTGGGTGAGAGTGTGTGTGAGTGTGTGTGTGTTGACTGATCATAATGAGGTGTGGGTGAGAGTGTGTGAGTGTGTGTGTGTGTGTGTGTGTGTGTGTGTGTGTGTGTGTGTGTTGACTGATCATAATGAGGGGTGGGTGAGAGTGTGTGTGGGTGTGAATGTGTGAGTGTGTGTGTGAGTGTGTGAGTGTGTGAGTGTGTGAGTGTGTGAGTGTGTGAGTGTGTGAGTGTGTGAGTGTGTGAGTGTGTGAGTGTGTGAGTGTGTGAGTGTGTGAGTGTGTGTGTGCTGACTGATCATAATGAGGTGTGAGTGTGAGAGTGTGTGTGAGTGTGTGAGTGTGAGAGTGTGTGTGAGTGTGAGAGTGTGTGTGAGTGTGTGAGTGTGTGAGTGCTGACTGATCATAATGAGGTGTGAGTGTGAGAGTGTGTCCGTGTCCGTATCTGACTGACTGACCATAACGACTTGTGAGAGTGTGTGTGTGTGCATGTGTGTGTGCGTGTGCGTGTGCCTCCGTATCGTGGTCTTTACCTTCAGGGCTCCCTGGAGCTGTTGAGCCACGGCACGCGCCTGCGGGGACTCCCCCTCTCCCCGGGCCGCCAGGTCAGCCAGCTGGGCCATCAGCTGCTCCACCTGCTCACACTTCCCCAGCAGCTCCTGTCTGTACGGGCCGGGCAGCGCCACCGCCAGCCTCCTGCCCTCCGCCACCAGCCCCCGGATGGCTGCCTGGCCTGGACACACAGGCACGGGGACACACAGAGAGACGCACACAGAGATAGACACACGGATAGACGCACACAGACACAGACATGGGTAGACACACAGACACACACACACGGACATACGGATAGACACACAGAGACACATACGCACAGAGATGGATAGACACACAGACACACACACAGACAGACACACACACACACACACACACACACAGGAATCAGTCACAGCTAACATGTTTTAGGATCAAAAGCGGGCTCTATGCAGTGTGGATAGAGAGTAAACATACATCATAAATATACATAAACATACATCGTAAATATACATTGTAATTTTACATTGAATATTTTTATCTATTCAGTTGATGCAAATATGGTTTTGTCTTCTCTGAACACTCTCTGCCCCTGTACGGCAAGCTGCGGCTGTACTGTAAACAAGGTGACATGGGAGAAGATATCCAGGCTTCTGGGCAGACACGCCAAACCAGACGGAGAATTATGAGGTTTTGGTGGGAAGTTGGAATGTACAGTCGAGTCAAAACATAACATAACTGACTTGTAAACAAATGTCTGGGCTGCTCTTCAAAGGAGGGAAGGGACAGAGAGGGAGATGGGGGGAGAGAGAGAGACAGAGAGAGAGAGAGAGAGATGGGGGAGAGAGAGAGAGAGATGGGGGGGAGAGAGAGATAGAGAGGGGGGGGAGGAGATGGGGGAGAGATAGAGAGAGAATAATACTATAATAATAATAATAATAATAATAATTTTTTTAAAGGAAAAAAAGGTTAAAAGAGCGGAAAGAGAAAAAAATGGAGGGAGGACAGGAGGCAGACCCACCCACTCCACTGTCGTCCATGGTGGGGTTGTCTATCCAGCGCGAGGCCTGTTCGATCTTCCCCTCCAGGTGGACCGCGGCCTTGGCGGGCCTGCTGTTGGCCACAGCCTTGGCGGTCTTGGACTGCAGGTTCTGGAGGGACGTGGCGATCTGCTTGGCCAACGCCCTGGCCTCCGGCGTGTCCCCTTTACCCCTGGAGACAGGAGAAGAAGAAGAAGAAGAAGAAAAAGAAGAAGAGTTGGAAGCGGTCCTGAATGTCCTAACAAAGGTCTCTGATGCTGTGGTCAACAGGAATATTTGAAAAACCATTCCCAATAGGGACGCAACATGGGAATTGTTTGATTTCAATCCTAACTGTTGGAGTTTAGAGCTAAAAGAAGACCAGACGCTTCCTCTTTCCAATACTTATGGAGGGGACTGTACATGTTAGAGATGGAGGGGACTGTACATGTTAGAGATGGAGGGGACTGTACATGTTAGAGATGGAGGGGACTGTACATGTTAGAGATGGTGGCCTAACTGGGGGTTAGTCCAATCTATTTAGATATATACGGACTGCGGAAATATAGAACATAGTTGTATATTCATACAGTCCGTCAGATTGAGCAACGTACTGTGCCCGGAGCGCAGAGAGCTTGGCGGTGAGGGCGGCGATCTCTCCGATGGATCGCAAGATGTCTTCCCTCTCTTTGGGGTCCTCGCACATGTCGGCGATCCTCTTGGCCTCCCCCAGGAGCGCCCTGATGTTCTCCTCGCCCTCCGGGCCACCGTTGGGGTCTGCCAGCCAGTTCTGCAGGGGCAGGGGGACCGAAACAACACGAGTCAACACAAGTGGGCTAACGCTCTACAAACCATCCGCTACCAGATGTAGATGGGTTGAACGGTACTGAGCCAGAACGTGTGCTGTAGAGGGATTTTGCATTTCATCATACATTCAGGTCATTTCTTATACTATATAAATAAAGTTGATTATTATTATTATTATTATTATTATTATTAAATGCATACAATAATAAATAAAAAAAGAATTCATGTCTAATGTATAAGACTTCATACTAAACACAGCCAGGCCCCGGTGGCGTAGCCAGGGAGACAGCCCACCTGTGCAGCGTCGATCCTCTTGGCGATAGCCTGCTTGGCGTTGGTCATGGCCTCCAGCTTGCGGGCGGCGTTCCCCACCTTGCCCGTGAGCACGTCCAGACCTCCGGACACCTGCTGGGCCTTCTGCATCGCCGCCGGAGACGCCCCTTGACCTCTGAGGTGGGGGTGGGCGTGGGGGGTGGGCGGAGACAACAACAGAACGTCAATGAATGACAGTTACCCCCCAATGATGCTTTATTGATGATCAATGTTGGTGTTTTGGTTCACTGGGTTCATGTGTGAATCGGATCATCCAGGGACGGACAATCTCTTTGTGCGTACGACACGTCAGGCTGGTTTAACAGACAATCCTACAGTGAAAAGCATCTTCAGTGGAGATTTGACATTGAAAGTGGGATTTAGTCCCCCTGGGATTTTAGTCTGTGAAACCGGCCCATTGTGTTACGAATGGTTACAGTGAGGTATGAGATTTCCACTAAACAGATCAGGGAGTTTTTCCATAGATTCATATCCTGTTATCTATTGTCCTGCTGCTGTATAAGAATAGATGTTTCCAACCTCGTGATCCAAAAGGACCCTCCCTGTATTTTGTTCAGTCATTGGTCCAGGGGTTAAACTATATTATGTAGAAATTACAGGACATCTGCTTTTAATCTGCCTCCGCCGTGTTCCTCCCTGGAGACCCGGGAGATCTGATCTGAGGGAAGTATCGGTTACAGCCGTACACGCTGGATACCCCTGGAACAAGCCGACTACCTTCCACTTCCCCCTCCCCGATCACAGACATGGACGCCGCTTTACAAGAGAGCATTTCCTCATCGAATTACACGACGATTGTAATATCACATTGTTTAGGAAATGAGCGATCTGTCATGCTTAAGAGGGGCGGTGAGTCAGAACGTCTGAACAGACGGACGCGGGGTTGGTGACGCGACCTCATAGTGTCACGTCATAGTTTCAACAACTAAACTGTGTCATGCCATTTTTTAGGGTTACTTTTTGGAGTGGGGGTAGTCCACTAGACCACTGGTCCACCCCAGTCCATGGTACTGGTACTAGACCACTGGACCACCCCAGGCCATGGTACTGGTACTAGACCACCCCAGGCCATGGTACTGGTACTAGACCACTGGACCACCCCAGGCCATGGTACCGGACCACAGGACCACCCCAGGCCATGGTAGCGGACCACTGGACCACCCTAGGCCACCCTGGCATCATCCCAACAGTACCTGGCCCGCATCTCGGCCACCTGGTCGGTTATCTGGCCCAGTGTTTTGGCCGTGCCCACGACGTCCCGGCGCTCCTGCCCGGCACACAGCTCCCCCACCTTCCCTGCCTCGTCCAGGATCTGCCGGATGGCCAGCTCCCCCACGTCCCCTGTCACCAGGACACACACACACACACACACACACACACGTGTTACAAACATCAGAGGGAGAAGCCTTCTGGATGTGTACGAAGGAGGATTAAAACACAATGGGCTGGTTTCATGGATTAAGACTAATTCTGGATTAAAAAGCATCCTCAATGGAGATGTTCCATTGCAAGTGTGATTAATCCTGGACTAGGCTTGTCAGACACCCTGTCTGTGAAACCGGCCTTATATAGAATTTATATAGAGTAGTATTTTACACACACTCATGCATGCACACACACACACACACACACACACACACCTCCTTCGAGCGCACACACGCGCGCACACACACACACACACACACACACACACACACACACACACACACACACAGGTCCATTAGACTGGTCTGTGTTACCTGGTTGGGCGTTGGGGTCCCTCAGCCAGTTCTTGGCCTGGGTCATCTTAGAGTCGATGAGCGCCAGCGCCCTCTTCATGGCCTCCGTGTCCTTGGGGTAAACAAAATGGTCGCCGGAGAGAAAACATAAATGAATACCTTATATAACCTCCATACAGTCAGTTTCACAAAGGACACATTCAGGATTCCGTGACAAAAACATTGACAAACACACATTTCTGATTTCCTGGCCTGGTCTATAACACCATTTTTTATTCTTAGATTATGTGTGAAATGTCAAGAAGAAGGATGAGGTCTCTAATGGCGGCAAACAGCAACGGTAAAATACTGCTAACGTAACAGGAAATGCCTGTGTGTAAACAGGGCTTAATGGACTTCCTGTTGAAGGTAAGGCTTTAGGAGCAGTGCTCTCTGGAGTCAGCTCAGCTAACGGGACGTTCCTGGCACAGGCCTGCGCTTGGACGAGGTAAGACATGTGATGTCATACTAGTTCCTGCCAGGGTGAGTCACGACTCGGTGACTGAGAATGAGCTCAGCATAAAAACACACACAGGTATGTGTGTGTGTGTGTGTGTGTGTGTGTGTGTGTGTGTGTGTGTGTGTGTGTGTGAGTGTGTGTGTGTGTGTGTGTGTGTTGAGCTCATTCTCAGTCACTGACTCATATATACACCCACATCTATCTATCTATCTATACTGATCATGGCAAAAACATCCCTAGGGCCTGGACTTTTTCCTGATCAGGTCCAGTGGTCAGGAAAAACTCTGGGCCCCTGTTATCACTACCATGATCACCCCCACTGAACAGCAAATCTGACAAACGTTTTCACACATACAGTGAATATAATACTGCATTTCCAATGTGCAGCATCGCTTAACTCCAAACAACCAAAAAGGTGCACATGCTGTTATAGATCACTGGTTTTTCCACCGTCAACATGGGTGTGTGTGTGTAGTCGCTTCACATCATAAAAGCCAATCTACTGTCCGTTGTATCTCGACCCGGAGAGGACGGAAATACAACCCCTCTGTACGAAAAGCAGCTTCACTTGACAACGACTCCTCTCATTGGCCAAGTGGTGAAACACACAAAGCGGGTGGGCCAGGACGTGTGTCATAGTGGGAGACTATGGGCGGGGGGGGGGGGGAGTGGAGAATGTGTCCTTGCTGTTTGATGCCGCAATACCAGACATCCTGATACCGGATACATTCTCTGTGACACCACCTGTGTGAGTCACTGGTTTTATCAGGTGAATGCTAGCCTGGTCACCCCCCGCCCCACCCCCCCACCCAGACTGTGTGTGATGCAATTAGACGACTGTGGTGGTCGGCATGACGACAACAGAAACTGGAGTTGGCTTATATAGCACAAACAGTCTAGGGAGAGAGACCAGGCGATATTAATAACGTGTTAACAAACGTGCTTGTCTAGACTCTTGCCAGACTCATATTACATTATTGCTTTATTATAACTTTCTTATAGCGTATGGTTGATTTACTGATGTATTGATTCTTGTTGTACGAGGAGGAGATAAAAAAATAAAAACGTTCACATACGGGTGTACGCTATGTACGTGGTGATAAAATGGGATGTAGTTTTGATTTGATATTGTTTCCTACAAAGAGGAACACGCCGCTTCAGCAACCAACCAAACAAACAACCCGCTAGGGAGTGAGTGGGTCGCCTCGTCTTTGACTGGTACACGTGTGCAAATGTCGCAACGGGTTTCTGTTCGAAACACCGCCTTCATTCCACTGTGTGTGGTGTCCCTGAAACTAAACTAAACCTTCCTTTCCGAAGTGTTTCTAGTCAAAGGAAAGGAGTGTGGTGTTTGTTTTTGGTGAATGAATATCCATTGCTGGGGGGGTTTTCTGTAGAGAAAACCCAATGGCTGAACCAAACCAGTCTGACCTAAAAATAGGAGGGAAACAATTAGAACAAATCAGGAAGCGAGAGAGCGGTGAGTGAGGAGTGAGGTCACGAGCAGCTGTGTGTGTCCGTGCTATATCAGGCTGGCGGTGAGGACAGCGGGGTGAAGGTTCACCAGGTGACACAGACAGCCTCGGCCTGGGAGCTGGGCGGGAATGTGGTGAGGTGGAGACGGAAGAGGGACCACACGCACACAACCACACACACACACACGCACACAACCGCACACACACACAACCACACACGCACACAACCACACGCACACAACCACACGCACACAACCACACGCGCACACACACACACACTCACACTCACACTCACACTCACACTCACACTCACACTCACACTCACACTCACACTCACACCCACACCCACACTCACACCCACACTCACACCCACACCTCCACCCACACTCACACCCACACCCACTCACACTCACACTCACACCCACACCCACACCCACACATCCAGTGAGCGGCCATTGCAATACAAGTATTAGTAATGGGGCTTGTGTATAGGACGAGAGGACATATTAAGAGTATTTGAACTTTTATCTGTGAGCAGAGAACCACAGTTTTTTTTATTTGTGCAACTGATTATTGATTAAAAATCACAGAAATTTCAATGAAATCAACTCATTCTTCAGACCACTTAGTGCCCGTCTCCTCTGCACAGGGCTATACAGTTCTGTCCGTTCTCTGTCCAGGAAGGGAAAGTGGAGCTAGCCCATGGATTAACATAAGGGACACTTAAATCAATACTGCATGTACAGTACAAGTCAAAAGTTTGGACACACTTCCTGATCCAATTGAATGGGAAAGTGTGTCCAAACCTTTGACTGGTACTGGATCTCAGCACCGTCTATCGATCAATCGGGCGTCTAAGGACATCCTGTCCTCCGTCACCGGAGCGGACAGAGGAGAAGGGCACTCAGAGGTCTGTGTAACGTTACGTTATGTTAAAACTTGCAACAAAAAAAACTAAAAAGAGAAAGAAAGAAAAAGAGATAAGACACATTGTTAAACAAACGCATACATTTCCAAACTTGCTGCACAATGTTCCTCGATTAGAGGGGAGAGGTCATTCCGTTAGCGTTGCTTATGCTGTGGCTGCATAAGAGAGGTCACGGGACTCACCTAGGATACCTGGGTTACCTAAGGTACCTGGTACTTAACGCTTTCACCTCACAACTGCTAAAACTACACAGAAGCACGCATCGGCAACCGCATGGCACAAGACTGACACGTCAGCACACAGAACTACCACGCATGCTGTCGCAACCACACCGGATGATAGAGGGAGGCCTTACCTTCTACGGGGGGGGGGGGGGAGGGAGGGGGGGAGGGAGAGAGGAAAATAATGGTAAAAGAAAGGAAGAACAAAAAAAATATATACAAATGTTTAACCAGACATAACCAACCGAAAGATCAACGGGAAAAAAAAGGCAACGGAAATGTAAGTGAGAGTGACGTGGGAGAGGATCTGCAGTAGTTGAGAGCGTGCTGAGCAGAGAGTGCGGGATAGGAGAGTTTAAAGGATTGTTGTTGGGGGGGGGTTTTCGAAGCAGGAAAGTAGAGAGAGAGCTTAGGTGTACTGTGCCTGCTTAAAAAAGGACACTAGGATCCTGTGGCCATGGCAACAGAAGTGGAAACAAACAGACTTGTTTTGACAAACAGAGGGTCATCACAGAGAAACAACAACAACAAAAAACATGACATTGGACTTTTTTCAAGTAACATCGCGATGCTGCAGTCTTCACCCATGGCATTCTGGGAGCGTGTGAGCGCACCGTGTGTAGCAAACCAACATCTAACATTAGCCCAGAGACCATCAATGCTTTTGCGTTCAGCCTTGATTTTGCAAGTCCATGTGTCAAAAAGCCCACGCTGGATGAAAAACTGCTTTAGCCGTTTGTTTAACGCTTGGGCGAGCATTCCCGTAAAGTGAGCATTCCCTGTCTCCTCTGCCTAGAGAGAGAGGCTCTGGAGAGTCAACGTGTGTGCGTGAGAGAGAGAGAGAGAGAGAGAGAGAGAGAGGAAGAATGAGAGAGAGAGAGAGACAGAGAGAGAGGGGGGGGACAAGTGAGAGAGAGAGGAAGAATGAGAGAGGAAGAGGGAGAGACAGAGAGACAGAGAGAGGCGGGAACAGGTGAGAGAGAGAGGGAGAGAGGGGGACAGATGAGAGAAAGAGGAAGAGAGAAAGAGAGAGAGAGGGGGACAGGTAAGAGAGGGAGATAGAGAGAGAGAGAGAGAGAGGGGAAGAGAGAGAGAGACAGGGCCACAGAACAGCCCAGGTGTATGTGGTCACCGTACCTTATTGGCCCAGGCGTCCTCGTCCCAGGACGTGAGCTGCAGGACTCGGATGATCTCGTTGATCTCGGCGCTCATCTTCTCGAAGGTGAAGTTCCGGTTCTTCAGGGCCTCCTCCACGCCCTGGCTCCCCGACGTCTTGGTCGTCACGAAGATCTTAATACCTGTGGTGGAACACGACAACCATGATTACTGTCTGCCATAAGCCACACAGAAGATGCAAGTTATAGGGCGGCTGTGGCGCAGGAGGTAGAGCGGGCGTCTAATGTTCGCAAGGTCGGCAGATCGGCGGTTCGAGCCCCGGCTGGCCACATGTCGAGGTGTCCTTGGGCAAGACACTGACCCGCACATTGCTCCCAATGAGCGGGCCGGCGCCTTGCATGACATGACATGCTGCTGACATGCCCTCTACTCCTTACTCTCCTGTCTCTCTACACTACTGTATCTCTATCCAATCAAAACAAAAATATATAAGAGAGGGACTGCTCCATTATGCTTTTTTAAGCAATGGAATATGAGTCCAGGAGCAGTGCTGGGGGTCAGTTGGGGGTCAGGGGTCAGCGGGGGTCACCTGAGATGAGGACAGGCAGCAGCTCCTTGACGGTGTTCATGGAGTTGACCAGCATGACCCTGTGCTCCTGGTGGGTGAGCTCCTGCTGCCGCTCGTCAATCATCTTCGCCATCTTCGTCATTCCTGCACGGGTCACAAAAAACACCACGTCATTTAGTGACCCTGACCCATTCACTCCCAACCCAAACCCATTCACTCCTAACCCAAACCCACACCTCATAAAACACTTGGCACTCTAGGTAGTGAGTGTTCCAGAACTCTTTGGCAGTTGGGGGCAGTTAAGAACTTTGGGTCTATTTATGATTTGAATAATTACATTCCAGGAAGATGATTTTCAACGTGTCAATCATAGACAGAAGAGCGTTATTGAATCACAATTTCGACATCTATCTGTCATCTCAGCAGCCTTGGTTCTGACTGTGTGGACCGACCTGGGCCCAGGTTCTTTGTGTAGGTGATCAGGTCCTCCATGGACTCCACCACCTCCGCCACCGTCAGGTACTCCAGAATACCTTTGCAGACACGGATGATTTTGCGGACCTACGACAACCGCAACAAAACAGCAGCGTTCATTATTTACTGGCCTGCTTCGACGCCGTGCTGAGTGAACTATAGGGACATGATATCAGGAAATGATACAGAGGAAAGTGATTCATCAACAACCAAACACATTGGTGGTACAGTAGCCTCTCTGTTTCCTGCCCTTGATAATGCTGGCTACTGACATTCCTGTGTCTTTGTTCTGTCCAGCTCCAGCTGCCTGTGTTGTGTACAGCCCCCCCCCCAACATCCCCCCCAACGCTGTATAAACACTTTCCCTCTCCACGGCTGCCCTCCTGTACTGTCCCTGACCTGCGCTGGCAGTCTGTCTGTCTGTCTGTGTCTGTCTGTGTCTGTGTGTGTCTGTGTGTGTCTGTGTGTGTGTCTGTGTGTGTGTCTGTGTCTGTCTGTCTGTCTGTCTGTGTCTGTCTGTCTGTCTGTGCTGAGCGAAGCCTCCTGCTGAGCTCTGATGTGCTGCCTACTACAGGTCCCCCTCCCCGCTGTGCCCCTGACTGCTGATGCTACCCCCCCCCCCACACACACACACACACCACCATTCACCCCCTGGGGAGAGAGAGGGATGGGGCTGATGGATGGTGCAATATCTCATCCTGGTTAAAGGCTCTAGCCTGCTAGGGGGTTGGTGGTGGCGGTGTGTGTGAGTGTGTGTGTATGTGCATGTGCTTGTTGTGTGTGTGTTTGTGTGTGTGTGTGTGTGTGTGTGTGTGTGCTGAGCTGTACCTCCGCCTCGTCGAACGTCAGGAGCAGGTCCGAGGTCCCGGAGAGGATGCCCCGGGACCCGTCGATGAGGTAGTCGCGAGCGGGGACGGAGTACGGGTCCGCCTTCAGCATGGACGCCGCCTGGACCAGCTTGGTGCAGGCCGTCTCCACCCTGGGGAAGAGGGGAGAGGACAGGGGGGTTAACTC
>NC_137681.1:22425943-22443443 GCF_963989245.1 Nansenia antarctica | reverse complement strand
CTCGGTCGTCTGGACTGTGTCTTTCCCCACCTACAACAGAGAGAGAGAGAGAGAGAGAGAGAGAGAGAGAGAGAGAGAGAGAGAGAGAGAGAGAGAGAGAGAGAGAGAGAGAGAGAGACTCCATTAACTCAAATTACATTGACATGTTTTGCCATTTATCAGGCACCTTTATCCAAAGCGACTTACCATAAACTTCTGTATAAGTAAGTGAATCATCTATCTATCAGTCATCGTAAGAAAAAGTAATATATGCTAGGACCAGGGCAGTTACCATGCTAGAAGGAAGATAAATATTATTATTTTAAATGTTTTTATTATTACTTATAGTAGAGAAACTATACAGGGGGTAGTGGGGATGAGGAGGTCTTTGTGAACCCAATGAACACACATACTAACTACATACTGTCCATCATTAGAGGGGACAATGCTAACAGCTAACAGATGCTTTTCCGTGACCAAAGAGAGAAATATGTTTGGGGAAAAACTTGGTGAATAAATGCTCAGGCAGTTAGTATTTAAGCCTTCGTGGTTAAGCAGTAATTACACAGTAATAAACAAAGAATTACTAGGCTTTTTTATATGGAGATTTATTATAACAAACACAAAAACTTTATTTTCATGTATGTAGTGCAACAGTAACACAACTTGTTGATGAACCATTGTCCTAACTATGAGTTATTTAGTGGTAGTAATAACATAGTAATAAACGAAGAATTACTATTTTCATTTTATGGGATTCATTATAACAAGCACTACTGTAATATAAAGAACTACATGTCCCAAAACGTTATGTTCATGTGTTGCCGTTAATTACGTAGTGTCCCAGTAAAACTTGTTGATGAACTATTGTGGTGAGGAGGCGGTGTGGAGGGGAGCCAAGACAGTAACGAAGACAGCCGCTGAACGCCTCCTCTCTCACCACACACACACACACACACACGTACACACATACAAACACACACACACACACACACACACACACACACACGGACACACTCAAACACACACAAACACACACACATACCAATATTTGACAAATACTGTACACAGGGTAGACATGTAGCATTTGATTGTTGGCCTCCACGTTCATCATCATGAGACCCCCAAGGCAACCTCCATCTCTGAACCCCCATCTCTCTCACGTGTTTTATTGCTACGGACCAGATCCCCCTCCCAGAGCTATAAACACTCACTCTCGCACTCACACTCACACCCACCTCTTCACACTGGATCATATTCGACAAGTGTTAACATGCCCCCCCCACTTACTCTCTTTTACAAGCTCGATCAATCACCTTCATCAACCACCCCTTCATCAACCACCCCTCCCTCCCTTCCTTCCTTCCTTCCTTCCGACGGCATGGAAACTCAACCAACCGGCCTTGCCTCTTCACACAGAGCAGCAGCCTAGTTCAACACGTGTGTGTGTGTGTGTGTGGGGGGGTGAGCGTTGACGGGTGATTCCGAACCGTGTCTGATTAGAGCCAGGGGGGCTCGGCCCGAAGACGCCTAACCCCCGCTCCTTACTCTCTGTTCATTGGTCCAGAGGGGGGACCGTCGGAGTGGTGGGGGTCATAAATTAACCAGGAAGGTTGTGCCAGGCTAAAACGGGAGCTTAGCGGAGGCTGGCTGTCTCCCCAGGCCCGGTGGCAGCCAGCAGATGCCACCCTGACATTCCACCCGTGACTGGCCGCGAACAAAAGCCAAAAACAACTGACTGAAGCGTTCTAGGGATGTTCAACTAAAGGGCAGGAGGGGAGGGCGGAGGGGGGAGAGGAGGGAGAGGGGGAGGGGGAGGGCCTGAGATGTAGGGCACAGGGCCTGGTAGGGTAGGTACACACTACGCTCAGTAAAAGTCCTTGTCTAGCCTGGGATACGGGAGGGTTCCAGACTGCATGATGCAGGCCTGCTGTACTCTATTGTCTTGTGCTGCTTGTGATGTCAGGAACCGAAGCCTAAGAATTTTCCTCTTTCACACTTGTGTAATGTGACGTAACGATAAACCTCTCGGTCTCCATGGCTTTGCCTACCGGCTCTAAAACATGTGCATTTCCGTGACCAAACAGAGAACTATGTTCAGGAAAGAACTTGGTAAACAAATGATTAGGCATTTACTTAGTATTACTGGGAAAGTAGTAATTACACATTAATAAACTAAGAATTACTAGTTGTCTTCCTATGGCATTCATTATAACAAGCAATATAAAGAACTATATCTACCAAGACTCACTGTATTGTCATGTTTTGCCTTTAATGTAGTATCTCAGTAACACCTCCCAGTCTCCATGGCTTGGCTACTGGTTCTATAAACAGGCCTTTACACACCAGGTAGCTGACGTCAGTGTGTGTGTGTGTGTGTGTGTATGTGTGTGTGTGTGTGTGTGTGTGTGTGTGTGTGTGTGTGTGTGTGTGTGTGTGTGTGTGTGTGTGTGTGTGGTCCCAAAAATACACTGAAGCGTCACAGAGAAGCCTGAGAGGGGGATCGGACGGGGCTGAAGGGGTTAATGGACCGGAAGACTGTAGCAGTTGTCTCATCCTCCCACCCCCCCGGCCTGGACTCTGGACCCTGCCTGAAGTCATTGTTTCCCTATAATGTCTATAATGTAGCTACCGGATCCCAGAGGATATTAGCTGAGTTTGATGAAATCCATGAGATTAGGAACGCAAACTGTTTTCCTAAGACATTTCCCTTACACTGACATCCTGATCGGTGGGAGGGCGAGCTCAGGCAAGTTCTATATGCTTGAGTGGAAAAAATGAGGTTATTCAACCTATTGTTGAGGGAACGGCAGCAGCCAAAAAGCTCTCTATGAGAAGACCACATGTACTGTACAGACCTTGGGTGCTTGGAACACAAACGTTTAATTCTTTTTCACTGAGAATCAAGTTTTTCCAGCACAGGAAAGTTAGCAGGGATGGGCTTAATAACAAAATCTACAGCTCTCCTCTGTATCTGTAGCCCGCCCGCCCGCCCCCCCCTCCCCCCCGGACCCCCAAGCTCGCCCCTTCCTGTGGTCTCTAAAGTTCAACAACAAACTGTAGCTGGGATCCAAACAACTTCCTGTAAAAATAGAACAGTGACACCATGTTTATAACTGTTGTTGTCAAGCCATTTTCTCTCTCTCTCTCCCTCTCTGTTATCTCTCTCTCTCTCCCTCTCTCTCTCTCTCTCCGTTATCTCCCTCTCTCTCTCTCTCTCTCTCTCCGTTATCTCCCTCTCTCTCTCTCTCTCTCCCTCTCTGTTATCTCTCTCTCTCTCTCTCCCTCTCTCTCCCTCTCTCTCTCTCTCTCTCTCTCTCTCTCTCTCTCTCTCTCTCTCTCTCTCTCTCTCTCTCTCTCTGTTATCTCCCTCTCTCTCTCTGACTCTCGCTCCCTATCTCTGACCCTCTCCTTGATCTCCTCTTTAAGTCTCTATGACTCATAACCAGACACTTTCATTTCACATGACTAAAGCCTGACTTCACTTAGCTAGGCTAATTCCACTGGAGCTCCAAGGCGTGGCAGCGGGCAGCTGCTTCTGGATGAGCAATCCCAACCAGCAACTGATTAGTCCTTGGTCTCCATGGCCCAAACCACACACATCGCCTCCTCTCGATCCTTCCAAACAAGCAGGCAAGGTTCTAAAGCTCAAGAGCGGCGGTGGGTTAGGTCATTCACCTCAGGTCGGTTTCAGCCTAATCCTATCCTAGAAAGCATCTTCAATGGAGATTCTACATTGAGTACATTTACATTGAATCATTGTGTGATTCAGTCCAGCCAGAGAGACTAGGCTCAAGCCTTGTCTGTGGAAACCGGCCCAATATCTTTTTTGCATACTGCACATTCAGTGGTTTTGGTTGCCCCTGTCATTGTGGTACTATGCCGTCACATACCGGGGTCGATGTCAGCCCGGCCTAGCGAGAGACAATACCCCAGCCTGGCTTTGGACTGGAAAAAGTTGACACTCCTTGTTTCCAGCTGCCAAGAAGAGACTGTTGATGTGAGGGAACCCTATGGCTGTGAAGGAGCTCAGATCAAGTGGCCAGCGCCAGGGAAGACAGACCAGGCATTGTGGGCTTCCACCCCGCATCACTCTCTGCACGGAGAAGAAAGGCCGCTCTCAGAGAGAGACGGGAGGACGGGAGAGCCGCACACACACTGCCTGCCTTTCAGACCACCGCATAACCGCTAGGCTAGCTCTTTATTTGGTAACATGACTATTGAGTGTTTCTTCGTCAGCATCTCAGATTATATTAGATTAGATTCAACTTTATTGTCATTGCTCAGAGTACTGAGACAAGGAAATGGAGTTTGGCATCTAACCAGATGCAAATGGTGGCAATGTGGTGCAAAAAACCTGATAATGTAGACAATGTAAGGTATTATAGTGAGTATAAATAAATGAATATAAAAGTGAATATACATGAGATGAATATCAATATGATAAGTACAGTAGCCTATGATATGTACAGAACGAGGGCAATAGGTATGTTACATATTTAAGATGTATAATTAGAGACAAGTATGATAAATATGGTATGTCCAATCTTACAGGTGCATGCTACAGGCACACACATCATCATATATCTAAAACACACACACATACATCTCTAAGCTACTATGTAATTACTATGTAGTACATTTACATTTTACATTTTAACCATTTAGCAGACGCTTCCAAAGCAATTTACAATTAGAGATTACAGGGACAGTCTCCCTGGAGTAACGTAGGGCTTACTCAAGGGCACATGTGGTAGTGTTCCCAGGTGGGATTTGAACTGATGACCTTCTGATCACCAGTCCAAGTCCATTATCCACTAGACCACTACAACCCATACTATGTCATTACTAGTAGGAACTATTTAATAACAACTATGTGAAAGTGTCTCGTATTGCTGTCAGAATGTGGGTGCTGAGCGGAAGAACGAGGCAATGATCGCTTCCTGCTCAGTAATCAACTTAGCAGAAATGCACCCTACAAAGATATCGATAGATCTCTTACACAACTCTCAGTCACGTCCCTCCATTAGTTACATCAATAGGCCTTAGATCTGCCCCGTCGGCGCCGCGTTGGAAGCGGTATCAAATAGCGCCTGAGTAACGGTGAATAAGAGGACGCACGGTAGGAGTATGTATGACTACTGAAGGTCAAGAGTTGACAGGTTCGTCGGTGGGTTTACTACACAACTGACAAGCCACATCAAACATGGTTTATTAATATTGTAAAAGGACGAGCACATCACGTACCCCCCAAGGTGATAAAAGACAAAAGCAATTGCCTCCTTTGCCTGTGCCAAAAGAAACCATTACAGAGAGGGAGAGGGTTCATTTCAGCGTTGTCTCTGGTGTTCCAGCTGTCCAACAGCACAGGACACAGAGGACTCGTCAGTGTCTCTCCGCGGTCATCCTGGTATTCTCAAGAAAAACTGATTTCACGACAAGCGTCTTCGGTCAGACGTTTTGAGTCATATCGTTTGACGAAGGCCTCTTATTCCTGTCAACATGAAACACTATTGCTGCCAACATCCATTTCTCCACACAGTGTGAAGATATTTGAACTCAACTGGGAGGTGAGAAAAGCAGACAACCGCCCCACGTCCCACACCAGAAGAGGAGGTGAGTCACTGGGACATAAATCTACTGGTGGTTTCCTGATCTACGTCTGACTGCACACCGGTTCCCCTGCCGGGATCTACGGCAATCAATTGCTCATCGTTGGGCTGGGAGAGCCGTCTCATCACTCCCCAGCGCGAGCATTTGTCTGCCCCCCCCCCTTATACCTCCCTCCCTCTCTCTCTCTCTGGCATGCTGCTAACAGCTGCTATAGTGCTGCTGCTGCTTCTGCTGGTCGCTCCAGAGGCCTAGCCAGGCCTTTCTGACTTGGCTTCCACTACTTCCTCCTCCAAACCTTCCAAACCTTCCCTCCCTCCCTCCATCCCTCGCTCCCTCCCTCCCCCACCTCCCCTTAAAAGCTCTGTTTCAACACTGTTTCAACAGACAATGACACAGTTACACAGATCCAATGAATCCATGAGCAAGACAATAAAAATGCTCCTGCTTCTGCAAGGGCAACACCATGTCTAGGCCCAAGCCATATCTAGACCAAAGCCATATCTAGACCAAAGCCATATCTAGACCAAAGCCATGTCTAGACCAAAGCCATGTCTAGACCAATGCCATGTCAAGACCAACGCCATATCTAGACCAAAGCCATGTCTAGACGAAAACCATATCTAGACCAAAGCCATGTCTAGACCAACGCCATGTTAAAACCAAAGCTGCCATGTCTAGACCAACACCATGTCTAGACCAATGCCATGTCTAGACCAATGCCATGTCTAGGCCAACGCCATGTCTTTACATAAAAGAAACAGGCCTATAATGCGCAGCAGTTATTTCTTAAGCTACGTTTTAAGCATCATAGTCATCGCAACGCAGGCTTGGAATGTTCTATTGAAACGACTGCATGAAATCATTTCCCTCAACAATTGACAGGAAACTGGAGACGCATGTAATAGGAAGCCTTTTCATTTGTACGGCCTTAAAGCACTTGACTTGAAAAGTGTTTTATGTTTTATGTTTCCCTTCATTAAAGAATGTTGCGAGTGTTAATCCGTGAAGTGCAGTGGACTTGACATTAATCAAAACAAAATGTTTTCCCATATGTTTTGGTTAGTTAGTCTCAAACAGCAATTGTAAACAGCACACATTGTTTATTAATGTCTCATGACCTGATAGACTTTAAAACATGAGGGAAGGAGACTTGTCTCTGTCCACATCCACTCTGTCTCTGTCCACATCCATGCGCTAAACCAAAAATGTATTGTGAGGTTGTACTTGCTAAACTGCTCGTCTTGCCAAAAATAACACGTTTACGATAACTTCTCCTTGTGTTCAGGTTTCTCATCACTTGAGCAAGTCTGTTTGCATAATCTGTTCATGTCTGACTGAATGCCCTGCTTTGTTTGGTTAACAACCACCACAATCTCTGAGTCACACATCATAACTTGAGTGCTTGGTAACTTCAACATGACTCCAGACAGTAAACCCTAAGAACTACACTATAAACCCTTCGCTAAGCGATCTGAGTAACGATAGCTTTGCATGTGTGCATGAGCCAAAGCAAGGCAAATCAAGCATACCAGTAGAGCTAGACTAGAGCTGATGGTGTGCACACAGCCATGCAGTCTCCAGACAGTGCCTGGGAGAGAGACTTGGCTCTGGAAGCCAGGCAGATAAACATTCAGTTCTTTCTCCGTGCCAAGGTCTTATGCCATTGACGTTCTTTTCCCGATCTGAAAGACCATAAAAAGGAACTGCTGAAATGATGCAGTACAGCCGGGTTCGTGATGTGATGATAAGCCGTAGATTAGTCATCTGAAAAGCATGGGCCTGATTAGCACTTTCAGATGCTTTAGTGGGAAACATTTTATAGCAGTTTATATCAGTTTATAATTCAGTTCAGTCTGTGAATACGAATGTTGATGTTTGACCCTCAAATGTGCGCTTCAAAGCAACAACACTTGCACTCATCTGCAGGACTGAGGCATTTACCCCCTTTCCATTGATTAAAGCCCCTCTAGAGAATGAAATCATCCCCCCTTCCGATCCGTGACGCATTCCACCTCCTCGGGGAATTCTTAACATTCCCCACTAGTCGTCCCTAATTGGGGTATTGATGCATTGTTCCTCTCAGCTCAGGGAACACAAAGTCAAAGATGTCGGGATGTTCCTGCAGTTCAGGATCTAGTCAATCCAAGCTTCCTGAAATCTCAAACCACCAGCAATCGATTCCCTTTTCAATCCACCGCCAGCATTAAAAAGCTCAACCTTACAACCAGAGAGAAAGCAACACAAACAGCCACCACAACCAACCATTGATTAAGACATGGTCTGATAGTTCTCTGGGTCGGTTTACGCTGGTTAGAGCATCCTGGCCCATTATGAAAGCTGGCCTTTTCCATCTCCATGCGTCTGGAATAATAGGATTGGCTTCCTCTTAATAATTCACAAGACAGACGAGGCCTCGAGTCATCAGATGTGAAGAACTCAGCCTTCAGGATCAGCCAGATCTAGCCTAGACACAGCTTCTTGAAGAGTAGGCCTAAGTATGAGTCATGCCCAAAATACACACAAAAAAAACATTGGCCACATGTCTTTTCTTGGCTATTCGTGACTACAGTAAATACTGTACAACTCTTCCTCAATTTTGCTGGCTCGAACTTGGTGACCAGAGTCAGGCTGGAGGATGTTCAACCTTACTGACTGTATAAGGTCCCAAATGTCTAGTGGTCTAGCTTTATTTTGTTGTTTATTTTGTAATTGTCACTTTATTTTGTTGTTGTTTTTTGTGGTCTGAGCTGTTGTAATCTATCTATCTATCTATCGTTCTATTCTTGACATGCAGATAGCATTCTTTAATCACAATTCAACAATCAAAGGGGGGAATTTAATTAATACCTAGCTAGCTCAGAGAAATCTGCTCTGGCAGATTGCATTAAACTGAGAAGGAGTAGCCCTCTTGTCTACAGGTCAGTGCGACATGTGGTTCTCTGGCTAGCGACGACAATGAGGTAAATGGTCTTCTCTGGCTCAGCTACAGCCTGGGAACGTCAGGGGGGAAGCTATAGACTCATTGAGGAGCTGAGAGGGCCGTGAGTTAGAGCACCCAGGGCTGAAAGGGACCCATCTCCTGCCTGGGCTGGGAGTTCCTCAGAAGAGGCATTAATTCAGCAGACAGATAGGCTTTTTTAAGGATTTATGACTCAGATTCAACGAAGAAGAAGGGCCTTTTTTTCTCAAACCACAAAGGGCACACACACACACACACACACACACACACACACTTGATGGGGTGCTGCAGTACGATCATAACACTGTTGTGAGATGCCGTTTCTAAGGCAACAGGAAATAATTACAGCGTGAGCTACGCCTTTGTACCACTCGTTGGAAATTATGTGATCATTCCTCAGATAGTCCAGCTGAGAACTCACAGTGCTGGGATCATCTCACGACAAGGCAGAAGGCTGGAGTAAAGTGCTCTCGTCAAGCTGCTCTCTGCCTCTCCCTCTCCCTCTGTCTCTGTCTCTGTCTCTGTCTCTGTCTCTGTCTCTGTCTCTGTCTCTGTCTCTGTCTCTGTCTCTGTCTCTGTCTCTGTCTCTCTCTCTCTCTCTCTCTCTCTCTCTCTCTCTCTCTCTCTCTCTCTCTGCCTCTCCCTGTCTCTCTGCCTCTCTGTCTCTCTGCCTCTCCCTCTGTCTCTGTCTCTCCCTCTCTCTCTATCTCTATCTCTCTCTCTGCCTCTCCCTCTGTCTCTGTCTCTGTCTCTCCCTCTGTCTCTGTCTCTCTCTCTCTCTCTCTCTCTCTCTGCTCTCTGTCTCTCCCTCTGTCTCTCCCTGTCTCTCTCTCTGCCTCTGTCTCTGTCTGTCTCTCCCTCTGTCTCTCCCTGTCTCTCTCTCTCTCTGCCTCTCCCTCTGTCTCTGTCTCTCTCTCCCTGTCTCTCCCTCTGTCTCTGTCTCTCCCTCTGTCTCTGTCTCTCCCTGTCTCTCTCTCTCTCTGCCTCTCCCTCTGTCTCTGTCTCTGTCTCTCTCTCTGCCTCTCCCTCAGAAGGCTGGAGTAATGTGCTCTTGTCAAGCTGCTCTCTGTCTCTCCCTCTGCCTCTCCCTCTGTCTCTGTCTGCCTCTCTATATATCTCTCTCTCTGCCTCTCCCTCTGTCTCTCTGCCTCTCCCTCTGTCTCTGTCTCTGTCTCTCTCTATATCTCTCTCTCTCTGCCTCTCTCTATGTCTCTCCCTCTGTCTCTGTCTCTCTCTCTCTCTCTGCCTCTCCCTCTCCCTCTGTCTCTGTCTCTCTCTCTCTCTGCCTCTCCCTCTCCCTCTCCCTCTCCCTCTCCCTCTCCCTCTGTCTCTGTCTCTCTCTCTCTGCCTCTCCCTCTCCCTCTGTCTCTGTCTCTGTCTCTCTCCCTGTCTCTCTCTCTCTCTGCCTCTCTCTATCTCTGCCTCTCCCTCTGTCTCTGTCTGTCTCTCTCTCTCTATATATATCTCTCTCTCTGTCTCTCTCTATATATCTCTCTCTCTGTCTCTCTCTCTCTCTCTCTCTCTGCCTCTCCCTCTGTCTCTGTCTCTGTCTCTCTCTATATATCTCTCTCTCTCTGCCTCCCTCTCCCTCTGTCTCTCTCTATATATCCCTCTCTCTGTCTCTCTCTATATATCTCTCTCTCTGCTCTCTCTCTCTCTGCTCTCTCTCTTCCTTTCTGTCCCTTGCTCTCTCTCTCTCTGCGCTCTTCCTTGCTCTCTCTCTCTCTGCTCTTCCTTCCTCTCTCTCCCTTGCTCTCTCTGCTCTCTCTCATATCAAGCTATGGCCCACATCCATACAACCATATATGGACTGAGCAAGTATTGAATAAAAGTAACTGCTGTGTATGACCGAAACCAATTCAATGCAGTTTTGAATTTGTGTGAAAAATGTTACAAATGGAAACGTCAGTGTCAAACCTGAGGAATGTGGGAAAAAAAACATAAGGTAAAAATGCTGTTGGTGTAACACCAACTTCATTGTTTAGACTGCTTAAATAAACTACCAGTTGCCTGGGTATCTTGAACATCAGCATTGTCATGCGTTTTAAATAAGAACTTAAGAAGCAATGTAATGATACCATATCATTTCTAGTGTGGCTTATTAGGTAGAACCATCAATCCCTTCTGCACACATCTCTGCAATAAAAGGTTCCTTCCGGAAGGAAGTCCGGTGGGTGTGGAGAAACCAACAAACCACAGGGTACCGTGCGCTCACTTCTCATCTACTGAAAAGGGGCGATTCTGAGGACCCCAACACTTCACACACTCTCAGGAGAGAATGGATACATCAGCTAAACAGCGCTGGCCTCAGCCCATGTAACCTATTAGCTTAACTGCCAGACTAATGATAAACCATACTCCCCGAATGCTTCTCTGGGCGGCAGGGAGATGCAGGCAGGGAGACGCCATGCAGTCCAAATGTCTCCTCCAGCCACTGGCTCAGAGAGACTCAAAGCAGTTTCACCAAACAGAGTTAAAATAAATTAAATGAATAAAAAAAAGTAATCCTTCCTTCTTCTACCGTGTGACTTGTGACTTGCCCGATGCCCCGGGCAGGACCGGTTATACAAAAAGCTGATATCTTCAGCACATATTTAAAAACGTTCATTTCCGGGTGTAAAAAAAAAAAAAAAAAGTAAACCACAATATCTGTGAAGACTCTGATAATGGACGAAGTCTATTTCAGTCCTCCTCACGTAGGAAGTGGCTGCGTCTGCTACGACGGGCTGTGGCTGAGGAGAGGGGAGCAGCGGCAGTTGTTTCCTTCGTAGTACGGTCGCTGTTAGGCCGCCAGACGGCAGGCAGCAGGGAGGAACCGGGCTCCTAACAGCAGTTACTGGACCACTGGACGCTGAGAAATTAGCACCGCCTAACATGTCTCTGAAGTGTGTGTGTGTCTTGTCTTGTCTATGTATGTATGTATGTATGTGTGTGTGTGTGTGTGTGTGTGTGTGTGTGTGTGTGTGTGTGTGTGTGAGAAATGGTCATCTTCACCTAAAGACAGTGTATCTGAGCAGAGGGAAATGCTATTGGTCGTCCTGTATCCTCTGTAACATGGCCACTTTTAGACCCCAGGAGATGCGAGAGGATATGGCCACTTATGGACGCATTGAGCTGTCATTAAGCAACTGGGCGCCTTAGACTTTACTGAGCTGTCATTAAACCACTGGGGACTGCCGTTGGTTTCAGTTTTCGATGAAGTGGGTCGAAGGCACACCACATCAAGCCCCTGGTGTGGTTTCGCAGGCTTATACACCACAGCTTAGCTGACACTGCTCTAGAGAGTGTGGGGCGTGGGGCGTGGGGCGTGGGGGGTGGGGCGTGGGGGTTAATCTGGAGCTGTTAGAAAAACACGGCTGTGATGATTCATTTTCTACTAATTAATTTATACTTAGTGACACACAGTGGGATATAAGTGTCATACATGTGCCTCCGTTGAGGTGACTTCATATTCAAAGCCAATGTACTACCCTCCTGAACAGTCCCCACAACCCCCCTGTACAGTTTCTCTACTATAAATACTTATTTTACGTAATTCTTCCTTCTTCTAGCATTGTGACTGCCAATGGCCCCTGGTCATAGCATAGATTACTTTTCTTATGATGACTGATGAATAGATGATTCATGCACATCGCTTTGGTTAAAGGCGTCTGCTAAATGCCAAAAATGTAACATGTAATGTAATGTACTTACATCATGACTGCAAGATCTCTGATATTGGCATAATCAGTACACGGTAAAAACATTGTATTGACATCTTTATATCGATGCTGGTGCGTTACATGTTACAAAATACCACTACACAATGATAACATGTTGATCAAAACAAGTAACATTGTTGCCAAAACATATGTGAAAATATGACTGAATGAACTGAATGTGATGTGTGCGACTATGCTGGGCTGTACATGATCAGTCTAAAGTAATGCGGAATGGTTAGACCATAGACGTTCTATCTCTAGGGGTTAGACCAGATATGTTCTATCTAGGGGTTAGACCACAGATGTTCTATCTCTAGGGGCTAGACCATAGATGTTCTATCTCTAGGGGCTAGACCACAGATGTTCTATCTCTAGGGGCTAGACCACAGATGTTCTATCTCTAGGGGCTAGACCAGATATGTTCTATCTAGGGGTTAGACCAGATATGTTCTATCTAGGGGTTAGACCACAGATGTTCTATCTCTAGGGGCTAGACCACAGATGTTCTATCTCTAGGGGCTAGACCACATATGTTCTATCTAGGGGTTAGACCAGATATGTTCTATCTAGGGGTTAGACCACAGATGTTCTATCTCTAGGGGCTAGACCACAGATGTTCTATCTCTAGGGGCTAGACCACATATGTTCTATCTAGGGGTTAGACCAGATATGTTCTATCTAGGGGCTAGACCAGATATGTTCTATCTCTAGAGGTTAGACCAGATATGTTCTATCTCTAGGGGTTAGACCATAGATGTTCTATCTCTAGGGGTTAGACCACAGATGTTCTATCTCTAGAGGTTAGACCAGATATGTTCTATCTAGGGGTTAGACCAGATATGTTCTATCGAGAGGTTAGACCATAGATGTTCTATCTCTAGAGGTTAGACCAGATATGTTCTATCTCTAGAGGTTAGACCAGATATGTTCTATCTAGGGGTTAGACCAGATATGTTCTATCTAGGGGTTAGACCAGATATGTTCTATCTAGGGGTTAGACCATAGATGTTCTATCTCTAGAGGTTAGACCATAGATGTTCTATCTCTAGGGGTTAGACCAGATATGTTCTATCTCTAGGGGTTAGACCATAGATGTTCTATCTCTAGGGGTTAGACCAGATATGTTCTATCTAGGGGTTAGACCATAGATGTTCTATCTCTAGAGGTTAGACCATAGATGTTCTATCTCTAGGGGTTAGACCAGATATGTTCTATCTCTAGGGGTTAGACCAGATATGTTCTATCTCTAGGGGTTAGACCATAGATGTTCTATCTCTAGGGGTTAGACCATAGATGTTCTCTCTCTAGGGGTCAGACTAGTGTGGTAAATGATCATTCTAATTGACCACTCCAGGTTAGAGTCTCTTAATAGGCTCCACTGAATTATAATAATAACCTTTATTTGTATAGCACTATTCCTGCAAACGTTGCAGCTCAAAGTGCTTTAATCATTATATAAAATCATCATTTAATCATTTAGTCATTTAAAGGCAATATTAAAAACATGGGTTTTTAGTCTTGACTTGAAAATAAGGAGAATGTTTATTCTCATTATTATATATAAAATTAAAAAATGATGAACATCAATTGTAGCTTCAATTGTTGATCCAATAAGCATCTTATCCGTTTAAAACATAGCAGCATAGTGCCTACGTCCAGAGAATGGCAGCCCAGCCCAGCCACAGGCTCCAGGGGGCAGGGCATAATAATGTTCAAGGGGAAAAGGGCGTCACTGCCCGCCTGGCCCAAGCGAAGCAACTTCATGAAACTTTGATACATTTTTTCGCAGATTGTTCACGATCTAATCTAAAGCATCGTGTGTCCCCCGATAGCGCAGACACAAAAGAACAGACCCAATAAGTGACAGTCAGACATGTCAAATGAATGAGACACCGGACGGACTGTCTGTCTGTCTGTCCCGGACAGAGGCAGGTAGGTATGGACTTCTCTGAGGACTTACCCGAACCAGGTTGCTGACAGCCGCCTGGACCGCCGCCACCGGCGCCGTGAGGTCCGGGATCGCCTTCCCGTCCACCTCGCCCTCTTCGTGCATGATCACCAGATGGGAGATCTGCTGGGCCACCGGCTCCAGGATACTTTCTATCGTCTTTGTGTGAAAAACCGGCATGATGATGAAAACTTTCAGCCCCCCGCTATCAAAAGAGAAATAAAGACAGGCCGCCTGTCTAACAAAAGTTCCCCTCTCTCTCTCGCTTGTTTGCTCCCCTCCTTTTGTGAAGTCTACGATAATTCCCGAGACTTTTTCTCCCAAGGACAGTTTCACTCTCTGGGAAGGATTGCAACCATCAACGTGAGGACCCTCTCCAACCACAGCTTTGCGAGGAGTGAGCAACCTAAAAACTCAATGAATACTATGTCCCGCCCTCTGATAAGACAGAGCCAATAAGAGCCAATAAGACAAACCGCGTGCATGTCACCACCGACGCCATTGGCGCACATAGCTGTCACTCTTTTCCCGACGCACTCCGCCCTTTCCACATAGTCGAGTTTGCTAGAGACGCTACTAGTGCTCCCTAAATTACGTAATACATTCTCATGCCCTAAAAAGGGAAATGTGGACTCGCGTGTTGTGTGAGGAGTGAATTCCAACCTGCAAGGACACTGACAGTGTGCGCTGTGGTGACGCCACAGGTTTGACAACCTCTTTTTTATTTATTTTTCCGGATGGGACATTGTGTAGTACGGTGGCTTCACAATCAAATTATCTTGTTTGAAATAAGTGATGTATGATGAATAGAATATGTTGTATTAAAGAGTATAATAGATTAGGATAGAATAGAAACACTTTGAATGTAGGGTGGTAACATTGATAATTGGAAACACTTTGAATATACAGTGATAACATTGATAATTGCTTGATGCTGATATCAGGGTTGGAGAGAGGGGTTCACTTTAAGGATCTTTTTTCCTTTGGTCTTACATTTGTAGGTTAGACCAAAGACAGTCAGAGCAGGACTCAGTGAAATTGGATACATGCAAGATATCATTTTATGGGCTAAAGTGCCAGAGCTCACACATGGATATCACTAGCAAATGACCGTAGTAGGCTACTATTGAGAATGATGTTGAATTACCACATCCACATATCCTGTTGCACCACAACCGACTGTTTTATGTTTTATAACTAGTGGCATCGAGGTTAGCCTCAGCCATTTTCCATCACATTGTTTTTGCATTCATACTTTGTGTGTGCTGCTTGGACCACCAAAAAAAACTAGTGTCAGCACAGTGTCAGTAACCCATGTCAACCATAGCTATGCACTTTTTTTATATATACAAACTGAAGATGAAATAATTTACTCAGGCAACTTGTGAGCAGCATATGAAATATTTTAAATTCCACCTCCCCCCCTTCACACCCTGAAATAACAATATTGGCGGATTGAAAACCAACTGCCAGCCAAACCAGCCAAGGAATTCCCACAGATTCCCAGGAGGGGCTTTGAGGCAGCGGTCCATTTCCTAAAAAGGAAGAGACCAAAAAGAAAGAAAGAATCAAGGAAGTTGCTCTGTTTGAGACCTCGTGTAAACACACACAGAGGCCTGATGGGCTGCCTCTTTACAGTGTTGTTATTATTGTAACATCTGCCTACTGAAGATGATCAAATGAAAGATCTTGAAATAATCATATTTCACCTCATCTCTAATTTTGGCTTGGTTGCCTGACATGTCTTTGAAAATTGAAAAGTGTGTGTGTGTGTGTCTTCTGTGTGTGTGTGTGTGTGTGTGTGTGTGTGTGTGTGTGTGTGTGTGTGTGTGTGTGTGTGTGTGTGTGCGTGCATGCAAGTCCATGTAATATGAAATACATGGGGTAGAAGACTGTACAGCATTCCTCCTACACCACACCATCACCGCTAATTACTGCTCATTCCTGGATCGCTGCCATTTCAGTTCCTCTTTCTCCACCAACAGTTGTCTAGTTTTGTTGACACATATGTGTGTTTTTAAGGAAGCGTGAGTATTATTATTACTTTAAGTGTGTGAATATGAGAAAGAATGTGTCGTTTACGCTGTACTTCCTTATATAGTTGTCTGGAAAGCGGGTGACATCACGCAGATCGTGCTATGTTTTTTTTTTTCATGATAGAGATAGTAGAGAACGACTGGAGAGGGTATGTCAGCAGGGCATGGGACGGATTTGCACCTACGCTGACATGGGCTTTTGTGTTCACTGTACGTCATGGTGCTAGACCGCTGGACCACCCCAGGCCAGGCCACACTTATAGGTCTTATGATTTCATCTGATTTCTTGGAGCTATGCTACAGTATGCTACTGCAAGTAAACATAGTATGTTTTTATATTAATATTATAATAAAATGTGATTCTTATCTAGAGAGTTCCATCATCATGTGATCACCCCTCAGGGAACGTAGAGGTACAGAGATCATCCAACAGCTCGTGCTTGAACTGCCTGTCTCCTTCCCTGTCTCCTTCCCTCAATCTGTCTCCTTCCCTGTCTCCTTCCCTGTCTCCTTCCCTGTCTCCTTCCCTCAATCTGTCTCCTTCCCTGTCTCATTCCCTAACCCTGTCTCCTTCCCTGTCTCCTTCCCTGTCTCCTTCCCTCAATCTGTCTCCTTCCCTGTCTCCTTCCCTAACCCTGTCTCCTTCCCTAACCCTGTCTCCTTCCCTGTCTCCTTCCCTAACCCTGTCTCCTTCCCTGTCTCCTTCCCTGTCTCCTTCCTTGTCCCCTTCCCTGTCTCCTTCCCTTTCTCCTTCCCTGTCTCCTTCCCTGTTTCCCTCAATGTCTCCTTCCCTGTCTCCTTCCCTAACCTTGTCTCCTTCCCTAACCTGGTCTCCTTCCCTGTCTCCTTCCCTCAATGTCTCCTTCCCTGTTTCCCTCAATGTCTCCTTCCCTGTCTCCTTTCCTGTCCCCTTCCCTGTCTCCTTCCCTGTCTCCTTCCCTGTCTCCTTCCCTGTCTCCTTCCCTGTCTCCTTCCCTGTCTCCTTCCCTGTCTCCTTCCCTGTTTCCCTCAATGTCTCCTTCCCTGTCTCCTTCCCTGTCTCCTTCCCTGTCTCCTTCCCTGTCTCCTTCCCTGTCTCCTGCCTTTCTCTCTACAGAGCGTCAGGCAGAAGTAGTGAACCCAGGAGTCCATCCTGAATATAGACATCAAAGGCAGCCTGAGGTTGGCTGATGTCTCTGGTTACTGAGTGGGGGTCCTCCCCTCTGTGTACGTTCTGGAATGTGAGTGGGCTGTGTCAGGATGGGTGGTCTTGGGTGGGTGGACC
>NC_137681.1:22415943-22420943 GCF_963989245.1 Nansenia antarctica | reverse complement strand
CATTGTCTTGCTATAACTGATGGTCAACCCCCACTAACCCCCACTAACCCTAACCCTAACCCTGACCCCCCACTAACCCTAACCGCCCCCCCCCCAAAAAAACATGACCAAATAACATCAAAAACAACAATGCTAAGGACATACCGATGTCATTGTTGAAGTTCCCTTCACTGTTGTCAAAGCCTGCGTGTATGATGACCTCCTCCACCTTGAACTCCTGCTCTCTGCTGTGGTCCGTCTCGTTGATGGCGTTCTTCCCCAGAGTGACGGACAGACGGTGAGCTTTGGTGTGAGACCTACAGGACAGAACACCCAGGACATGACATCATCCACAAGTGACATTATCAATCTGCTTAAGCAGAAGCAACACCACAGGAGGAGGTGATATACTATAAAAGCCTATGAATGAGATTAGATTAGATTAGATTAGATTAGATTAGATTCAACTTTATTGTCATTGCAGAGTACAAGTACCAGACAACGAAATGCATTTTAGCATAGAGCATCATAGTGAATAATCTACTACTGCTGCTTTTCTACCTTCGCTGGAGTAATACTCTTGCTTTGTTTACTGTCATCGTTACTCCTGTTAAAACATTGTTTTGATTGTAAATCACGCTGTATAACAACTCCTGCACTACTGTATGGAATGTGCAATGGTATATCAATAAAGTAAAAAAAAAAACACAACGACTGCCAATGGCCCTAGGCCTGAGCATAGATTACTTTTTCCTGTTCTGACGGGTGGATAGATGATTCACTTACTTACAGTACCAGTCAAAAAGTTTGGACACACTTTCCCATTCAATCAAATGGGAAAGTATGTCCAAACTTTTGACTGGTACTGTAGTCAAATGTATTTGTTGTAAGTAGCTTTGGATAAAGGCGTCTGCTAAATGCCAAAAATGGCAAACGTAAATGTAAATAAAGTTGCATCAAACTATTATGACATCATTTCCTTGCTCCCTACCCGTCAGGGAAGCAGTGTGCGGCAGTGAGGACCCAGCAGGGAGAGATGAGGCTTCCCCCGCACCGGAACACCTTGTTCTTGGACCTGCTCCTCCAGAATATGGCCGCTATCCACGGATGGGACTCCACAGTGGCGACCGCTCCCCCCACGATCTTATTCTGCTTCCTGGGTCGTTGTCCGCACGTTGACAGCGACGCTGAGAGGGGAATGAAACCGTGTTTGACTCAAAGCAAGTGCAACCAACATGAGAGACAGATCACGATAATATTCTGTCCGTGGTAGTCACATATTAAACCTATTAATATTACCGTAACCATAACCCTAACCCTCCCGTCACTAACCCTAACCCTGACCCCCCCCCCCCCCGCCCCGCCTCCCCGCGCTGCTAACCCTAACATGAGAGAAACATGACAACACAGTCTGTGGTAGTCAGTCACATATTAAGGATATTCATATTTCATGTTTTTGGTAGAAAAAGAGACAAAACAACAACAATATAATTTGCCGGTACTGTACCTGTGGCTGGCTCTGGTTCCGTGGGCGACTCAGTGGGCTGAGGTCCACCTGAAACATCTACAATTATCAATCTGCGATCAGAGAGGACATCAACAATCAAAGAGTACAGTGTCATGCAATCAACGTGTCAGTCAATTATTGGAATTTGGTATTTTATGCTCTAGGCAAGGGGTCCGCCATAGACGGCGACCCTGGAGCAATTAGGGGTTCAGTGCCTTGCTCAAGGACACCTTGACACATGGCCAGCTGGGGTTCGAACCACTGAACTGCCGACCTTGCGACTTAGTACACTTAGAGATCACAGGGACAGTCTCTATGTTTTAGGGCTAAGTGCCCTAGCGGTGGTGTTCCCAGGTGGGATTTGAACTCATGACCTTCTGATCACCGTCATAGGGAATAGCAGTCAAAACAGAAGTAGTAACACTTACTTAAACTGGAGCTGAAGCTGACACTCAGCCCAGTGTCACAGCGAGGGATGTCACAGTACTCCTGGACCAAGCGGGAACGCCTCATGACGTAACACCAAGGACGATCTCTGTACTCCAGGTTTCTGAAGTCAACATATTAGAAATGTCAGATCATCAGGTTTGAATATCATATGTATACAGTGTTATTTAAGGGTTGATTGGTGTTAGAATTACTGTTATAGTATTTTATGACATGAAGGGACGGTTTCACAGACAAGGCTTAAGCCTAGACCAGGATTAAATCACACTTGCTCACATGGGAAAATGTCCATTGAGGATGCTTTTTAGTCTGGGATTAGTCTTAATCTGCGTCCATGAAGCCCTAACAGATTGTGTTTGTTGTCCATTGTTTTCTGTTTTCTGTTACAAGAAGGTGCCGCTGCTGTTTGTTTGCTAAATTGTCCATTACTTGTTTGTGTATGTATGTCCATTGTGGCTGTATTGGGGATACCTGTACTATTAACTGGAACATGTTCTCTGTTCCGCCCCTACCCCTACTTTTCCCTTGAGAGGTTTTTCTGCCTCTTGCCAGGCCGTCATGGTAAATAAGCATATGTTCTTAATGACTTCCCTGGTTAAATAGAATACAATTGAAATACAAAATAGAAAGGCACCTGCAGTGGTTGTGTCTCCCAGAGTGGACGTCTGACCCCATCAGACGTGTCCTGATGTCCAAGTCCCACTCCACGCACGTCCGCCCGCTCTCCGAACGAGACTCCGTACCTCTGTAATAACGGCCACTGAAATTGTAGCAGGTGGCAGACGTTTCTACAGGAGAAACAGTACACGGAACAGAACTCCTATATTAGAAATCATTCATATCATTGTTTATAATACTGTATATATAAATATAATTTAAGGGTTGGTGTGAGATCCACATGAGTTCTTTACCTATTTCACAGTTGTTGCCACTGAACCCGTCCGCACAGAGGCAGAACAGGTGGCTGCCGCTGCTCAGCCCAGCGATGGAGGTGCCGCCGTTACGACAGAGTCCACCTGGAGAAGGTCACAGTATTACAGGTAATACGGTAATGTGCACGATTCGATTTGATTTGATTTTATCTTTATTTATCTCGAACATTTCAACCATAAAAAAAAAAAAAACTAAATTTAAAAAGAAAAAAACAAAATAAAATAAAATACAAATAAAATAAGATATAAATTAAAATAAAATATATCTTCCTAGACATGGAAGTAATAGTCAACAATGGTTTTGTTCGAGAAGGGACAGAAAGAAGCAAAGCTTATCTGGTCCTGGTACTTCCTTACAATATCATATTATTATGCAATAAATTATCTATCAATATCAAAAATAATATACCTATCCACTATAGCAAAAGATAACTAAATAATTACGACAGTGACGTTAGCTGTGAGACAGGGCCGTAAAAGCATGTGGTGGCTGTGTGTAGAGATGTGACCTGACGATGTAAGAGTGAAGACACACTCGACCTGCTCCGATTGACTGGACTTTCTGTGACTTATTACAGAGAACACATGAAGGCAGAGAGTGAGCAGCTCTGTGCATAATGGGTGGAATTACACCGATGAGCCGAAACATTATGACCACTGACCATTGACAATGACTGGCAGGTGTTTCATAATGTTGAAGAAATTTGGCTCATCGGTGCACAGTACATTTGTCGCTGTCTATTTGTGGGTGGCAAAACGCTTGACAGATGTAGGCCTACCTGATTTTCTTAAGGAGAACAGTGCAGAGATGTCCCGTCTGTGTTTCAACAAGCCCTATGAAGAAAAACAAGATGTGTTGCTACATCTAAATCCAACCGTTCTGTGAGATAAGACACTGATCAAGCTGTTACTACTACATGCTATTGCATATTATGGCATCAGCCAAGACAAGCATATGGTCATGTTTTTTCACTGTTCTAACCAAAATAAAACTAGTTCAGCAGTCCATCAGATACAAAATACTCTGCTAACACACCAGTAAAACAGACACAAGCTAGGAAACATCATAAGTAAAAATGAGTTCCTATGTTTCAAGACAGAAAAGGCACAATAGTTTTCATCCCCTCACCGCCTCTGCTGACAAGACTGCTAGGGTTGTTGTTAAAATCACCAACAATGTCACCCTCTTCATCATCTCTGAACTGGTGGATCTGAAAACAAAACGAAAGACAACACTTAATACTATGTGCAAAATGTATCATTCCACATCAGAGAATACAGTATTCTGTTGAATAGATGTCTAGTATCAGATGAGGTTTACCTCTCCAAGAGCAGTCTGGGGTGGTGCTGGTTTATCTCTCTGCTGGCGGAAAGAATCTGAATGAGAAGGACTCTGTTGTCAGGACTTGCAGTGTTGTTGCCCTGCCAAGAGCACAGCTCTCTATATAGAGGGGCGCAGCGATGTGATTGGTTAGAGAGGTTCCAGTGAGAGGCAGCTGGCAGAGCGTGTGACTCGCCTGGTCTGTGAAGAAACGCTGTGGTTTACAGGAAAATGCATTATGGGAAAGATTATTCATATTCTTTAATTATAAACATTTGGGCAAAAGTGCCTTCATCAGGGTTTACTTAGCCAAAAACATCATTCCTTTTGTGAATTCATATAGAGATAACCATATTATGGACCAATGGCTGTATATTTTAGAAACATGTTAAGATTAATATATTGATCTTTTTTCTGTGTTTTCTCCGTGGTTGCTTAATGTGGTACAGTACTGGTTCCCACGCCCTGTGACTGGACACCCAGTCACACCAGTGGCACCATGACACCTAACTGGTACCAGTTTGGCTCATGCCAACCAACTAGTCAAGTGGTGTTGACGAGTGTTGCAACGAGGAGGACTCAACTCACCAGAGGAAACCAATGTACCGTAGGTCAAATATTTAAATTGGTGGAAGAGAAGAATTCAAACAGGCTGGGAAATCAACTAATTGTTGTTTATGAGGTCTCCCCACTCGTATAAATGTTTCCATACACCACAGCATGTGAAAACAATCTGGCCAAGCATATATTTTCCGTGTCTACTTGAGGAGATTACTTTGACATTTTGTGGTGTATGGAAAGATGTTTATACGAG
>NC_137681.1:22405943-22413443 GCF_963989245.1 Nansenia antarctica | reverse complement strand
GTTACCTTTATTATAGGCACTATCAAAAGCCTAGTGGCAGGTGTTTTCATTTTAAGGTAGACCCGATATTCAGCGATGAGCAGATCATGGCCACAATTAATAATAATAATTTTTAAAAATGGGTGCTTGATATGACACTTGGTCATATGCATGGTTGTAGGCTATTAGATCATGAATCATTGCGAACGATTAAGGATACAATACCTGCTACCTCTCTGATGTGAATATGACGTGGTTGGTTGGGGAATGAATCATTACGGCGATGCGACCGATTTAAGGTGGACCGAAAGGGATTCAGAAGAGTCTGAAGATAGTTCTGTAGGTTTGTTATGAAGTCCACTGTCAGCGTGATCTTTACCCAGCCATATATATATATTTTTTTTTATTATCAAACTAAACAGAGTTTCAACTGTACCCAATATAAAATATCCTGAAACTGTAACATTTGGTGGTGAACAAAACACGTTTTATCCCTAAACAAAAGCACAGGTTTACACTTTCTCCATGAATAGATTGGATGTTGGCTATATTTAGCTCATTTCCTGTACAGCCAAGCAGGGCCATGAATAATATATGATTTAATAAGGGGGGGTGGGTTTCTTCAAAGGGGTGGTTACATAACAGTGATGTCGTCTGGGTCTAGATAGGGTGGTGTGTGTGTGTGTGTGTGTGTGTGCGTGATGTGTGTTCATGCGTGTGTGCGTGTGTGTGTGTGGAGAGAATGGATGTCCTTCTCTCTGTCCCCGTCCCTGGCTGTCACAGCCACAGACACCCACTGCTCTGCCACCATGCTGTCCTCACTCTGGGTAACGTCACAGAGCCCTGTCCGCTGTCTCCTCCCCCCCCCTCCCCCCAGCCCGTGGAGGCGACCGATGATGCCTTCTGGGACCAGTTCTGGGCCGACACGGACACCACGGTCCAGGATGTGTTCGCCCTGGTGCCGGCGGCCGAGATCCGAGCGGTCAGAGAGGAGTCCCCCTCCAACCTGGCAACCCTCTGCTATAAGGTACTGCCACATCTGCCTCTAGGGATGTTCTGTGGTCTCTGTTCAGCCGTCAGATGCTCCATTTGGGTCTGTTTTCAGGGTGTTCCACCCCGCTATCAGTTGTGAATTAGAGGGTAGGGTGTGTGTGTGTATCGGGGGGGGGGGGGGGGGTAAGCTATGGTGGTAGAAGGATTTGTGTGTGTTTAGCTTTTCCTCCTCTCCAGTGTTTAAGCCGTGTCTCAGGGTGGGCCTGGTGTCTCTCTTAGATACAGTTTGGTGTCAAAGGAATGCCACTAGTCTTGTTGGCCTCATTGTGTGTCATGTTTTAAGGGGGTCAAAGGTCATCTGACTGCAGCAGATGGGCTGTTGTAGATTCAGTGTTATGTCTGGGCCACCTCTGCCTCGGGGGTGTGTACCACCCAGAACGGAAACATTTCCACGAGCGAGAAATGGAAAAAGAGCCATCTCGTCATTTATGTATGCGAGACAATAAGCAAGCTTTTACTATAGGTAGAGGAATATTAAATACTGCCTGTAATCAAGCTGGCCAGATTTGATCGCCGGGAATGTCTGTGAGTGTATAAGCGTGTGATTCAGAAGTGTGTGAGTGTGTAATTGTGTGATCCAGAAATGTGTGAGTGTTTAAGTGTGTACGTTTGTGATCCGGAAGTGTGTGAGCATGTGTGTGTGTGTGTACAGTACTTGACTTGAGTCCCCCTGTCTGTGTCTCCACTCCAGGCGGTGGAGAAGCTAGTCCAGGGGGCGGAGGCAGGCTGCCCCTCGGAGAAGGAGAAGCAGATCGTCCTGAACTGCACCCGGCTGCTGACGCGGATCCTCCCCTACATCTTCGAGGACGCAGACTGGCGGGGCTTCTTCTGGTCCACCGTGCCTGGCGCCGGCAGAGCCGGGGTAAGACGTGGTCCTCTGGGGCTCAGTCGGTAGAGCATGGCGCTAACAGCGCTTAGGTTGTGGGTTCGATTCCCCGCTGGGACCGTGTATACTGACAAATGTATCCACTCATTGCAATGCAAGTCGCCTTGGATCGAGAGAGTCAGCTAAATGGCGTATATTATGAACACTGGAGGCCACTGTACTGTAGAGGTACCTGTACAACAAGATGGATGCTGTAGTTCAGGGGGAGGCTGTTGGCGGTAGAAATCGGAGGACGGGCTCATTGTAATCGCTGGAACGTAATGAGGTATGGTATCAAACACACGTTCCATGCATTACATTGAGCCCGTCGTCTGTTTCCTTTGGCCCTGGCCTATTGGACATAGTTGAAAGAGGTACTGAGGGCGGTTTTAATGACCGGTTAATCATCCTCCCCCCTGTCTTTGAGTTGCTCAGTTGCCATACTTACTCCCCCACAGATCTGGGACAGTGTGATATCCGGGTAGCGCTCCTACTGTGGTCTTGGACACAGATACTGTACCATATGGTGCTGAGGGAGTGCTAACGCTAACAGGACTGATAAAGTGAATGGGGATGCTAACAGGGATGATTAAGTGAATGGGGATGCTAACAGAGATGATAAAGTGAATGGGGATGCTAACAGAGATGATAAAGTGAATGGGGAC
Organism: Nansenia antarctica; assembly: GCF_963989245.1. Taxonomy (NCBI): domain Eukaryota; kingdom Metazoa; phylum Chordata; class Actinopteri; order Argentiniformes; family Microstomatidae; genus Nansenia; species Nansenia antarctica. Next base: position 22,410,881 of record NC_137681.1, on the reverse strand, counting down.
GCTAACAGGACTGATAAAGGGTAGGCTTCATCATACTTTAGAGTTCTAATTTAGGGATGTAGAGTGTGCAAATGGTGTCAATTATCATTGGTCATGGCCGTCATTTTCACTTTGGTCCCCTAATTTTTTGTCCCGCTTGGGGAACTGAAATTAATTGCTGTGGGTTTTTTGAAGAGAGGAGATGGACTCCCTAATGTGCACTGTCCAAGATGGCCGCCCTCTCTATTCAAGACATTATAGCCTGTCATGACTTTGTTGCGTAGCCTCGTCCCCAGGCTATAAGCCTGGGAGAACAACGACTCAAACCTGGCCTTAGTGGGAGGGACTTTACTGAGTCAAGCATTATTGGTTTGATTTCAGTGAATCACGCAGCTGCGAGGCTTAGGTCCAGTGTTGCCTACTTTGGGTACCTGGCCGTCGGGAGAAAATCTCTGGAGAAATCCTTTGTTGACAGCGGGGAGGGGGGGGTTTGCTCTGCAGTGTTTTGGCGTGACAATCGTTTGGGCAGCGTGAGGGTGTGAGGTTGAAGGTGAAAGCGTGTGTCTCACGCCAGAAGAGCGAGAGGAGTTGGCAACCCTGGCTAGTAGCTCTGAATCAGAAACGTGTGGTGTGCATTAAGCACTAGTTTGAATCAAACTAGTTTTTAGAATTGATGGTACTCAACCCTCCGGTTGTGTTCCCGGTTAAATCTGACCGAGAGCAACTTTCATCAATCATAAATATTGTGTTTTACATTTGATTGCCTCAAGGCCTTATGATATCCTCCACACTAGGCATTTGAACATATACAATTGCTGACTAACCACTGGCATTGAATTTTGAGGTTTTAGTCAACTTTGTAACATCGGTGGTGTTTCCGGTAAAAAATGACCATCATAGGAAATGAATGGATAACACAAGTTGTAACAAGCTACAACATTCCAGGATGTATCAGACCTGTTCAAATACCTCATATATAAAGTTTGACACATTTCAAACTAAACAGGTGTTTGTTATGGGAACCCTTCTCTTTCCCGTGCTTATTTGCCCATCCGAACCAGACCTTCCAGACTAAACATTGTTTAGTCTGGAAGGTGTGGTTCACCTGGGGTGAAAGAGAAGGGTTCCCATAACTCTGGAAGGTATGGTTCTGATGGACACATAAGCACGGGAAAAAGAAGGGGTCCCATAACAAACACTGAAATGTATCAAACGAAACAGGTGTTTGTTATGGGAACCCTTCTCTTTCCCGTGCTTATATGCCCATCCAGTTATTCAGGTTAACCAATAGTCTACATTGTTTATGTCTCATCACATTTTGCACAGTATATGTTGAGATGTTGAAGAACTGATCCAATGTGTTGTTTGGCAGAGATATATAGAGTTTCAGGGTGTAACTGGCCTTCTTATTTGACATTTTCAAAAACGGAAATGAAATATTCAATTTCTACTGTGTATTTAGTCACATTACAGTAATTTGGTCATATCTATGTTCATTTTTTAACATCTCACAGGTCTCAGCTTTCACCAGGTACCAAATTTAGCAAATTTGACCATGTAGTTTTGGAGATATGAAGCAGTTAATCAGACCGGTCTAATTAGACCGGGAACACCAAGGATGGGGGGGCAAACATGAACACAACCGGAGGGTTAACAAATAATGTTATCATTGTATTCAAGAGACAACAGTCTCCTTCTATCACTGCACCTATTGGTGAAATGCATGCTGGGAATTTTGCGTCTTGAGCGCTGCTTTATTGTAAATATTTCGGAGGTCTTCATTTATTTGATTTAACCTCTTAAACTACCTATTCACGTTACTCTTTTTCAAGAAAGACCTGGTCCAAGACAGCAGCCAAGGAAAACAATGTTTCAGACGTACTATCCACTCCTATAAGACATCCATCTTTGGTACAGTATGAGGACTCTCCTCACCGGATCACCTGTATCGACCTGAGCCATGGAACTGTCATAAGAATGGAATGCTCTTTCCAAGAACCAAGCCCTCCTTAGTTTGTACAGGAAGCCAAACAATGCAAACCAAACAATGGACTTAACAATGTACGCTTTCACCACTGATTATAGTGCTGTCTTAGCTTCACAAGGAAGTTATCTGCAGTAAATATTTTTTTTTAAATGTGCATTTCCTTGAACGGGCAGAACAACTTTTCACTCAGGTTGATGTGATGGTGACGCTTCCTGTAGAAATTGGAAATAAGAAAAGCAGATTGTCGTTTTCTTCTGTAAGCTTGATAATAGAACATTTATGTCACTAATTGCCAGAATTCTTTAGCACAAAAGGGAGAGGTGGGGGATCATAACAATCGTGTTAAGGAAAATCATGGGAGGCATCAAATAGCATCTACAATAAACATGCTGGACAACTTCAACGTGTTGTTGTGTAGAAAAACATGTTCTGGTTTGGAAGTGGCTCAAAATAAATGTCCTAGCTAGTTTGGGATGTTTCTAGTTTTCACTGGGTGCTGTTGTACTTTATGCCGTTTTACTAAACCTCTCAGTAGCAAGTTTCCTTTAACTCATTGAGTACCGAGGGTGAATAAAGTCGCCCAGATTGTCAACATTCAAGTGCCAAGGGTGACACACACACACACACACACACACACACACACACAGACACACACATACAGGAAGACTATTCTTCCTCAGACTTAGTTTGATCTGTCAGCACCCTTTTCAGCTTTGTATGGTAGAGAGTGGGGATCCAGGACTGTAAGGGGAGCCCAGGCTGGTGTTGAGGTCACTGTCTCCTAGGCTAGACTTCTCTGAGTGTGTGTGTGTGTGTGGGGGGGGAGGCTTCTCCCTCTCTCCTCACCTTCCCTCTCCCCTCCCTTCCCCTCTTCCTCCCACTACCCTCCCTTCTCCCCTCCCCTCCCTTCCCCTCTCCCCTCCCCTCCCCTCCCCTCCCCTCCCTCATGGTGGGTACTGCGGTACAGTCCGTCCTCTCCTGTTACCAGGTCCTCAGGGGACCTCCGCTAGCCTGAACACTACTGATATTGTGCTTCCTCTCTCTCTCTCGCTCTCCTGCCCAGTGGTTGAATTAGGGACGTATTGAATAACCTTTTAATTAAAGTGCTAAAGTGACCGGGGGAGAGAATGAGGGACTGTTGTGAGAATCAGTGAATGAGATGTTCTCTCAACACACTGACGTTGAACCTGTAGGTTCCCACAACCCGTTAGGAATAGAAATACAAGTGTAGAAAAACATGTTCTGGTTTTGAAGTGGCTCAAAATAAATGTCCTAATTATTTTGAGATGTTTCTAGTTTTCACTGGGTGCTGTTGTACTTTATGCAGTTTTACTAAACCTCTCAGTAGCAAGTTTCCTTTAACTCATTGAGTACTGAGGGTGAATAAAGTCGCCCAGATTGTCAACATTCGAGTGCCAAGGGTGACTTTATTCACCAAAAATACAATGAATGACAATGCTTCATTTTGTAGCCAATCAAAGTGTTGTTGCTAGGTAAACACCACATAGAACACTTAGAGCACTCTAGGTGGTGAGTGTTCCGGAATTCTTTGCGAGTCGGTAAGTGAAGTGCTTTGATATTGTGCATTGTACATAGTCTCTCCTGACGATAGTCTCGGGGCGCTCCGCACGCACACACACACACACACACACACACACACACACACACACACACACTCACACACACTCACACACACTCTCTGCAGCGGATCCAAAAATAGGCTACACTGTACGTCAGAGGATGAATCAGAATCACACCTGTTTGACCTCTGATACCATTCCTCATTCCATCCTACGTGTTACAACCAACCCTGTCCTCCGACGTTTACCTCCCCCAGCCTCCCCTGCTCTACCTGCAGCAGCTCTAACACGTGTTTGTTCTAAAACCGGTCCAGGGGCAGCTGTAACGTGTGTGTGGTTCCTCCTTCCAGGATGAAGGTGATGATGATGATGATGGAGGACGCCCCCTGGCAGAGTCTCTCCTCCTGGCCATCGCCGACCTTCTGTTCTGCCCTGACTTCACCGTGCAGAGCCACAAGAGAAGCCCTGTGAGTCCCCTCTACCCTTCCCCACACACACACACACACACACACACACACACACACACACACACACACACACACACACACACCACCCTCTCCCCCAACCCACCCACCCCTACCTAGGAATGGGAGTTGATAAGATCTTATTGATAGCGATTCCATTATCGATTCTGCTTATCGGTTCGATCCTTTATCGATTCCGAACTTTGAAAACAAATATAAAACTGATAAACTCAACAATTCTTCTGCAGAAAAATTGGGATGTTTGCTTTCTCTGGGAGGAATAGCAACAGTCTGTCTGTCATCATCTAAAATGGATGAAATGGAAGAATATTTGTGCAGCATTTGTTTTCATGCAGAGTTTCTTAGTCAAAGAAAAAATCTGCTACGCTTGCCTGCGTATTCGCTAATATTATTAGCATTAGCTTACCCTCAGTAACGGACGTGTTGCTTGCTTGGGAAGCAGTGTCACTCGTGCATAGAGTGTCAAAAACATGGCATTCCTGTAATTTTAGCCCATGTTGCGTCGGAAGATGTTTTGACATAATGCTGGTGTTTCTACCCTTACTTGAAATGATAACTACAGATGTTACACGTAGCAATGTTGTCATTTTCTTCTCTTTTTGTGAAATGAAGCCACCAAAACCACCCACCCCTACCCCCCAACCCACCAACCACCTGCTCCTATCCGTTTATGGCAAGCACTCAAATCTGCCTCAAACCAAATTCTGCTCTCATATTAATCCCCAGAGCAGCGGGGGTCTGAACACAGGCAGATATTCATCACTTAGCTTAGGAATGACCTTTCTGAGTAGCCTAAAGCTGCTGAAATGCTTCATGGGAATTCAGCAATGACCAAACCAAAGATACTGTACATGATACTGTACATGATACCATCTGTCTGTTGAGCTTGTCGTCGTCTGAGAAGGCT
>NC_137681.1:22363443-22403443 GCF_963989245.1 Nansenia antarctica | reverse complement strand
GGAACCGAAGCCTAAGAATTTTACTCTCTTACTCACTTGTGTAATGTGACATAACAATAAACTTGAAACTTGAATACACACACACACACACACACACACACTGTACCTACACACAAATGAAGGCAGACAGATGATATATATCTTTTAACTTTAAGCTCCTCTCACTCCACTCCTTCCCTCCCCCCTCAGACACGCCCTCCCTCTCTTCACCTCCCTGCTGAACGTGGTGTGTGCGTACGACCCCGTGGGGTACGGCATCCCCTACAACCACCTGATGTTCTCTGACTACCGGGAGCTGCTGGTGGAGCACGCCGTCCAGATCCTTATCGTCACCCTGGAGCACGAGGCCAACACGGCCGCCTCCTCCGCCCTCCACGCCCTGCACCCCGCGTCCTCCCCCTCCGCCATGGACGACCAGGAGGTGAGACTCCCCTAGACCATGTGTGGGTGTGGGTGTGTGTGGATGTGGGTGTGGGAGTGTGTGTGTGTGTGTGTGTGTGTGTGTGTGTGCTGTGTGTGGTGTGTGGTGTGGTGGGTGTTTGTGGTGTGTGTGTGTGTGTGTGTGTGTGTGTGTGTCCTCCACTGTGTCCTGGGGAAGAGAGGTTCAGGCTACACCTTAACTGTCCTGAGATGTTTTCATCCCCACTACCCCCCTGTACAGTTTCTCCACTGTAAATAATAATGAAAAGAAAATACTTAATTCTTCCTTCTTCGAGCATTGTAACTGCCAATGGCCCCTGGCCCGAGCATAAATCGCACACACACGGTTAAGGGGAAAGATGATTCACTTTACTTAGTCAAATGTGTTTGTTATGAGTCGGATAGGTTCAAACAGTTCCCACGGTGTTTAACTCATTCAGTGGTGAGGGTGAATAATGTTGTTCAAATTGTCAGCATTCTAGTGCCATTACGGGTGACTCTATTCACCAAAAATGCATACAATAATAATGCTTCATGTTGTAGCCAATCAAAGTGTTACCGCGACCCTAAATCACATAAAACACTTGGCACTCTAGGTGGTGAGTGTTCTGGAATGTTTTGCGAGTCAGTGAGTTCCACAGGTGTAGTGTGTTCACCTGAAACCAGACTGAACTCTCCTACTTCAGTAGTGAGTTTCCAGACCAAGGTGTTCATACATTTTACATTTTTGGTATTTAGCAGACGCCTTTGTCCAAAGTGACTTACAACAAATACATTTGACTAAGTAAGTGAATCATCTATCCTCCATAGACACAGACGGAAAAAGTCATCTATGCTCAGGCCTGGGGACATTGGCAGTCGTCGTGCTTGAAGAAGGAAGATTCTTTTTTCATTTTCTTTTTTAAATATATTTTTTATATGATACAGGGGAAACAGCACAGGGGGGTAGTAGATGTCTCAGGAGGGAAGAGATGGAGCCTGAAGAGATGGAGGTCTTTAGGAGGGACAGTTAAGGTGTAGCCTGAAGAGATGGGTCTTCAGTCTCCGGCAGAAGATGGGGAGTGAAGACATACTAAAGACACAAGGCGTATTTTCCTGAGGGGAATAGGGGTTATGGTAACGTAAACCACCTAAACTAAGGTTGTTGTATTCGTTAAACAACTGTTTTTCGTCTCTTTCGTCTTGTCTTCTCAGCATACGGGACCTGACAACCTGTTCGTCAACTACCTGTCCAGAATCCACAGAGAGGAGGTACAGTAAGAGGCTTTTCTATTGGTCAGATCAGATCAGGTGACCTTTACTACCATCCACAAGTCCACAGTAGTATTTTTTTGTATTGTTCTTTGCAACATTTGTAACATATGTAACATGTGTAACATGTAAACATGCTGTAAATACATGTGATTGATTGACAATGACCGAGAGCTGATTGGATGTTTCTGCTGTCTGTCCCTGTCCCTCTGTCTGTCCCCGTCCCTCTGTCTGTCCCTGTCCCTCTGTCTGTCCCTGTCCCTCTGTCTGTCCCTGTCCCTATGTCTGTCCCTCTCCCTCTGTCTGTCTGTCCCTCTGTCCGTCTGTCCCTGTCCCTCTGTCCGTCTGTCCCTCTGTCTGTCCCTGTCCCTCTGTCTGTCTGTCCCCGTCCCTCTGTCTGTCCCTGTCCCTCTGTCTGTCCCTGTCCCTCTGTCTGTCCCTGTCCCTATGTCTGTCCCTGTCCCTCTGTCTGTCTGTCCCTCTGTCTGTCCCTGTCCCTCTGTCTGTCTGTCCCTATGTCTGTCTGTCCCTGTCCCTCTGTCTGTCCCTGTCCCTCTGTCTGTCCCTGTCCCTCTGTCTGTCCCTGTCCCTCTGTCTGTCCCTGTCCCTCTGTCTGTCCCTGTCCCTATGTCTGTCCCTGTCCCTCTGTCTGTCTGTCCCTGTCCCTCTGTCTGTCCCTGTCCCTCTGTCTGTCCCTGTCCCTCTGTCTGTCCCTGTCCCTCTGTCTGTCCCTGTCCCTCTGTCTGTCCCTGTCCCTATGTCTGTCCCTGTCCCTCTGTCTGTCTGTCCCTCTGTCTGTCCCTGTCCCTCTGTCTGTCTGTCCCTCTGTCTGTCCCTGTCCCTCTGTCTGTCCCTGTCCCTCTGTCTGTCCCCGTCCCTATGTCTGTCCCTGTCCCTATGTCTGTCCCTGTCCCTCTGTCTGTCCCTGTTCCTATGTCTGTCCCTCTGTCTGTCCCCGTCCCTCTGTCTGTCCCTGTCCCTCTGTCTGTCCCTGTTCCTATGTCTGTCCCTGTCCCTCTGTCTGTCCCTGTCCCTATGTCTGTCCCTGTCCCTATGTCTGTCCTTGTCCCTATGTCTGTCCCTGTCCCTATGTCTGTCCTTGTCCCTCTGTCTGTCCCCGTCCCTCTGTCTGTCCCTGTCCCTCTGTCTGTCCCTGTCCCTATGTCTGTCCCCGTCCCTCTGTCTGTCCATGTCCCTATGTCTGTCTGTCCCTCTGTCTGTCCCTGTTCCTATGTCTGTCCCTGTCCCTCTGTCTGTCCCTGTCCCTATGTCTGTCCTTGTCCCTATGTCTGTCCCTGTCCCTATGTCTGTCCTTGTCCCTCTGTCTGTCCCCGTCCCTCTGTCTGTCCCTGTCCCTCTGTCTGTCCCTGTCCCTATGTCTGTCCCCGTCCCTCTGTCTGTCCCTGTCCCTATGTCCGTCTGTCCCTCTGTCTGTCCCTGTCCCTATGTCTGTCCCTGTCCCTATGTCTGTCTCTATGCCTGTCCCTGTCCCTCTGTCTGTCTGTCCCTCTGTCTGTCCCGTCCCTCTGTCTGTCCCTGTCCCTCTGTCTGTCTGTCCCTCTGTCTGTCCCTGTTCCTATGTCTGTCCCTGTCCCTCTGTCTGTCCCTGTCCCTCTGTCTGTCTGTCCCTGTCCCTCTGTCTGTCCCTGTCCCTATGTCTGTCCCCGTCCCACTGTCTGTCCCCGTCCCTATGTCTGTCCCTATGCCTGTCCCTGTCCCTCTGTCTGTCCCCGTCCCTAAGGACTTCAGCTTCATCCTCAAGGGCGTGGCCCGTCTGCTGACCAACCCCCTGGTCCAGACCTACCTGCCCAACTCCACCAAGAAGATCCACTTCTCCCAGGAGCTGCTGGTGCTGTTCTGGAAGTTCTGTGACTTCAACAAGGTCTGGAGCGTGTTGTCATGGTTATATACTTCAACAAGGTCTGGAGCGTGTTGTCATGGTTATATACTTCAACAAGGTCTGGAGCGTGTTGTCATGGTTATATACTTCAACAAGGTCTGGTCTGTTAACCTCCTGTCATGGTTATTATTATTATTATTATTATTATTATTATCATCACATTTTCACATTATTTGTTTCTATTAATTTATATTCTATTTGTTTCTATTAGTTTCTATTATAGTCAATTCTATTCATTTTAAAAACATTCTATTCATTTCTATGCTAAAGTTGCTATTAATTTATATTCTTTTCATTTTTCCTCGGTTTCTATTCTATTCCAGTAGCATCCCTAGGTCATATAGTTTGTCTTTTTCATTTCATCACCTGTGTACAACATCGGCCTGCCTGGATGCTGTCTGCAGCTAATTGTTGACCAGGAAGTTAATCTGGGATGATAGACACACATGATAGAATAACTATAAAATACAAATTAATAAAATGATGAGCTCCATCCATTATAGGGTAGACTAGAACAGCTGTTTTATTGTGAGCTGCCTGTCCTGTTGAGCTGTGCCCTCTCTCTCTCTGGCCCTGCCACCCCTCTCTCTCTGGCCCTGCCACCCCGTGTCTCCTGGCATGCGTCGCACGCTGATGACATCACCTCTGTTACATCATCCTCTCTCTCCCATAGGGAATACACCGAGGAGATGAGGGTTTCAGTGTACACTTCCTATGCGTGTTCGATGATTCAATTAGTTGTTGTCACTTTCGTATGTTTACAAGGTTCATAGAGTACAACTTGAAAGCCCTTAATTGCGGCCTGTTAAAGTTAGACTTTAAGTGCTTTAGTCCTGTTTAAAGCATGTGTTTGACCTCTGGGGGTCAAATAAAGTAGTGAAAGCTCACTTGAGCTCATAGTTGTTCTGTTGTGTGTTTCAGAAGTTCCTGTTCTTCGTGCTGAAGAGCTGCGATGTGCTGGACGTCCTGGTCCCCATCCTGTTCTACCTGAACGATGCACGGGCCGATCAGTGTGAGTCCAGTTGGACTGGGCTGTGATGTGTGTGTGTGTGTGTGTGTGTGTGTGTGTGTGGGAAGAAGTAGACGGGGTAGACTCAGTACCTTAATGGTCTGATAGAGAGTGTGTGAGTTAGTGCCTTAGCATTGTGTCCCTGGTCTGATGTGCGTGTGTGTGTGTGTGTGTGTGTGTGTGTGTGTGTGTGTGTGTGTGCAGCCCGTGTGGGCCTCATGCACATCGGGGTGTTCATCCTGCTGCTGCTGAGCGGGGAGAGGAACTTTGGCGTCCGTCTGAACAAGCCGTACGCCGTCCGTGTCCCCATGGACATCCCCGTCTTCACTGGCACGCACGCCGACCTGCTCATTGTGGTGAGGAGCGCCTAGGAGAATACGTGCTGTCAAGGTTATTTTTGGAGTGGGGCAGTCCCACTCTTATATTGTTCATGTTTATTGGATAGAGATAGTAAGGAGGAAAGACAGGAAAGTAAGGAGGAGAGGGCATGTCAGCTAAACCACTGGACCACCCCAGGACACTATTTATTTTTATTTATCTTTTATATATTCAGGGGAGTCCCCTTTGGGACCAAGGTTTCTTTTTCAAGGGTGCCCTGGTTGCACATTGCTGTATATACACATTACTATCATTGACATCAAGTTATGGTGGCTGTGTGTGTGTGTGTGTGTGTGAGAGTAGAAAGTAGACTTGTCTTTTAATGTGTTAAATACATCTAGACTTGTTTACGTGTAGCACTGTGCCTTGAGAATGCTGCTTTTACACAAGTGACACACTAACACACGCGTTAACTGTTTACACACATACGTCACCTGTTATATGTCATTTGTGATGGACAGATTTTCCACAAGATCGTCACCGGTGGACACCAACGACTACAGCCTTTGTTTGACTGCCTGCTCACCATTATAGTGAATGGTGAGTGTTACTGATATACTGTATGGTAGTACTGTACGCCCTCTACTGGTTGAACATACACATTACAGTCTGCTGACACCACATTCCTTCCACAGTGTCTCCCTACTTGAAGAGCCTGTCCATGGTGGCAGCCAACAAACTGCTCCACCTGCTGGAGGCTTTCTCCACCAACTGGTTCCTGTTCTCTGCCAATCAGAACCATCACCTGGTCTTCTTCCTGCTAGAGGTCTTCAACAACATCATCCAGTACCAGTTTGATGGTAAAGGCCAGCTCACATCAATTCCAAAGGTGTTTGGAACAGCACCCTCTCTTGGTAGATCATGGGATTACATTATTTGTTCATGCATAGGCTGTAAAACTATTTTTGCCCTGGGGCCTCATTCATAACGGGTGCTTAGATCAAATGTTGATCTTACCCGTGTCGTACGTAGAAAACCACGTCAACGTAGTGATTTATAACATTTCAACGTGAGTCAATTTGATCGTGGAAACGATCGTAGCTCGACGTCGAGTATTCAACTTGCTTACGTACATTACCTACTGGTTATGCGGAGTTATTACAGGCATGTGAGCTGCACTGGAAAAACGTTGCCTACTGTAATTCATGCAAGTGGCTCGTAATAAAATTAACGATGTTGTTATCAGCCGAGAAAATGAGTTTAATTCAAGATTGAAAGGGAACTAATGTTTATGATTGTATTTCAGTCTTTCTTTATATCCCTCCGGAGCTGTCTATCTCTCTTCAACATGCCTAATTGCCCGGCCACGCGCTAAATGATACTGGATTTCGAGTTGAGTCGGGATGAGGGGGAATGGCATCCCCCCTGAAATAAAAACAGTCCAAATCATCCCCCGTCTAAAACTGCCATCCCCCCTTTCCATCCCTTATGTCATTTTATCAATGAACGTGGTATTACTGCCCTCTCCCCTTCCAGACGCACGCCTACCCTATAATATAGTATTAACGCCCTGTGATAGCGGCTCAAATAGCGGCTGAATGAAGCCAAGTGCTATAATATAATATAATACAGACAGTATATAATATTGTCAGTATTGTCTGTCTGTATTATATTATATTATAGCACTTGGCTTCATTCAGCCGCTATAATTGAGCCTCTATCACAGGGCGTTAATACAAACCTCATTCACCTGCGTTCAATTCCAAGTATGTTTGGTATTTATAGAAGGAAGCACGTACGCAACTTTAAACCATCTCAGCCCGTTTTATAAATAATGCTCACGTCCGTTTAGAAAAATGTGCTTACGTGAAAGTCAAAGATGACGTTCAAGTATTTCTTTATGAATGAGGCCCCTGGTCTGCCTAAAAAAAAATAGATTTCTTATCCCAAGAAACCTTTTGGTTAAATGCATTTTTAATGTACAATAATATTGTATACCAAAAACTATGTTTTAAGTGAGAAGTTATGGCTTGTCAAAAGGCAAAAAAGTTTTCCAGCACACAGCTTTGATACCTGCTCTAGTGCTTTATGTTGGTCTACTGTACTTCAAACAACATGTTCACCACAGGGCAGGTTGGTTAGGATTCAAAGCTTCTCCCAAACAGCCTAACTCCGATAGCACAATATAAGGCACTTATAGGCCCTAAGTTACTCCAGGGAGACTGTCCCTGTAATCTCTCATTGTAAATCGCTTTGGATAAAAGCGTATGCTAAAATGGTAAAACAATAAAATAAAATAATAATCATTCGTAGTGCAACCATGTATCATGCTTCCTTCCTTCCTTCCGTCCTGCCAGGTAACTGTAACCTGGTCTACGCCATCATCCGCAAGCGTAACATCTTCCACCAGCTGGCCAACCTGCCGTCGGACCCGGCCTCCATCCACAAGGCCCTGCAGAGGAAGAAGAAGTCGTCGTCGGCGGGGGCGGCGGGGGGCATCTCCCGGACCAGCTCCCAGGAGACGGTCTCCATGGAGGGCTCCCGCCCCGCCATCCCAGCCGAGCCGGGGACCCTGCAGACCAGCCTGGTGGCCACGCCAGGTACCCTGCACTCTGCCGCCGCGCAGCTCCACGGAGCGGACTTGCCTGATCCCCTTGGATTCACTAGCTTACACCCTTTCACGCAACGTAAACAAACCCCATCCCGTCGTCCTATTTCATTCATTTTCATTAATCTTTTTTTTTCTTTTTTTTTCTTTTTTTTTTCATCAACTGTCATATAGTATCATAAACCTTTTGTGGTTTTGTGATATTATTTGTGGTTGGTCAGTGTTAGTTTTTTTTGTGTGTGTGTTTTTTTTTCTGTCGAGATGCGATTTAGCTTTTTGGTGAACCGGTGGCCCTGGGTGTGTGTGTGTGTGTGTGTGTTCCCTCTGTAGGTATCGACAAGCTAACAGAGAAGTCTCAGATATCGGAAGACGGGACAATGCTCCCTATCTCGCTGCAGACCGGCCAGCACATCCAGACAGCAGCAGACAGCAGTGGGATAGCAGGCGCCAGCGACACAGAGTCCAACTCCGGGAGAGAAAACGACGTAAGAGGGGGGGGGGCTGTTGTCTTACGTCAGGTATTGTCATGGTAGAGCATCAAATCAAAATCAAATCAAATCAAATGTTATTTGTATAGCGCATTTCTTACAAGATGCAACTCAATGCGCTTCACACAATGAAAATGTTCAGTCAATCAGTCAATCAATCAATCAATACTGACAGAGCCGCGAGCAGGCAAAAGTAAAAAACCTGTATACTATGTAGCCAGGAAAAATTCCCTTGCAGCCCTCTACCAATAGAGCGACTACTAGCCAGTTTGCTTACCAGTACCCAGCGGTCCCCCAAGGGAGGCCAGGACCACCGGCACAAAGCAAGCAAGCAAGGGCAAAAACCTGTACACCATGTATCCAGGAAAAATTCCTTGCATATTATCGGCGTACACACTGTCCATAAATTTTGTGTTGTATTTGCATCGTTCTGCATCCAGTATGGTCACAGGTCCTGCCAAAAGAGAAACTTAAGCACAGTTATGATGCAACAACACAATAGAGACAATAAAGATGACAGCAATACAACCTGATGGTGGTCCTGGTACACCCTTGTACCGGTTCCAGTACTGCTCTAGGTGCTATTTGGAGCTGACAGTGCCTCATCAGCACCCGGGTCCATTTTCCTGTCAACACAAATCTCAAAAACACGAGTATGGTGTAATGGCCTAGTGATCCTAGTTCTATAATGTCCAATGTCTCCCTTAGTATCAAAAGGCGACATTGAATAAGTAGGTTTTGAGGTCACGCTTAAAAATGTCCTGAGTTTTAGACAACCTCAGGCCCTCAGGTAGGGTGTTCCACAATCTAGGAGCATATATGCTAAAAGCTGATCCTCCAAATCTCTTTGTCCTAGCCTCTGGCACTATTAAAAGTTCCGTGCCACTAGACCGTAGGGGTCTAGCTGGTGTGTATCTTATGAGCATGTCCACCATGTAATTGGGTGCATCACAGTGAAGTGATTTATAAACTAGTAAAAGGATCTTAAAGTCTATTCTATGACTGACAGGGAGCCAGTGTAGTGATCTCAAGACAGGTGTGATGTGCGCTCTCCGTTTGGTCCTAGTAAGGACACGAGCAGCAGCATTTTGAACCATTTGTAGTCTATTTATCATTTTTTTGGGGAGACCTGTCAGGAGAGCATTACAGTAATCTAGCCTACTAGTAACAAACGCATGCATTAATTTTTCAGTGTCTGCCTGGGAGAGAAATGATTGTACCTTAGTGATGTTTCTTAGATGGTAGAAGGATGTTTTAATAGTGTTATTAATATGAGTTTCAAAATTTAGATCTGGGTCAATTATGACACCAAGATTCCTGGCCTGACACTTAGTGTTAAGAGCTAGTGTTTTCAAGTGTGCAGATAATTTCTCTCTCCCAGTTTTCTCGCCAATGATCAATACCTCTGTTTTTTCTTGATTGAGTTGGAGAACGTTTTGTGTCATCCAAATATTAATATCGGCAATACAGTCTATCAGGTGGTCGATCATCTTGTAGTCGTTGGGAGTTACTGAGATATAAAGCTGAGTGTCGTCAGCATAGCTGTGGTAGTTAACGCTATGCTTCTTGATAACAGAACTGAGGGGTAGCATGTATAGGCTAAAAAGCAACGGTCCTAAAATGGACCCCTGGGGAACTCCACAGGTTGTGCTATAATTTTTTGACTTATGGTCACCAAGGGCTACAAAGTAATCTCGGTCAGCCAGGTAAGTCCTGAACCAGTTTAAGACCGGACCTGAGAGGCCAACCCAGTTTTCAAGTCTCTCAATAAGTATGGAGTGGTCTACCGTATCAAAGGCTGCACTTAAGTCTAAGAGTACAAGAATCGAGAGTTTTTTCGAGTCTGCATTTATCCTAAGGTCATTAGTTACCTTAAGCAAAGCGGTTTCTGTGCTGTGGTATGATCGGAAACCTGACTGAAGTGGGTCATACCTATTATTTAGGACTAAGAATTCATGAAGCTGTCTATACGCTGCCTTTTCTAAAATTTTGCTTAGAAAAGTGAGATTGGATATTGGTCTACAGTTTTTTGGATCAGAAGGATCTAGGTTACTTTTCTTCAGGGTGGGTCTAACCAGGGCAGTTTTTAGCGCCGCTGGAAATATCCCTTTAAGTAGGGAGTGATTTACAATGCCTAGTATGTCATCAGACACAGATTCAAAAATGTCCTTAAAAAAGGTGGTAGGAATAGGGTCAAGAGGACACGTAGACGGTTTAAGCTGTGACACAATTGTACCTAATGTTTCCGTACTAATCATGGTGAACATGCTCATAGTCATGTTCTGTGGTGGCGGATCTGTGGTGCTACACAAACCTAGTCTTTCCTGAGTAATACACATTCTAATATTTGTTATCTTATCCCTGAAGTGGGCTGCAAATTCCTCGCATTTGGTGACAGAGGCTGCGCCGTCTAGAGTCCTAGGAGCAGGGTTTACAAGGCAATCAATTGTCGAGAACAAGACCCTGGGGTTATTCTTGTTTGTAGATATTATCTTTGAGAAGTGATTTTTTCTAGCATTTCGCATTGCCAAGTTAAAGGCAGATAGATGTTCTTTAAAAATATTCTGATCAATCTGTAGTTTGCTCTTTCTCCATCTGCGCTCAGCTTTTCTACATGTTCTCTTTAAGATATTTATTTCACTGTTTCGCCATGGTGCTCTCCTCTTGGCTCCAACCTTTTTTAGTTTGGTAGGTGCCAGGGAGTCTAGGGCCATTTTTACTTTATTGTTAAAGGTAATTACTAAGTCGTTTTCACATAACGTGGGAGTTGTGTGATTACTGTTCATTAAAGCTTTGAAATGTTCAGCCACTGCAGGGGTAAGATAACGTTTTTTAACAACACGTTCAGCATTGCTTTCAGCTTTACGTGTTACAATGGTAAAGAAAATACAGAAATGGTCAGAGAGGGCCAGGTCGCTGATACCTGATATTGAGACCTCAAGACCCTTTGTAATCACAAGATCAAGGGTATGGCCATGATTGTGAGTGGGTTCATTGACATGTTGGACAAAATCCATAGATTCCAAGAGGTCAATAAATTCCCTAGCCCTCAAGTCAGCCTCATTATCAACATGAAAGTTAAAATCACCAGTGATAATAATCCTATCATAGTTGGGATGGATAATGGATAGGAACTCAGAGAAGTCAGGTAGGAAGGTAGGGGCTGGTTTCGGCGGCCTGTATACAGTTACCGTAAGAATAGGTGGTTGGCATGCCATAACTGTGGCATGATATTCAAAGGAGGAGAATATATCAAAGGATATGCTCCTGCAGTTTAGGTTATTTGAAGCTATGGTAGCTGTTCCTCCCCCCTTTTTTCCATTTCTGATTGATTGGAAAAAACTGTAGTTGGGGGGAGATGCCTCAATAAGGGCTGCTGCTCCATTTGTATCTAGCCAGGTTTCTGTGAGTAGCATGCAGTCGAGTTTTCTATCACAAATGAGTTCATTTATGATAAATGTTTTTTTGTTAGATAGGGACCTGATATTCAAAATTGCCATGGAGATGTCATTTTGACACTGGGACTGACTCGTGGGCATACTTAATGAAATGGGTAATAGATTTCTCAAATTTGCGCCATGTATTGCCTTATTTGTGGTGGAGGGAGTCCGATGGGAGACAATAGTCTGGATGGCATGTTTGGTGTTAGAGGAATGGATCGGACTCATCCCACATCAGCGATGACAGGGCGCCGGCCAGGTCCAGGGCTGGACAGCGAGGTCCATGGACATCGACAGCAGGCGGGCACCATACCTGTTTGGGTGAAACCTATCTCTCGCAAACAGCTCATTACGGTTAAAGAACGTGGTGAAATTGTCTATAAATGGGGTTTACGTACGACAGCAGTATCCCTGTAGCCAAAGGTGAAGAATTCGAATTCTACTGTATTTGGTGTCGCCATACCTGGGACTCGGGAAGGGGCCCGAGATGATGCAGGTCTTACCTGTGCCCTTGACGGTGGCGATGAGGGCTCGGAAGTCGACCTTCAGCTCCTCCGACCTCTCCCGTCCGATGTCGTTGGCACCCACGTGGACGATGACGGAGGTGACCTGGGGGGGGGCATCCTTCACCAGCATCGGGACTACCGCGGCGACGTCCCTCACCTTGGCACCTGGGATGCAGTGGGTTATGGCCTTCGGGACTACAACATGGCGGACCATGGACGAGCCTATTACAAGCACAGAGGGGGGGGGGGGAGAGAAGAGTGGGTGCGGGGGGGGGGGGAGGAGACACGAACTGTAGTCTCCTCTGCTGGTGGCGTGATGGACCTGTAGGGGGCCCAGGGTGGGAGAGGGGGAGAGAGAGAGGGGGGGCGTGTGGTCTCTGGGGCGGGGGCGGGGCCAGGCATGTGGTCTCTGGGGCGGGGGTGGTGACAGGCGTGTGGTCTCTAGGGGCGGGGGCGGGGCCAGGCGTGTGGTCTCTAGGGGCGGGGGCGGGGCCAGGCGTGTGGTCTCTAGGGGCGGGGGCGGGGCCAGGCGTGTGGTCTCTGGGGGTGGGGGTGCAGGCCCTGGCTCTCTTCGGCTTCGGTGTGGACTGGTGGCTCTGCAGCGCCTCGAAGCTGTTCCGCAGCAGGAGGGCCTCATGGGGGTTGGCGCCAGAGGAGTCGTGGGTACTCCTCTTCCTGACGGTGGTCCAAGTCCCTGGTGATGTAGGGACAGTGTGAGTTACACCTGGGATTGGGCTTACAGGTGGAGACTTTGATGTTGATGTTGTGGTTTGTGTGCTTTCTATGTCTGTAATTATTGTTTTATCATTATGTAATGTGTCATCACCTGAACTATCAGTGTGGACGGGGTCGCGCTGTCTGTCGTAAGACGACGGGGAAGGCTTGGGGTTGTGTTCGTCGGTTGTTTTTAGATTTAGAGTGTGAATTGTATATACATTTGACATTTGACATTTTTGGCATTTTCAGACGCCTTTATCCAAAGCAACTTACAATTACATTAGTAGTACATTTGTCTAAGTAAGTGAATTATGTATCCACCAGTCATCGCAAGAAAAAGTAATCTATGCTAGGACCAAGGACAGTCATAATGCTAGAAGAAGAAATAATTACTTTTTTTTAATACACTAGAGATTCTGATGATTATTATTATTATTATCCATAGGTTTTCTAAAGAGCATTTAGGACAGTGTTGTTGAGTCTGGTGAGTGACTACAGTGCTTCCTGTCTCCCATGGCAGGATCTCTTCCAGTCAGAGTCATCGATGGTGAGGAGTCGCTTGTCCAGTGTGTCATCGACGGCCACATACTGGAACCCCACCCCAGACTGGGTAGGAACCATCTCTCCCTCCCTCTCTCTCATCCATCCATCCATCCATCCATCCATCCATCGATGTGGTGGAAAGGCATTATCATTAGCATATCTTCTGCCGTAGATTGAAGATCTCTTCAGGCCACATCTTAACTGTCCCTCCTAAAGACCTCCTCATCCCCTCTACCCCCCTGTACAGTTTCTCTACTATAAATACATTGGATAAAGGCATCTGCTCTAAATGCCAAAAATGTAGATGTAATTTAATGCATTGGAAATCGTCCTGGTACTTGAATTGATTGCAATTTCAGGGTTACAAATTGCTGTTACCACTTACCCCAAGTGGTTTCACACACTGATTACGATAATTGCAATAATTCTCTGTGTAATATGGGATGTAATATGGGATGTAATGCTGTTTAGGTTAGATGGATGAGTCAATGACCTCCCCTCCCCTCCCTCCCTCCCTCCCTCCCCTCCCTCCCTCCCCTCCCTCCCCTCCCCTCCCTCCCCTCCCTCCCCTCCCTCCCTCCCTGCCTGTACCTGTGCTGTGCTCTGCCAGGTGCTCTCCTGGAAGAGTAAGCTGCCTCTCCAGACCATCATGAGACTCCTGCAGGTGTTGGTTCCTCAGGTGGAGAAGATCTGCATAGACAAGTAAGAGGAACCTGCTTTCTATCAACACACACAGAAATGGGGAAAATAGGGAAATACACGAGTGAAGGATGTGATTTTTTTATTGTGGTAACTTGAATCTGAAAGCCTATGAGAGCAGTCTATCAGGGGAATACCCTATCATATCATTCAATCAAATGTATTTGTGTATGTCACAAAGTGCTTCACAACAAGAACAATACTAAACAATAAATACAACACAAACTATATGATCTAACACCAAACCATCAACCTCCAAACAGCAAGCCAAGCCAAACTCCCCAGAGCGGAGAATATATATATATATATATATATATATATATGTTACTGTTATGAAGGCCCACAGTTTTAGAGCCAGTTTTAGTTTACCCGAAATCAGCCCTTTTGCCCTGTTATTTCCTTTCTTATTTTTCATACTATTTCTGTACGTTTTATGAAGGTGTATGTATTATTATTGTAATGTTTATGTATATGTTTGATGACGTAGTATATCCGGGGTGTGTCCGTGACCCGGATGCTAGGTTCGGTGGTGTATATATAAGAGACGGAAGTGGAGAGAGAAGTCAGTGTGTGATGAGAATCAGAACGAGAGAGACCAAACGAGAGAGAGTAACGAGAAGTCAATCGAAGATGGCGGATTCAGTACCACGCACACCGTGCAGAAGCTGAAGACGCCAGGAAAGTGATTATCGAGTTCAGAGCTGTATAGCCCGTTTAGTTGTGTCCCCGTTGGACAGCCTTGCCAGCCGCCGGCTGTTAAACGTTGGACCAAGCGAGACGCCAAACTGGACAGAATCGTCGCCTCCACGAGCGGACTGCGACCGAACGCTGACTCCAACGGAGCTTCGACGTGTACCACCCGGACCTG
Organism: Nansenia antarctica; assembly: GCF_963989245.1. Lineage (NCBI taxonomy): Eukaryota > Metazoa > Chordata > Actinopteri > Argentiniformes > Microstomatidae > Nansenia > Nansenia antarctica. The sequence continues at coordinate 22,388,676 of NC_137681.1, read as the reverse complement.
AGCCCTTCACCCTTCGGCGCGGACTACGAAGAAGGCCCTTTCCCTCCGTGTTGCTACGTCACCCCCCCCCTTTTGTCTGCTACCTTCCTCGACGCACATGCCATCCAACCAGGCCTCAACGCGCACCACAGCCCTGGACTATAAGCCTGTTCAGGCCAGAGACTATGAGTGAGTGATTGAGTGTGTGTGTGGCCGGCGGGGAGGGAATGTATATATCTGGGGATGTATACATCAGTCATGTAAATAAATGTGTTGTTCATATGTGATACCGTTACCGTGTGTTAGTTGTTTGTATGCTAATGCTAATTACAAGGCTAATGCTAATGCTAATTCCAAGGCTAATGCTAATGCTAATTCCATGCTAATGCTAATTCCATGCTAATGCTAACGATAGTAACTGCTAGTCTAACGGTTTGCTGGCGCCCCCTGCCTGTATCCTCCTACACTGCCTATTTAGCTTTAGAGTTAGTTAGATAGCCAGCCCCTTCCTAAATTATACAGTCCTTTCAGCTACTCCCTGGCTACAATTGGTCCTTCGAGCCGGATAGGTAGTGTAGTGATAGCATGGCTGAGCGCAGCCAACCAGACCAGACAGTTACCCCCCCTTCTCCGCCCCCTGAGCCAGAGCCACGACCACAGAGAATCCCGCGGTTGCCTCCGAGGTTACAGGAGTATGAGCTTGAGCTCGAAAGCTCACTGAGTGGTAGCGAGGAGCGCACTCCACGGGATACAGTGGTCGGAGAGGCCGAGGTGTCCGCCGGCGCGCGGGTGGCTAGCACTGAGACAGCCCTCAAAGAGCACCAGCCTGAGGATGAGATGGCAGAACCGCAGGGTTTTGCCGTGGAAACGGAAGAACAGGAAGGAGAGGCCCGGTCCGACAGCGCCTGCGGGCGGAAGAGGGAGGGCCTCAGCCTTAACGATCTGCCTCCCAGTACGGCGCGCTCGAGACCTAGCTCCTGCCGCTCAGTGGCTTCCTACCGGTCCAGGGTTTCCGTGGGCAGTTCTGCCTCTGGGGCGGATAGCCTGCACTCCAGAGGGAGTAGTGCCGCGCTGTCCGAATGTATGCGCCAACAGGCCGAGATGGCGTTAGAGCGGGAGCGCCAACAGGCCGAGATGGCGTTAGAGCGGGAACGACTCCAGTTCGAGCGTGAACGCCTCCAGCGCCAGGAGGCGCTAGAACGCGAACGCCTCCAGATGAACGGAGCGGAACGCGCGGCGGAGAGACAGCGCCAGGAGGCGCTAGAACGTGAACGCTTCCAGATGGAGCGCGACCGCCTCCAGGCGGAGAGACAGCGCCAGGAGGCGCTAGAACGTGAACGCTTCCAGATGGAGCGCGACCGCCTCCAGATGGAGAGAGAGCAACTGCACGCGGAGAAGATGGAGGAAGTGATGCAGACCATGCGCGACGTGTGCATCAGCAGAGCTCCGTCGGCCCGTAGCTCCCGAGCATCATCCGCACGGCCCTCTCGAGTGCCATCTCCTGAACCCCCCGCCGATGGCTCCATGACCCCCGCCATGACTGTCCAACTACAGGCCCAGCTGACCACCTGGAAGGAAGAGGACCAGGGACCCGACCGCTACGCGGCCCAGAGGGAGCCAGCGTCGCTGCCCGGGAGGGGAGCCATCCCCCAAGAGCGTAGCACACCCCTAGGTCCTCCAGTGCACCAAAATGCATGCAGGCCGGACACCCAGACCGTCACTCCAGCCCCGATCATCCACTACAGGATGTTCCCCCAGGTGGAGGGACCCAAGTTCCCCTTCTTCAAGGACGAGGACAGGAGCCAGTATGTGGAGCTACGCATCTGCCTAGACACGCTCTTGGACGACTCCTGCTCCGAGTCCTACAAATATGCGATTCTCCTTCAGCATGTGAGGAACCCCAGAGCCCACAACATGGTTCTGGCCCATGCCTCCGCACCGACACCTTACACCAGAGCGCTCGCCGACTTGGATGCCCGCTACGGTCGTCCCTGGAACCACGCCCTTGCTGAACTGCAAGCCCTCGAACAGCAGGCCCCCATCAAGGATGACCGGGCGCTGGATGACTTCGCGCTCCGCGTGCACACCTTGGTTGGAATGCTGAAGACGCAGGGCCCAGCTGGCGCCAGCGAGATCAACAGCACCTCCAACGTAGAGCGGCTGCTCCGCAAGATCCCACGCTTCCGGCAGGAGAGGTTCCGGCGACAGCAGCGCGTTCGTAACCCCGGGAAGTTGGGTCTGAGCATGGCTGCCTTCGCGGAGTTCCTACTGGAGGAAGTGCATGACACCAACGTAGACGCCATGGGTTACGCTGAGCCGAAGAAGGAGAGGGAGAAGGGAGACCGCTGGGACGGGCCGAGCTCGAACAGAGGACGCCCAGTAGGAGTGCTGCACACGGAGGAGGAGCCTCGGAGAGAGAGGAAAGCCCGACCTGAGGGAAAGGATTCCTCTCAACCCCATCAAAAGGGACGGAGAGGTCCACCGCCATGTCCGTACTGCACCAGCGAGCACTGGTTCAATGAGTGCAGTGACTTCAACAACCTGAGTACCGAGGCCAAGCAGAGGTGGCTCGAGGAGAACAAGAGGTGCTGGAACTGTGGGCGCGACCATCTGGCTAAGAACTGCACCTTGAGGAGAAAGTGCAACCGCTGTGAGGAGGTCCACCTCAACATCCTACACGAGGTCTCCCTCGCCAGGTCCACGGAGGGCACCAGAAGCCCTAGGTCCGGTAGCGCACCGGAAGAGGCAACACCTGTCTACTACCTAGACCCAGCCCGGAGCAGCGGCTCCAAGGTCCTACTGAAGGTGGTGAAGGTCCGACTGCACCACAACAACGCTGTGTACGACACGTACGCCGTTCTAGACGACGGGTCGGAACGGACCATCCTTCTCCAGGGGGCAGTGCGCCAGTTGGGGCTCCAAGGGACTGCGGAGAGGCTGACTCTGCGCACGATACGTCGCGACCTTAAAGAGGTCACCGGGGCGAGAATCAACTTCTCTATCTCCCCGGCGGGGCGGCCGTCGGACAGATATCGGCTTCGGAATGTCTTCACCGCAGACCAGCTAGCGCTCTCCCGCTACGACTACCCCCTGGAGAGATTACGCGCAAGATATCCCCACCTACGGCGAGTAGACCTACATCCGATAGAAGGAGCGGAGCCAACCCTTCTCATCGGCTCGGACAACGCTGAACTGATCGTGTCGCTCCGTCCTCCGCTGAGAGGACCACGAGGCTGCCCGATGGCTGTTAAGACTGCGCTTGGGTGGGCCCTCCAAGGCGCTACCGAGGGGAGAGAGAGAGACGGGAGAGCTACGTCATCCCTCCATGTCCGAACCGAAGAAGCAAACCAACCAACCGGACCGCCTGGAGTGGAATCTATTGCTGCCAGTGCACCTGGAACAGTTAGTACCACAAATGGTTCACCACAGGATGACCAACCAAAGAAGAAGTCTCTGTGGACAGAGCATAAGTCTCTGGATGGGAAGACCTACTTCTACAACACAGAGACTAAACAGTCCTCAGGGGAGAAACCAGACGACCTGAAATCTCCTGCTGAGCAAATGTTGTCTAAGTGCCCGTGGAAGGAGTACAAGTCTGACACGGGAAAGCCTTACTACTACAACTCCCAGAGTAAGGAGTCCCGGTGGACCAAGCCCAAAGAGCTGGAAGATCTTGAAGCGATGATCAAAGCGGAGGAGAATGGGACGGTAGAAGCTGCAGCTCCTGGCACCGCCCCCGTTCCCACTCTTCAGGTTGATCCTGCTGCTACCATGGCGACCATGATGGACATGGAGGCCATGGCGGCAACAGCTGTTGCCGAGGAACACCTGCAGGTGGCCATGCACCCTCACGTGGCCGAGGTCAGCATTGACGCACCCGTCAACTCCGTCGAGTACACGTCAGCCATGGAAGTCTCAGCCAGTATTGTAGACGCCTCCAAGGAGGAAAGGCCGGAGTTGGCGAAGAAAACGTACAAGTGGAACCCAAAAGAGGAGGCCAAGCAGGCCTTCAAAGAGCTTCTGAAGGAGAATGGTGTTTCATCCAACGCGTCATGGGAGCAAGCCATGAGAATGATCATCAACGACCCACGCTACAGCGCCCTGCCCAAGCTGGGTGAGAAGAAGCAAGCGTTTAAGGCCTACAAGGCTAAGAAGGAGAAGGAACAAGCCAAGCAGCTCAGGAAGAGGAACTGGGAGGCGCTGAAGAGCATTCTGGACAACATGGCCAACGTCACCTACCGCACCACCTGGTCCGAGGCCCAGCAGTACCTGCTGGACAACCCCACCTTCGCTGAGTACGAGGAGCTGCAGAACATGGACAAGGAAGACGCTCTGATCTGCTTCGAGGAGCACATCCGCGCCCTGGAGAAGGAGGAGAAGCAGAAGACTCTGCTGAGGGAGAGAGACAACTTGTCCGAAGGTGCCGTGGTACTGGTGATCGACCAGTCCCTTCCACGCGCCGCCTGGCAGACAGGCAGAGTGACCAAGGTCCTGCCGGGTCCGGATGGAAGGGTGCGGACGGCCATCGTGGACGTTGGTGGTCGCACTTACACCCGACCTGTGGCACGCCTGATTGAGCTCCCTCAAATTACGAAGGACACTATCACCTCCTACCTCACGCTGCTAGAGCAGCCTAGCCAGTGTGCCTTCCTTAGTTAAATGAAACCGAGGGTTTCATGGGGCGGCTGTTATGAAGGCCCACAGTTTTAGAGCCAGTTTTAGTTTACCCGAAATCAGCCCTTTTGCCCTGTTATTTCCTTTCTTATTTTTCATACTATTTCTGTACGTTTTATGAAGGTGTATGTATTATTATTGTAATGTTTATGTATATGTTTGATGACGTAGTATATCCGGGGTGTGTCCGTGACCCGGATGCTAGGTTCGGTGGTGTATATATAAGAGACGGAAGTGGAGAGAGAAGTCAGTGTGTGATGAGAATCAGAACGAGAGAGACCAAACGAGAGAGAGTAACGAGAAGTCAATCGAAGATGGCGGATTCAGTACCACGCACACCGTGCAGAAGCTGAAGACGCCAGGAAAGTGATTATCGAGTTCAGAGCTGTATAGCCCGTTTAGTTGTGTCCCCGTTGGACAGCCTTGCCAGCCGCCGGCTGTTAAACGTTGGACCAAGCGAGACGCCAAACTGGACAGAATCGTCGCCTCCACGAGCGGACTGCGACCGAACGCTGACTCCAACGGAGCTTCGACGTGTACCACCCGGACCTTCACCCTTCACCCTTCGGCGCGGACTACGAAGAAGGCCCTTTCCCTCCGTGTTGCTACGTCACCCCCCCCCTTTTGTCTGCTACCTTCCTCGACGCACATGCCATCCAACCAGGCCTCAACGCGCACCACAGCCCTGGACTATAAGCCTGTTCAGGCCAGAGACTATGAGTGAGTGATTGAGTGTGTGTGTGGCCGGCGGGGAGGGAATGTATATATCTGGGGATGTATACATCAGTCATGTAAATAAATGTGTTGTTCATATGTGATACCGTTACCGTGTGTTAGTTGTTTGTATGCTAATGCTAATTACAAGGCTAATGCTAATGCTAATTCCAAGGCTAATGCTAATGCTAATTCCATGCTAATGCTAATTCCATGCTAATGCTAACGATAGTAACTGCTAGTCTAACGGTTTGCTGGCGCCCCCTGCCTGTATCCTCCTACACTGCCTATTTAGCTTTAGAGTTAGTTAGATAGCCAGCCCCTTCCTAAATTATACAGTCCTTTCAGCTACTCCCTGGCTACAGTTACGGTACATGTGGGAATACGGTACATGTGGGAAAACTAGGGTTAGGGTTAGGTGCTAGGGTGCTACGGTTAGGGTTAGGGTTAGGGGTAGGGGTAGGGGTAGGGTTAGGGTTAGGATTAGGGTTAGGGTTAGGGTTAGACATGCCAGCATGTACCAAGTCGACGTAGCACCTAACCCTAACCCTAGTTTTCCCACATGTACCGTACTCCCACATGTACCGTAACATATATATATATATATATAAATATACAGTAACTACCATAGTAGTTTGAACTTTGATATGAAGTTGATATGAACTTTGATATGGGCCCAATCCCGATTCTCTTTTCTACCACTTCGGCTCGTTTTGGAGTCACTCGCTTTGGAGCCAAGGCCTCCGAACAGAGCCATAAGCCGTAGTGGTTCCCCTAAGAAATGGGACAACCCTTCACGACTGATACGTCATCATTAGTATCGTAGAAAAGCATTGACGCTCGCGATTCATTCACAACTTGAATGAACTTGAACGCTATCAATCGATCAAACGATCGATTCCTCGAAACGAGGAATGCTGGAGAAACAGCCGCTGTCCACTGCATTAGTTAACTACATGTCCTTGATGAGTCTCCCGCTCAACAACTGCTCGGATTAGATTGCCGGTTGTTTTGGTATAATAACAACTATAACGTCATATACCACCAAGGGGGGGAAATTCGCGCCTATCATGCTGTCAAACACCACAGGTAATCATTTATTTCTAAATAAACATGATTGTACATCTCTGAAATGTAAATCACGCACAGATGTATTTCTATGGGGAAGGCTGTGCTTGACACTTCCATGGGACTGACGTCGGGGCAGCGGAACACGGTGACTGTCAGCCTGTGACAAACGCGCAGATATGAGTGCTCCGGTGTTCTGCTGGCTCCGGTGTCCTGCCCGCTGTCCCGAGCTCGCTGGACTGTGGAACTTTCTATGTTAAGCACCTCGGCATAACAGCGATTTTTTTGTTATGCTTGTTTTAAAGAAAAGGTCTATAATGCATTGAAATGACATTAGTAGGTGTCATATGCCATCAGACATGGAAATATGTCATATGCGCGACTGTCGGCCACAAATCAGCCTGTAACGTTAGACAGAGCACCTCGACATAAAAGCGATTTTTTTGTTAAGCTTGTTATAAAGAAAAGGTCTATAATGCATTGAAATGACATTAAACTAAGATAATACGATGGTTATCATAATTTTTCAAGTCTTTAATTACAAGTAATTACAGAAAAAGTAAATGACATTTCAGGCTCGCTTCCGTATTTAGGAGAGCGAAAATAATATTTCTGTAGATGATTCGCAATGCATGCCGGAAGGGAGTCTCATGGCTCCGAATGGAACGTGGGTCCAGATTTTCTCCGAATGGAGCCATGGAAAACCCTAGCCCTAGCCCTAACACTCCATGTAAAATGAATTGGGACGCCACTACCCCTACACGTGAACGCGCAAAACGGAGCCGAAGGGGTGAAAACGGAGCCGGAGGGGTGAATTGGGATTCACCCATGAAGTTTGAATTGATGTTAGAGCTTGATTTGCTGAGTGGTTTAATGTGTGTCTGTAATATGATCAATGTAATGTGTGTCTGTAATAGATAGATAATAGATAATCTGACAGATGTAATAGATAGATAATAGATAATCTGACAGATGTAATGTGTATGTCTTCTCAAGGGGCCTGACGGATGAATCAGAGATCCTGAAGTTCCTCCAGCACGGCACCCTGGTGGGCCTACTTCCTGTCCCCCACCCCATCCTGATCAGGAAGTACCAAGCCAACGCAGGCACAGCCATGTGGTTCCGCACATACATGTGGGGGGTCATCTACCTACGGTGAGCAAAATGGGACAAATTGAAAAAAATACAGAAAAAAGCGTTTCACAGAGTGGGAAATTATTCCCACTCTGTGAAACGCTTATGATTATAATGAATTCTAATGATTATAATTAATGATGATTATAATGATTATAATGAATTCTTATGAATTATTATTCGCATCATAATGTGAATGAGAATTTGAGTAGGACTAAGACGCAATCATTATTTTTGATTATTATTAACTATTATTAAGGCAACTGATTATAGATTACATTAAGATTCAATAAAGAACATTTTGCTGTTATTACTACAGAGAATTCACAAGCTGAAACAGCCGGTCATAATACTAGCTGCCACATCCAGTGAATTGTAGGTGGTTGTCATGGCATTCAAACCGAGTTTCGAGTTTTTTATTTTTTTTAACAATGACATGATTTCTTTCCCGGGCTCTTGTTGCCATAGTAACGTGGATCCCCCAATCTGGTACGACACGGATGTCAGGCTCTTTGAGATTCAGAGGGTTTAGTGGAACAGAGAGGGAGGACGAGTTTCCTGCTTCTCTGGACTGGGTTGACTGGCTGTCATTCATTTCACCTCATCTCGCCATCTTTAAACGTCAACTGAAGTCTGTTTGATGAGAGACAGATGATGATTCCAATGGACACATTTATTGTGGAATGTTTTTTTTTATTATTTTTTATTTTATTTTATCCCTTTCTTGCCAACCCCTGGGACACTGTGTAACTGTCAATAAAACAGTTTACAACAAGCAGTCTGGTACTACAACAACAGTCAAATATTTGCCAAACTCTCCCTCAGTTCTGTAGTCCTCTTGTGATAGGTGTATCCTTTCACCTCTGTATCCTTTATTTACTTTCTTTGCCAAACACCGGTTTTGCTGTTTCTTTAACTTTAGATTGCTTTAGATCATATGAAAGAAAGATTAATTGCACATAGTTTCATAATCTTTTCCTGACCATAGGCTTTACTGACCATACTTTTAGGAGGAACTTCATCTTTCTCTTTCCAAAATGTCCTTTTAGCTCTTCAGTATCACTTCAAGATCAAAAGGTCTCTTTTCATTTCGGCGTTCCGTGAAATAAAGAGTGACAGGCCTGAGGGAGTCTGACTACAGGATGCCGCTTTAAGACGCCGGTCACGTCCAAGTTCAAGAGAGGGAGGTCTGAGGAGAACTAACGGGGACAGGAGCCTCGGTGACGGGGGAGTCTCTCTGGAACATATTCACTCCTCTGCACAGCAAGCAAAACACAATGACGTGAATGAGATATTGAAATGTGTTCGGTGTCTGACTGATAATGGCAATATTTTTGCAGGACATTTTGGGGGTAGAAGGAGGAATCATGCTATTATGTTATGTAATGCCGAGCGAAAATGAGGCACAGACAATGCAATTGTATTTTCAGAGTATTTTCTTGTTACGGTAAATGTGAAATATATCATACATTTAATAAATCATTTATAATGTGGCTTGTTGTGGGACAATAATTACACAATGAAACAAACAAACAAAACACAAATCTAGATGATAAAAGTTACATATTCAGTTACTAATTCACACCTTTTAACATTCTTCAACATGACAGTTTTGATATCAGCGGTCCCTTGCCTCATCTACCAGCTTAAAACTCACCAACTGCCAAATAGTTCTGGAACACTCACCACGTAGAGTGCCAAGTGTTTTATGTGTTGCTTCCCTAGCAACAACACTCTGATTGGCTACAAAATGAAGCACCATAATTTATGCATTTCTGGTGAATAAAGTCGCCCGTAGCTCTCTAGAATGTAGACAGTTTGGGTGACTTTATTCACTCCCTCGACACTAAACGAGTCAAACATTGAACATTTGAGGATTTCCATGACATTCGAACATCTTCCACCATTACAGATCTTTTTTTGTTGTTGTAATCAATTAGTTATTGCAAAACAGTACACATGAAAAACTCACATTATTACACCAAACAAAATAAGTGTCTGTCCTGATTATTATTATTTTTTTCCTTATCTTACCCCCCCCCCCCACTATCAACACATGAGTAACCCCCCCCCCCCCCCCCCCCATGGCGATAACATCACCACCCCCCATTACACTATATTTGGTATATCATAAAATCAGAATAATACAACAATTACAGGTTACATTCACATGCAACACAACCTACAAACACAGTCACTCCATCAACTTTTTTATCCTATGTATTGCAGAGGTCCATGTTTGAATTGTCCTTTCTTTAGCTCCATGTATTCTGGCTATAGATTGTTCCATGTATAGTATGTCCAGGAAAGACATCAGCCATTGTTTACACGTAAGAGTATGTGGAGGATTCCATCCTAATGCTAACATCTTTTTGGCTGCGGTAAGACCAGCAAATAAAACACGAAACATGGAAGCTGGAAGACAGATCCAATGATGAAGTATCATTCAAAATCAATAATCTCGGACAACAAGGTATATGGATCCCCAATAGATTAGATAAAGTGGAAGATATTAGTTTCAAAAAAAAAAAAAAGGACATTCCCAGTACATGTGTAAAAAGGAGCCCACATGACCGAGTGAACACAAATTGAGGAGGGTATGGTTTTCATGAGGTGGCGTCTTCTCGGAGTGAGGTATAACCTGTGTAAGAAGTTAAAGTGAATAAGCTTATGATTAGGATTTTTAGATGTGGTATCCAGATTGTCCCAAACAGACCATTACAGATCTTTGATATGGACAGTAGCCCCTAGTGGCCTAGTCAGAGTGGTGGTCCCTGGGGCTCAGGCCATGATGAGCAGCTCCATCAGAGCTCCCACGGAGTGCATCCTGTAGAAGACGCCCAGGGGCTGGCCCAGGTTGACCAGGACGAACCACGCAGTGAAGCCGTAGAACTGCTTCCCCAGGCCGTTCTCAAACTGGGGGTGGGCTCCGAAAGCAGGGATCACCCAGAGCTGAGAGGAGAGGTCAGGAGACGGGGGGACGATGGGGTGTGGGGAGGAAGAACAGGGTGTGATTACTGCTGAAGTATTTAATATGTGTTTATTATTGGTGAACACAAAGGAAGGTGGTCTGTATAATGTAACTGCTCGCGCTACAGTGCCCTGTGTAAGTAATGGGACAGTGAAGCATTTCTTCTTCTTTTGGCACAAATACCTAATAAAAGCTGAGAATCTCTACTTTAATATGTATCATTTACCTTTCATCGTAATTGTTTGATTTAAAACCTAAACATTTGGAGTGTAAAGCCAAAAGAAGAAAAAAAAATGCTTCACTGTCCCATAACTTATGCAGGGCACTGAATATTTATTATACAGTATATAACCTGTGTTAAATAACCCATAATAACCTGCTGCTGTATATAAATAAAATATACAAAAAAGTCTGCTATGGTGTCCTTTTCCCAAAGTGACATATCAATATTTTATATATTTATTCAAGCCACATCAGCATTACTCACCATGACGTTGGAGAGGATGAGGAAGGCACAGATCTCCTGCGTTGCTCTCTTGGTCCAGGGCTTGTGACCTTCCCCTGCATGACCACCAGGGGGTGCTGGAGCTGCCTTTGCCATCTCCAACAGGGAGACGCTCCCTCCTGCAGCATCAGCTACTTTGGTCTTCTCCACGGACTTCTTCCTTGGCTATGAGACAGGAGGATGGGGGTCATATCTCAGGATGTTACTAAACATATCATTATGATCTATTATCGTCTATATTTATCTATCCTTGTCTAGTACTTGTACTCTGCAATGACAATAAAGTTGAATCTAACCTAATCTAATCTAATCTAATCTCTAATCTATTACCATCTATTGGTTTAAACCTTAAAAAAAGAATCACCATTCATTCTCATATTTGGAGCAAAGCAAATAGGGTGTCAGAGGTAGTTTTGAACACTCGACATGAACCATCAGCCTGAACCATCGACTGGGTTTGAGTGAGAGAGACGTGCCTTGAAGATGCTGCTCCTCCGCCTTCCGTTCCTCTTGGCGAGAGCCAGGCTGGGGTGCCGGTGGAGCCCCTCGATGATGAAGATGTTCTGTAACAGGAGCTCCAGCAGGCTGAGGAGAGAGTAGGAAAGGTCCAGGCTTCCCAGAGGCCGGCTAGGCCCGACAGCCAGAGCGGCCACCAGGGAGAAGTAGGACAGGGCCAGCTGCCCCAGCGCTGCCCCGATCAGCAGCATCACGTCCAGGCTACGCGTGGGGTTGTGTCCCCCCTCCTCGGCCCTCCTCTCCAGCTTATGGACCAACATCCCGGCCAGCGAGCAGAGGGACATCAGTGGCATCAGCGCCAGGTGGTACCCGTAGAACATGAGGAAGGCAGTGGTGCGGTGTCGGAGGTGGCTGACCCAGACCTGATACAGGATGAAGACGGTCACCCCCGCCACCAGGACCAGGGCCCCAAACAGGGGGCCGAAGAGGATCCCTCCTTGGTGGACGATGCGGAGGGTCAGCTTCTCGGCCTGGTGAGGGTGGGAGTTTGGGTCCATCACGCGGCCCACGTTCTTCCACATCACGTAGAGCATGCAGCCGGCCATGAGGTAGTACTCGATGTTGAAGGGGTACAGGACCTCGTAGCCCTTGCGGAAGGCGAGGCAGCCTGCGTGTGCACTGCACTGGCAGATGGTTGCGTTAGTCCACCCTGCGAACAGACACATGCATTGACACGTTTTGAAAAGGTTTATGGTCTATTCATAATGTAGGTGTTCGATAGGTATGTTATTGGATAAAGGCTAGTACTGTTGATAATGATAGCATACCGGAGTCTGTGCTCCCTGCGCTGTCAGACATGGTAGTGTTGCTGAGAGCCTCCCTGTCCGCCTTCTCCATCTCGATCTCCATGTGCACCGTGTCCTCGGTGACGGCGTTCAGCCACAGCAGCAGATCGGCACAGAGCGTGATCATCAGTCCGGACCTACGGAGGAAGATGAGAACACACACGTGCAGTAACACAAACAAGCATCATTGTCAATGCAAATTCCATAGATAAATTCCATCCACAAAAAACAACAAAGACCATTGTGAATTTGTTTGTAGAAACAAAATACGGGATGCACCTGGTGATGATCTTGTGCCTGTGAATGCAGTCTTTGGAGTGAGCCCACAGTAAATAGGTCTAGAAACGGAAAGTTTCAAGCTTCAATCACATTGCGCAAGAACACTTTATGATACAGTAAGGGCAATTAATCGATAATGTTTTTGTTTGTTTTTGTTTATGACCTAATGACTGTAATCACCTGTAGTCCTAGAAACGGGGCCTCAATGAACGGGGCGAGGACTTTAGCTGCCGGCTTACACTCCCTCATCATGAGGTAATACCCCATCCTGAACACGTGCAGGAGGAGGCTGAAGGCGGCAAACAGGACCACCACCACTAGGACGGAAACAAGAACCAGTTTATCTGTCTTTCATTCTTTCATTGGACTGTTCTTACTGTATATAATGTTCTCAGATGTCTACTTTATTTTATTCTACTATTCTATTGTCACTTTATTTTAGTTGTTGTTGTTTGTGAGCTGCTGAACGCCTTAATTTCCCCTCAGGGATCACTAAAATATCTATTTCCACTTGACAATTTAATTTGCCATGACCAACAATAAACCGTTTTAGCATCATGATTGTGTTCTGTTTCTGGTATAACCGGTTGTCCGTATTGAATGTCAGTGTGTTATCCTGCTGAAAGCCCTATTTGACTAATTTCTGCCAAAAAAAAAACAGACCAAACCAAACTAAACTGCTCATAACATTAGAAATATGATGATCAGAGGCAAAAGCAGAATACCATTTGATACATTAGATTAGATTAGATTAGATTCAACTTTATTGTCATTGCAGAGTACCAGACATCGAAATGCTGTTTAGCATCTAAACAGAAGTGCAAATAGTGATATAAAACATGATATAAAATCATGATAGTGATAGGTACAGTATGGCAAGTACGGTAGTTAAAGTATATACAGTTATGAGCTATGTACAGTATGGTATGTACAGATGCAAAGGTAGTATTTGTAATAGTGCAAAGGGTAATTGAGTGTTCACATTGATAGGTAACACCGTGAAGTTTGTTGTGGATATACTCAGACCATTGTTCAGAATAACATACTACACATGACAAGGAGATAAAGACAATCAACAATCAAATTAAGGCAGAATTTGGGTGCGTCCAGCTTAATCACTAACACATATCACCACGCCCCCAGTGTACAGTCCATGCCCTCTTATAAGTAGGTAACTATATGGTATATAGAGCTTACCCGTGACAGGGACTCCCCCAGCATGGTGGTCCTTGTGGGGGCAGATGCCCGGCTGCCTGCTGGCCCAGAGCAGGTACCAGAGCATCCAGGCCACACTCAGCGCCATCAGGAGCAGCATGAACACCTGGGGCTCCTGGTGCCTCAGGCCCCGGGGGTTGAAGGCCTGGCCGGCCACCAGGGCCGCCCCCAGCAGCACCACGTTCATCCCCACCACCCCCGAGAGCAGCCGCCTGCCGCTGGGGGCCCACACCAGGACCGGGTCTGGGTCCACCTGGGTCCCGGAGGGTTCTTGCTCCAGGTGAGTCCCAGGTGGATCCGCCCAGGTGGCATCCTGGTCTGTGGATGTGGCCGCGCCGGAGGTGGTACCTGTCTCTGAGTTCATGCTGACCTTCTTGGAGAAGACACCGACGGTTTCTCTCTGAATACTTCAACTTTGCCTGTCCTGATACTCTCCGCGGTTTCTTTTTCTCACTCTCTCTCTTTCTCTCTGACTCTCTCTGTCTCTCCCTCTCTCTCTGTCTCTCCCTCTGTCTCCCCCCCTCTCTCTGACTCTCCCTCTTTGTCTCTCTCTCTCTCCCTCCCTCTCGTTCATAAAATTCAGCATCTGATACCCTCTCTCATTGTTTTTCTCTCTCTCTCATAATGCAAATCTGAAGAAGCAGAGTCAAGGTCCACCTGCTCTACACAGAAAGCCCATGAAAGCCTTAGAGGCATGTGAGAACACAGCCACACTGTCCCTATTCACAGTCCTTGTTTGTTCGTTCAAGGTTGTGTAGGTGTGTATGGGCGTGATCCTGCACTAGGAATTAATCCTGACACACCTCATAAAAAGAATGACGTGGTCTCCTGTTTGCTTATATGTTGACCTCTGTGTTATCATTTGTTCGAAACTGGCTGTGCTGCAACTACTGGATTCCTGTCACACTTCAACAAAAAAAGTCATGAATGGGAGTAGTAGTAGAGACCTATCAGCCAGTAAGGGCTGTAGCTTGTGAACTTCTCCTTGTGCATGTATGGACCTGCTGTAGCTATGTTCAAATGGTGTTTGATGGTGTACTGTTACTAATGTAGTGTATTTTTATCATAACGATAACCAAGTGCATATGCAATGTCTGTTATTAGCATTACATAGCTGGATGCTCTCTCTATTTTTAATACTGTGTGTAAAGCACTTATGAATACAAACTTATCTTGCATAGTCGGGACCTTTAAGTAAGGTCCAGTAATTAGTCCTCTGCTAACAAACAGCTGATACCCTTCAAATCCGTAGAGCCTTGGGGTTGAGCTCAGCCTAACTTCTGTATACCCAATGGAACGAACCATAGGAGTGAATCATTCCTTATTAGGACAACTCCTATTTTCAATTCTTGATTAAGAACATCTCTTATGATTGTAGCTGTGATAGAAAGATAACTGTCATTAAGGTTCCTAGGCAGCCATACTAATGTCGGTATTTCATCTGTGCTGTGACAGCATATTAATGGTTAACCTATTGAGAATAGTCTGAGAATAGGATGCCGAGAGGATAGGATGATTTCCCCCTGATGTGTATATAAACCGTGTAGCGTTAGGTGGAGACCCTCCAGTTCGCTGAGCTTATGTGTGTGAACTCATCGACGGTCATGGACATTCTCTTCCTTTAAAACCTAAAAAGATATATAGACATATACAGTATATGATATATAATATTCACAACACTAAAATAGTTTGAACACCATCTGCACCACCAGTCTCTGGCGTCCTAATCTCTGTCTTTATCACTGCTAATGAGTAGCAGGAGATAAGAGCTGAAACTCTAGAGTACTGATATTACTGTACATACTGTACAACTCCTCCTCTGGCTGTTAAATCTTACCTACTGTATATGAGGTCCCAAACGTCAATTGGTCTATCTTTATTTTGTATTTCTATCTATTTTATTTTGCCTATTATTCAGTTGTCACTTTATTTTTGTTGTTGTGTTGTGGTCTGAGCTCCTGTAATGCCTTCATTTCCCCATGGAAATCAATAAAGTACACTTTATGATACAGTAAGGGCAATTGAACAACAATGCTTTCAAGTTTATGACCTAATGACTGTGGTGATCACCTGTAGACTTAGAAATGGGGCCCCAATGAACGGGGCGAGGACTTCAGCTGCCGGTTGACACTATCTGTCTGTCTGTCTGTCTGTCTATCTATCTATCTATCTATCTATCTATCTATCTATCTATCTATCTATCTATCTCTATCTATCTATCAAGGTGTAACCCTTTCCTTTTGGGTGTTCAGAATACACCCTAGCACCAGGGTTCGAGTTATAAGCTGAGCTTTGTGGGGGTCTCCAAAATAACAGTGCGAAATGTTCTCATGCACACAGCGATGGGACTTACAAGTTTTAATTAGCCATAGGCTACTCATTTCACCACATCAAGAGCACCACATGAAACAACAGCTATAAGCGATAGTCACGGGTATCTCTGCCAATAATTTTGTTGTTTTTGCTATACAGTCCATTCATTGTGCTTTCATCTAATGTTATGCTACTACGGGAATCAAGTGATTTGACATTAGAAATGAATTTGTTTCATCTCTTGTGCAATGTGCTCTACAATCTGATCGGTGAGCAGGGGCCAACTGTCGTGCCATTCATCTCATTAAGTTTCATAATTGGATTCATCCAAAGGCATCCTTTCTTTAGCGACAGTATAGGCTGCCCTGAACGAACTAGCTGTCTCCTTATACATACTGGAGGTGAGTTCAGCTACTTTCTTCGGAAGCACTTGCTTTTGTTTGAGCTCTGCTATTTCAACAGTTTCAACGTTGGGTGTCATAACAGGTGCAGCTGAATTCAAGTTTGGTTTCTTGGTTGAAAACCCGAAACTTTCCAGGCTTGTTGACTCGGTCGGCAGCAGTGGCCTTTTTTGGGGCGGCATGATAGCTAGCTACTGAATGTTTTCTTCTCAATAATCATGTTCGCAAGCTCTCAACGATCATATTCTGCTGTTGCACAATATTCTACTGCGCCCCATAGTGTCTTGGTGGTAAAGTGCAGGCAGTCAAAGGCATACTGTCATTCACAGGAGATTAATGCTGGTGCGCATAGTTCTTTTGGAAAACGTGTTTATTTTAGAATATTTATCATATAAATAAATATAAATAATACTCATTACATTGACATTTTTTATCAAATAATGGTTGTGGTAATGTATTATTAGCGACCCCCACAGATGTATGATTTTACTGCTTTCATGGGAGCTCAGACCTTCCTTATGGGAGCTCAGCTCCCATTGGCTCCCACATAACTCGAACCCTGCTTCTATGTCCTGTTCACTGTATAGAGTCACGATTTCATTTTCCTTCACAGAAATCTCCCCCGGGTTTTCGGAACTGAAATCATATAATGCCCTAGCCCCCTGCCCCCTCTGAGTCCGCCAGTGTTTGTATCCAAAGGTTCCGCCGTATAAAGTCGTTGTGTTTGCTTCTGCCTCTCTCATCGCAGACTCCTCTGCTGTCGTACAGCAGCAACAACCACACGTAATCAGACTGGATAATCGAGGGAGGAGCTAGAGGAGGCAGGGCAATCAGACAACATGAATCAAGCCCTGCATCCTGCATTCGTTGATGTGTGTTCATGTGGGATGGACACAAATGAAGAAGACTCCTCAATGTCGGTTTATAATATTTATTCAGACAAAGATGTCAACACCCTGTGGGTGGGAATACAGCGTATGAGTAAATACAATTACCAAAACAAGACATACATAACAAGATATAAACAAACATGAACGATTACTGTTAACCACAATCTGATAATAAGATACATATAACTAATAACAGACTTACGTATAACAGGCAAACACGTCCTAAAGAGAGAGGAGAAACAGCGTGTATCCTCGGACCACCTGGCATCCACAATGGCCGCCACAACTTCTCCTAACTCTAACCTCTTAACAGAGAGTACTAAACACATAAACCAATACTATCGCCCCCTAGCGGTCGGGAGTACACTCCACCCTGCATCCCCCCCAGACCGGGGAGCCACGAATCCACGTGGGTCCACGGGCTCAAATCCATTGGCCAGACTCAGCTTCATATCGCTTAGGTGGCCTCCTAGCACGGGCCGGCCGGGCGGGCCGCAGTGGCGACGGCGCAGGAAGAGGTGTAGCGGGAGCCACACCAGCGGGAACTAGGGGCGCGGGGAGAGACGATGCCCCGCCTGAAGGCCCTAGCAGAGAGGGGCCCAGAACAGCAACACGGGGCCCATCCGTCCCCAGCCGGGCGTCACCCTGGGGCACCACTGGACCAGAGGGGGTAGCTAGGGGCAGAAAGTCCAGGGAGGGAGGAGGCAGGGGAGGCGGCGACGGCAGCCGCTGGGTACATGGGGCGACTGGCGTGTAGCCACGGAGGAACCGCCGGTTGCGCAACGTCAGGCGTCCTGAGCCATCAACTCTCACCCGATACTGATCGTGGCCAAGCGACTCCACCACCACCCCAGACCTGTCCCACTTATTGGGGCTCGGGCCCTGCTGATTCTGGATGAACACCCTCTCACCGAGTGCCAGAGGGCGAAGTGGTCTTGAATGAACCCCCAGAGACTCGGTGGTACGGGACATCCGCGTACGAAGGGCATCCTCCTTCACAGCCCATGCCTGACGCCAGAGAGGACGGATATGCGGGTTCGAAAACTTCTCCAGCCTGTTAACGAAGGAGAGCGAGCCTCGAAGGGGGTGACCGAAAATGATCTGTGCTGGTGAGAGGTTGCAGTCTGGGTCGGGTGTGTTACGCAACTGTATCATCGCGCGCAAGAAGCGATCCTGGTCGAGACTGCCCGCCGGGCCACTGTTGGACATCAGAAGCCGCTTCGCAGTCTTAACAGCGACCTCCGCTCTCCCGTTAGACTGTGGGAAACTGACGGAGGACACACGATGCCTGATCTGCCATAGGCGGAAGAAGTCCTGAGTGTGGCTTGCCATAAATTCCGGGCCGCCATCGCTTGAAAGCTCCTCAGGCACCCCAAAGGTCCGGAAGAATGAGCGGAGGTGGCGAACAAGGCCAGCTGCGCCTCCAGCATCAGTCCCGGCCGCAGCGCCCAGGACCTCCACCCAGCCTGAGAGCCGATCCCCGACGACCAGGTAGTGGCGGCCCCCGTAATCAAAGAAGTCAGCAAACACTGCCTCGAACGGGGTGGACGGTGGCGGAGATGACAGAGGGGGCGTAGCTGCCTGTGATGGAGCATTGCGGTTGCAGTCCGCGCACCCGGTCCTGACAGTGCGGATATCCCCAGACATCCCAGGCCAGTAGACTATGGCCCGGGCGTGCTGCTCCATCGCCGAAACCCCCTGGTGGGCAGCATGAAGGTGTCGAAGGACTCTCCCGCGGAGGGATAGGGGAATCACGACGCGATCCTGATACAGCAAGACCCCGTCCTGCGCATAGATGGAGTCACAGACCGGCGACAAACTCACCACGGCAGGGTCATGCGCGTCCACTCCGTCCCCGTGCTCAATCATGTCCAGCAGGCGGCCGAGGCATGCGTCAGCCGCTGTCTCTTGCGCGAGGAGGGGCCAGGAGACGGCGCCGAGCTCCTGAGCATCGACGCAGATGGAAGCCATGAGTGCCAACTCGACAGTGTCAGGCACGCCTGGCGGTTCCAGGGAGAGGCCGCTAGCCGAGCCCGAGGGGGAAGGGTGCCTTGAGGCAGCGTCAGCGGCATGGTTGCTCACGCCAGGGAGGTAAACAATCTCGAAACGCCATGGGAGGGTACGCTGTTTGAGCCTGAACAAGCGTGAGTTTGTGATCTCGTCGAGTGTGCGGTCCCCGAAGATCTTCACCAGGGGCTTGTGGTCGGTGACCACGACGAGATCGTCGCATCCCTGCGTGAAGTATCGTGCCTGCTCCAGACCCCAGGCCACGGCCAGGGCCTCCCCTTCGATAGCCGCATAACGCTGCTCCGCGGAGGACAGGAAGCGAGACCCAGCGAGTGTGATTCTCCAACCTCCCGGGCAGCAGTCCGGCACGCCCGAGGCACAGCTGCAATGCTGTTGGAGAAGGAAGTAGCCAATGCCTCGCCTGGACCAGTCGGGGCGGAGGCAGGTGCGCTTCTGCATGTCATAGATCTCTACACCTTCGCGAATGGCCCCAATTATGGCATGCTTAGACGCCTGGAAGGCCTCCTCCAGCTCGGTTGACCATGCGAACTTGCAGCGTGGGCTGAGGAAGGGCTTGAAAGGAGCCATAGTATCGCGCAACTGGGCGTAGTTAGTCACTTGATTTACAAGGCCGAACCAGCTTCTGATATCTGTCGTGGAGACCGGGCTGGGGAAGTCCCGGATGGCGTCCAGGTATTTGGGAAGTGGCTCGATGGTAGCGTCCGACACCCTGAAGCCAGCGAAGTCCACGCTCCTCTGCGCAAACTGAAACTTGCCCGGGTTCAACACGACGCCTGACCGCCCGACACGTGTCAGGAAATCGATGGTCCTCCACCAGTGCTGCTCCAAGTCGGTGTCGTAGTGGACCGTGTCATCCACACACCGTTCCTTGCGTTCAAAGTCTGAGAGGATAGCGTCAAAACGGCGGTTGTAGCCATCACCCGACGAGAGGAAACCCTGTGGTGCCCTGGTGTAACGCCACCGGCCAAAGGGAGTGATGAACGTTGTCAGATGACGGTCAGACTCGCGCAGTGGCACACTGTGATAACCATTCCAAGCGTCCGTGACTGTCTTCCAGGTGCCCTTCGGGACACGACGTGCGAGGTGGAATGGGGACTCAGTGGCGAACGTCTCACGCTGGCAGAACTTATTGAGAGGGGAAAGGTCCACGGTCCTGCGGGGGGACCCGTCGTGCTTCCGGGTAACCACCATCCGGTGGCACCATGTAACCGGTTCGCCGTACGGCACACGCTCGATGACACCAAGGGCCTCGTCCCGGAGAAGGTCGTCGTGGACCTTCTGCTGCCAGTGGAGAGGCACACCGGCTGCGGTGTGGCACGCTTTCGGTGCGGCAGCAGGGTCCACATGCATCTCGACGGGCGGCCCCTCCATGCACGGCAATGCCCGATGGGGGCACGTGTTAAATGTAGATGAGGCATACCTCTCAATCAACCACCCCTTCATCCGGCTATTGTTCTCAGGCTCGCAAGAGAATGGCAGCGCCGCGGGGCGTGACGGAGGGACTGCACGCTGTGGACACGAGCACCCGGCGTCATGGGGGTCGCTCGGGCCGTCGCAGCCGCCGTTGGCGGACCTCAATGCATTCACAGACAAGGGCCGACCCGGCGAAGAAGGGGGGGCAGGATCGTGCGTGTCCCTGGGTCGCCCCTCACCACCTGTTGGGAAGTCCTTAGGCAGGAGGCTGAGGTTGAGCAGCGACTCATAGGAGAGGTACATTCCCCGGACTGAGCTGCTCACATACACCATTGAGCGGCAGGACGACACCTCGCCGCCGTTGGAGACCGCCGAGAGTGTAGCAAAGAATGCGCCATCAATGGCTATGGGGGAGCGATTTGCAGCCGAGAGGCTGAGGCTAACAGGGCGCAGGTCGTCACGCGAGAATCCGCAGGACAGGTACTCCTCTAACGACCAAATGTCCGACTGCGCACCTGTGTCTGCGATGGCGGACACCTCCACCATGTTCCCCGAGGGCCGACAGCCGGCGCCGCCCCCCTGACCCACCGGATTGTCAATCGAGACGGAGATCAGTGCCCGGGGGTGTTCCCTCAGCCTGGCCCGCCTCCATTCGCCCTTGGAAAAGATATGGTGCTCGAGTCTGAGAGGTGCCGTTGTGCGGCGCCGATGATGGTTCCCGTAGTGTCGATCTGGGCGCGCCTCAGACTGAATGACCGAGAGCTGGGAGATTGGCTCCGACTCCAGGGCGGCCTGCTGACCGTTAGACGGCGTCCGCAGCCACACCTCGGATCCCATGGTAGCCTGCTGACCGTCAAATGGTGGCAGCCGCCGCTTGCGTCGACGGGCCTTGAAGCAGTCGACACAGAGCTGGTGAGGCCTGATGTTCCATCCGCGAGACCCCTCTGTAAAGACATGGAACGTGTTCTGACACCCTGGGCACACGGCTCGTTTTGCCACATCAGCTGGACTCGGGGCCAAGGAGGGGCTCCGCTGTGGGCTTGGCTGTGGGTCCTTCCTCAAGCGCTGGAATGAGGAGACAGCCGACAGGGCGGATGATGGAAGGGCGTTACGAGCCATCTCCTTGCCCTCGACGAGCGCGACCACATCATTAACGGGCTTCAGAAGAATGTCAGGCGTCCCTAACGCCTCACGGCGTATGTCCGGGTCGTAGATCCCATTAACAAGGACATCGCGGATGATGTGATCAGTGTAGCTCACACTCTTGCCACACTCGCAGACAGCCACGTAAGAGCACGTCTCCGCCTTCCCACGCACTCTGGCAGTAAAGGCGCGGAATGTCTCATCGCGTTCCTGGCGCAGCTGAAGCAGCTCTGTGCGCAGGACGCATGTGGCGACCGGGACAACGGCCAGCAAGCGCATAGCAGCAAGTAGTTCCTCTAGAGCCCCAGAGGCGACGTCCGGGTCCGCTTTCAACAGGCTGTCTCCAAGTTCGATCCCCGCGCACTGAAACAGCTGGAACGGGGCCTGGGCCGCTCCAATGCCCGACCCCGCCCGGAAGACCTCCCACCGCCGGACGAACACGTTCCACTCCTCCGTTGAGATGCCGGTGTCAACCCTAGGCCGCTCCATCCTCGGGCCTCGGGGAGCTGGGGTCTGAACCGCCGCACCTCGATGGAAATGTCCATGGTTTGTCAGCAAGACGATGGCGAGTGCTTCGGAAACGTCTCTGGTCTCGAAGTCGCAGCCGGGGAAGGGGCATTCCACCTTCATGGTGTTGACATGAAGAAGACTCCTCAATGTCGGTTTATAATATTTATTCAGACAAAGATGTCAACACCCTGTGGGTGGGAATACAGCGTATGAGTAAATACAATTACCAAAACAAGACATACATAACAAGATATAAACAAACATGAACGATTACTGTTAACCACAATCTGATAATAAGATACATATAACTAATAACAGACTTACGTATAACAGGCAAACACGTCCTAAAGAGAGAGGAGAAACAGCGTGTATCCTCGGACCACCTGGCATCCACAATGGCCGCCACAACTTCTCCTAACTCTAACCTCTTAACAGAGAGTACTAAACACATAAACCAATACTATCGCCCCCTAGCGGTCGGGAGTACACTCCACCCTGCAACAAACACGAAACAATGTCTCAAATAGTGTGGTAACAGTAGTCTACCACAATAACAATAGATGTTTGTGTGTGTGTGTGTGTGTGTGTGTGTGTATGTTTTTTACAATGTTAATGCACATAATTGTTCTGAAAACAAATCAGGAGTTGGGGGATCCCTTGAAATATAATTCAATTAAGTTAATTAAAGTTCTACGAATATGAACATTATTGGAATCACACACGTCGCAACATGTCCTCATGACAGAGCTTTATTTGTGTATATTGCTATGATACATTATAAATCACCTTGTAAACTGTACTCAGTCCCTCAAAGCCAAACTGAAGTGAAAGTTCGTCCTACAATTTTAAACCAAACATTTGAAAGATGTATTTATTCTTTTTTTTTTTTTTTATGTATTCTGCGTTACACAATATGTCACTCAAGTGTGAACTGCTGTAGCCGAACACCATGCTTTCAAATCCTATTTATAGCACAGAAAGGACACTTCGCATTCGAGTATACAACTTGCAGTTCCCACGGAGGTGGCAACAGAGGGCGCACATAAGTGACCCCAAGTAAGGAGAAGTAAAGACAGTTGAAGTAATCCCCAAAGATATATAAATGAATGAGGCAGACAAAGTAAATCTCCTTTTCCAATTTTGAGGCAAGGCTGAAATCAGTAGATTTTGGATTGATCATACAGTCCCATATTATTTAAAAAGTTGTTTATATGACATACGACCATACATTGCTGCCAATCATTTCAGTGAGAAGTAAAAAATAAAAAAATAAATAGAAATAGACAAGATCTTGCAACCTGGGACTCTGGGAGACCTTGAGAAATTCCTATCAATTTATGGTAAAATCACACTGATTAACTCCTTAGTTATACTGTATACCAGGCACGTTGTTAGCCCCAGGCCTTGGGATGACCTTATGTTGCCTTTGTAGAATCCAGTTGATAAATCTTCAAGCTGTAATTTGTTCCCCTCCAGCATGTGAATGAAGCATATGTATCTCTGTAACATGTAACATATATAACATATATATATATAACATATATATATATGTAACATATGTATCTCTGTAACATGTATTCACTCAGATGGGCAGTTAGCTAGATGGCTACTAGGCTACCATAGTTACCACAGTTCACTTTCAATAGCAAGCAGAAATGTTAAGCCTAGCAACATCCTGACATTCCCAGCAGCATGGTAGGCTGTTTATAATCACTTATTATGATTATTATTATTACTATTGTTATTATTATAATATTAATATTATTTACAAAGTCAATTACTCCATCATCATCCTACAGGAAAAATGTGGTGAAGTAATAAAATAGCAATAGAATGCTGATTGATGTACATGACATCTGTTTCTGCATTGAATATTGGCCTGTAGCTGCATCCAGTAGTGTTGCTGTGTTGTGTGACTGTCAGCCCATATGGAATGATGAACCTTGATGACTAGTTTAGCCCCTATGGGATGGAATAGTGCATTCATGATTGGCTTTGGTATAATCTGATATTGGTTGGTGTGTCAAAAAATGGTTGTGTCTATGAATAAAATAAATGGATACATAACAAGTGTTTATGATCTAATCATCACGTAAAATAAAATAAGAGATTTGTTTAGATTTTGGTCGTCATGCTGATTATGATCTTTTCTATGACCAGGAAAGGAGACAGACAGGATAGGAGACAGGAGGAGAGAGCAGAGGAGATGAGGAGTGGGACAGACAGATGAAACACCAAGAGCTGCTGGAGTGGTGGTTCTCTTACTGTTCCTTAGGGTTTTAGGGTTCTACTGCTGCTGAACATAAAAATACTAACCAAGTTGAATGAGAAGTCAGATTGCTCATTTTGTTTATTTTCATTTTATGTTGTGAAAGCAGATGCACCTTACCGGAACATTTTGGTAGAACACACGTGTGTGTGTGTGTGTGTGTGTGTGTGTGTGTGTTAATAATTGAATTGAAGGTGTGGGGCAGTCTTCCTCTCCTCCTTTGCTTTCTCTTCCTTCTCTCTTTCCTTCTGGAGCAGCTCATCTTCCTTTCTCTGGGCAGCCCGCTCTCTCTTCTCAGCCTCCTCCCTCCTCTTCCTCTCCTTTTTCTCCTGATTCGCCCTCCTCTCCTCCTCCCTCTGCTCTTCTGCTCTCCTCTTCTGCTCTGCCTTCTTCACCCTCTTCTCCGCCTCCTCCCTCCTCTTCCTC
>NC_137681.1:22305943-22358443 GCF_963989245.1 Nansenia antarctica | reverse complement strand
AACCTTAACCAATTACATAACCGCAGATTTAATCAGGTGTGCAGGTCAGGTGTAACCCCCCCCCCCACACACACACACACACACACCTTAATCAATTACATAACCGCGAATGTAATCAGGTGTGCAGGTTAGGCGTAAACCCGCCCCACCACAACCAATTAAATAACCGTAAAATGTAATTAGGTGTGCACCGGTGTCGTCCCCCACCCCCCCCTTTCCTGTAAGAGTCTGAACAGTTGTTGAAGACCGTAAATCAGGGTAGAGGACAGGTGTTGTTGACCTTGCAGTGGCTGTGGTCACGGTTTTTGCGGGTGTCTGAAAGAGAAAGAGAAGGAAAAAAACCGATCAGATGAATAATGCAAGGTCAGCGCTGTCGTGTTCCACCAGCAGCACCTCAATTATGGATGACACCTCTGCCTGGGGCCTGGCGTGGTGGGCGGGGCAGAGACGGGAAGGGGAGGGGCCAGATTTGCCAGAGAGGAAGTGAAATGTAGCTTGTCATGACATCACTTCGTTTCACACCTTGTCTAAAAAGATATTCTAAATTCCACTATCTATCTATCTATCTATCTAAGTATTGTGTGTATATTTTATTGTGTATTTATATATAATGTATATGTAATATATAACTAAACTCCTCCAAAAAAGTTTGGAAACATTATTTCGGTCGATTATTCCTCCCCTTTAATAATACCATTTGGTATTGTCTTTCATATCGTTGGAAAGCCTGATTAGTCACCTTTACAACGAGGTACAACTTGTAAGGATCATGCATTCGTGGAAGGAGCAACACAGCTAAATGTGTGGGTAGAGGCCCAAAAATGTTTGCCAAAATCCCCTGCAAAACAGAACTTGTCATCATTGAAGGCAATCTCAATGCAGTGAGATATCGGAATTATATTCTGGAGCCAGTGGCGATCCTATATCTCCAGAGTCTGGGACCTAACTCCATCCTCCAGGATGACAACGCTCGCCCCCACAGAGCCAGGACCAGAGTGACCAACGCAACCATATTGGCTGACTTGCGGCAAATCCTGGTTGAGGAATGGGATGCCGTCCCACAGCAGTGTGTGACCAGGCTGGTGATCAGCATGAGGAGGAGGTGCCAAGCTGTTGTGACTGCGTATGGATCTTCCACACGCTGCTGGGGTCCCTGACAGTGTAAAATGAATAAAGTGTAAAAATGGCCAATATGTGTTGTTTTTTCCTTATTACTGTGGGAGAGTGCAATCATCCAATCCACCAAGCAACTCAAAACGAGAGTGAATACCAACAGAAGAATATTGCAGGGGATTGTGGCAAAAAATGTTGGGCCGCTACCCACACGTTTAGCTGTGTTGCTCCTTCCACGAATGCATGATCCTTACAAGTTGTACCTCCTTGTAAAAGTGACTAATCAGGCTTTCCAACGATATAAAATACAATACCAATTGGTATTATTAAAGGTGAGGAATAAGTTGATGATTTATCCCTGTAAACAGAGTAGAAGCGTTGGTAGGAGTAAAATATGACATTACGTGACAGGTAGTCGTCCGGATGAGTCAGTTTCCTCCCTGAGTATGTGTGTGTGTGTGTGTGTGTGTGTCTGTGTGTGTGAGCATGTGTGTGTGTGTGTGTGTGAGCATGTGCACGTGTGTGTGTCTGTGCGCGTGTATGTGTGTGTGTGTGTGTTTAATGTAATGAGAAAGAGGATCAGCAGAGGTGATGTTGTGTTTCTCAGACCTGGTGATTTAGAGCAGGGGTCATTATCAGGTGACAGAATAATGGGCTAGTGCGCCTACACACACACACACACACCTCTCAACTTCTCTCTCTCCACCTCTTCCTCCCCTCTTCCATCTCTCCATCCCCCTCTTCCTCCCCTCCACCTCTTCCTCCCCTCTCCTCCATCTCTCCTTCCCCCTCTTCCACCCCTCTCCACCTCTCCATCCCCCTCCTCCTCCCCCCTCCACCTCTTCCTCCCCTCCCCTCTCCTCAATCCACCTCACCCCCACCTCTTCCTCCCCTTCCTCCCCCCTCCACCTGTTCCTCCCCTCCCCTCTCCTCCATCCCCCCCCCCCCCCCCTCCAGAGGCGACCCAGACAAGTGTGACATCTGGGGGAACACGCCCCTCCACCTGGCCGCGGCCAACGGCCACCAGAACTGCCTGTCCTTCCTGGTGTCCTTCGGTGCCAACATGTGGTGCCTGGACAACGACTACCACACGCCCCTGGACATGGCCGCCACCAAGAGCCACATGGACTGCGTGCGCTACCTGGACTCCATCGCCGCCAAGCAGACGGCCATGAACCCCAAGCTGGTGAGCAAGCTGAAGGACCGGGCGTTCCGGGCGGGCGAGAAGCGCATCAAGGAGTGCGTGAAGATGCAGAGGAAACACCACGCACAGATGGAGAAGAGGTTCCTGAAGGAGTCATCGGCGGCGTCAGACAACTCGGACGCCATGAGCTTCTCCAGCTACACGAGCGGGAGCACACTGAGCCGCAAGCTGACGCAGTTCAACACCGTCACCTCCAACGTGCCATACTCGCAGGTCAGTTCAACACCGTCGTCACCTCCGACATGCCATACTCGCAGGTCAGTTCAACACCGTCACCTCCAACATGCCATACTCGCAGGTCAGTGGCCACGCCGTCTTTTTTTCACTTCTGCCGTAGTTCTGAAGACCCGTCTCTAGACTGAAGATCTCTTCAGGCTACACCTTAACTTGTCCCTCCTAAGACCTCTTCGTCCCCTCTACCCCCCTGTACAGGTTCTCTACTGTAAAAACAAAACAAAACAAAAAAAATAATTCTGCCGTCTTCTGCCAATGGCCCTTGGTCCTAGCATAGATTACTTTTTCCTGCTGTGACTGATGGATAGATGATTCACTTACTTAGACAAATGTATTTATTGTAAGTCGCTTTTAAAGGCGTCTGCTAAATACAAAAAATGTAATGTAAATGTTCACACCTTGCCTACATTTTTTATTTTATTTCACAAGTACTGTGTCAGTGTGTGTATATTTCATTGTGTGTTTATCTATCTGTGATGTTGTGGGTCAAGCAGGCCAACAACATTACCTGACAACCTTACAACTAAACCACACTGTCAATTACCTGTCCATATCACGTGATGCATTATTGTCACATGATGTAGTTAGCGTCAGTTTCAGTGCATTATTCTTATAGTCTTAAATGTAATCAACATCCTAACTAACACTTGAAGCTTAGAATACGATAAGAAAGGGAAGATAAGAAAAGGAAGCTTAGAAATATTTCACCAATCATTTATGTATTATTTCTTTGGTTATTTTCCAAACGGAGAGCTAAGATCTTAAGTAAATCTTAACTGCTGCTGTCCTGACCTGCCAGACAACATGACTGTATGATGAGATGATTGACAGCTCCTCCATTTTTTAAATTCGGATATATATTTACAAATGGACATGTTTCTTTCTCCCTCAGGCCACTCTGCACTCCACAGCCAAGGGCCGGACCAAGATCCAGAGGAAGCTGGAGAAGAAGAAGCAGGTGGACGGAACCTTCAAGATCTACGAGGACGGCAGGAAGAGCGTGCGCTCGCTGTCGGGCCTGCAGCTCGGCAACGACGTCATGTTCCTCAAGCAGGGCACCGTCGACGACACCGCCAGGGAGCGCTCGCGCCTCAACATCCGCGACATGTTCCCTCACCACGGCAGCCAGGAATACCACGACCACCACCACCACCACCACGAGGACGACGCCGACACCATCTCGCGCGCCCTCAGCGACCCGGGCCTCTACGAGGCGGCCTACTCGGAGATCAGCGGCGACTCGGGCCGCGACTCCCTGTTCGCGCGGCCGGGCCTGGGCACCATGGTGTTCAGGAGGAACTACGTGAGCGGCGGCCTGTTCGCGACGGCGGCACGGGACGAGGCGGGCAGCGTGGTGGGCAGCGAGCCAGCGGGCCGGGCGCCCAACGTGCGTCTCCGCGGGCGCCTGCCTCAGCGGCGGCAGCAGCAGCAGCGGCGGTCGCCCAGCCCGGAGGACGAGGACGACAGCATCGGAAGCGCCCTCAGCCTCCAGGAGAGGAACCTTCAGGAGCTGCCCTGGGAGGAGGCCGACGTGGGCCTGGACGAGGAGCTGGAGCCCCTCAGCGGACACCTGGAGACCTTCCTAGCCTCCCAGAGCCTGGGGGAGTTCATGTCCATCTTCAGGAGGGAGAAGATCGACCTGGAGGCGCTGATGCTGTGCTCGGACCAGGACCTCACCAGCATCCACATCCCCCTGGGACCCAGGAAGAAGCTGCTGGAGGCCTGCAAGAGGCGGCTGGACACCCTGGAGGACCCGGAGGGCATCGAGGACACGGAGCTCTGAGGGTCAGTAGTCGAAAATCCAATAATAGCAAATACTTTTTTACCCAGTAAATGCACCCTGCCTCAGGCCAGGTTTGAGTTGTTGTTATTCCAGGCTTATATACGCATGGGGACAAGGTTAGATATTCCTTTTTCTTTTACATTTTTGACATTTAGCAGACGCTTTTATCTAAAGCGACTTACAACCGACAATAACAAAGTACATTTGTCTAAAGTAAGTGAATCATCTATACATCAGTCATCATAAGAACAAATCTATGCTAGGACCAGGGGCCAATTGGCAGTTACAATGCTAGAAGAAGGAAGGATTACTCATTTTATTTGTATTTATTTGAGGTTAGTAACCTCCTGACAGTTTGTGGTTATGTATGAAAATGCACAATGTGATTCACTTGTCATAAAGAGAACAGATCTGAATTAGAAGAGGTGGCTGGACACCCTGAGGGAACCGGAATCTTCTCTGAATCACAAGCAGATGATATTCCTGAGGCAAACATGCCTCAAAGACACAATCCCACACAGTCCCCATCTTAATGGATCAGTCTCACCAAGCTCATGAATTACAGGCCACCAAAGAGTGGTGCACAGCGCCATCTACTGGACAGAAGTAGTGAAGACCTCAGCGTGGCACTATCTGTGATAAACCTGAAATAATAAGCACGGTCAGATGATGTTCTCTGTTCTTATATGAAAACCATAACTCTTGAATGGGTTTGTCTGTTTGTTTGATTCACAGAGAAGATACGTTGGTGGTTGTTTTCGGATCCATTGATGTCTTTCATGACGTGCCGCAGGCCCTATGGTTGTGGCCTGGCTGCAGCCCCAGCCCCAGCCCCAGCCCCAGCCCCAGCTCCAGTCCATGGGTGGTCCCTGATACCAGGGCCTTCAGAGCTGTGTGTGCCTGGCTCTGAACTCTTTACCCCAGTGGTCCTGGAGACGTCGCTCCCTGGCTGGAGACACACAGGAGATTAGTAGGAGTCCCGTGGGAAGTGCATGTCTTTGATTACTGTACAGCCCCAGATATAGGGGACGGGATTGGGGACGGGGTCTGGCAGACTGTGCTATCTACCCTACACATCCCCCACACCCCATTTATTACTGATTATTTCATAATCTTATCTTTGTAGTTTGTGTAAATGTGTTTTTTTGTTAAGGAAGGTGATTTACTATATGAATTATTGTTTAAAAAAAAACTCAATGTTTTGTTAATTGTTTAGTACACACACCATTGTACAGTTTTGCTACTTCAGTAAATGTATATTAAAAAATATATATATAATTGTGGCTTCTGGTAAAATACAACAAAGCCGAACCCTGAGAATCTTGTCGATGGCACATAACGAAATGGAAGAACTGTGTTCTTTTTTTTTAATGTCAAACGAACAGTTGCCACTGGTTCTATGTCTGTTTACAGTTGGTTGTTCTGTTTACATTTGATTGACAGTTTGTGTTTGAGCGAAGAACCTGCAGCCGCGGTGTGAGGTTATCTGTGGGAAGCGTTATCTCGGGGGCCTCACTGGCGTAGAACATGTTTCACAAGAGAGCTGCGTGTGGAGTATCAGTATGACTGTGCATGACTGTGCGTTTGTATATGCGTATGTTTATCTTTCAATGTTATTCACTGATGCAAACTTTTGGAATACAAAATAAGTCACGTTTGGATGTCACCACACCCTTATTAAAAAAAGTTTTATTACAACTGCTGAAAGGGACTGTGTTTACTGTGTTTACTGTGTGTACAGCAGGCTACAACTGGTCTATTGAACCTTTATACAGGGAAAGACACAGCCTCCTTTGCAGGTGCACCCTGTCCACAATATCAGTACAATTACAAAACAACACAGAACAAATAGAACACTGTAAAATACAGAAATCAAGACATCATATAAAACCACAATATTATGTTATATCAAGACAAACAATCACAACATCCTCAATTGACCGAGCGGCACCAGAACAACAGTGTTTTAGTCAATTCTTCACTGCAGTTTTTAGTCAATTCTTAATTGCAGTTTTTAGTAAATTCTTCTCTGCTGTCTAGTAAATTCTTAACTGCTGTTTTTTTCTTTTAATTCTTAACTGCTGTTTTTTGTAGATCTTAACTGCTGCTGCCAAAAGAAAAGCAAGCAAAGATTCCACTGCATGCCCTGTACCCAGCATCGCCCATGCGTAGCCCTGACCTGTCAGGCAACATTACTGTTATGATAAGATGATTGACAGGTCCTGTTAGGAGCAGGACAGGAGTAGAGTCAGTGTTCCTGCAGAAGGAGGCCTGCTGGGCTGTCTGTTGGCCTGGTGCCTGGTCTGTTCCCCGTGCTCTGCTGAACGGTCCTAGTACCGGACCTCTCTGGACCCGACCCAGCATCCTCCTCCGCCTCTTCTCAAGTCATTAGGAGCCCTGCAGCCCACATGGCACCAAGCCCAGAACGCCAGCCAACCTCTCAGAAAAAAAACAAGCATTTAAAATAAATACGCTCTAAAGTATACAGTATATATTTCTCTCTCTCGCTCTCTCTCTCTTTCTCTGCTGTCACTATGAGAATATAAACGACCGAATCAGAGCGTGCTTCGGTCTCTCTCTCTCTCTCTCTCTCTCTCTCTCCTGTAGTGATGTAGAAATTATATAATATTGTCCAAATAGAAAATAGAAAAAGGCAGCCTGATTTCTTCAAATGCATAGAAAAGGCATTTAATTCACGCAAAAGGGGAACAGTTCACAAGCATGACAGACAAGGTCTATCAGTGAAAGGTTCTCAGCAAAGTGAAGTCAAGAGAGAGATTTTTATACACAGGTGATAGTCACGCCCTCAGGTAAGGCCCGAGCCAATCACAGTGAGGGGAGGTCACGTTCACAGTGAAGATGAGGAAGGGGGACGAAGAGGATGCGGGTGACTCCGCCCCCCCCCCTTCCCCGTAGCATCACAAAGGTGGAGAGGAAGGGGACAGGAGCGAAAGAAAGGCAAAACTAACCCCCCTGATGTGGGTTAACATTGGCATGAGTTTCTAGGCGACGTAGACAGACTGGGGGAAACAAAGGAGGTGGTCTTGTGATCATTTAAATGTATCTGTTGTTGAGAAAATGCCACTTCTCTTGTAGAGAAAAACACGTTCTTTTGGTTACCAGGTTGGGGTTGTTAATGTGTTCATTTGACCAGACAGTCTGGCTGGCAATCACAATAATAATCACAAACAATGACAAATGTAGTACACTGACAAATATTTCCCCTACATACTCTCTCTCTCTCTCTCTCTCTCTCTCTCTCTCTCTCTCTTTCTGTGTCCAGCCACTTGCTCTCTCCCATAGCAACAAGAAACAACTAAACACTAAGCAGTAGCTACTAATCCTTTCTCCTTCTGCCTCAGCAGCCTTTTCCCTACTCCACTCCCAGGACCTCTGCCAAGGTCACAGGGATAGGAGAGAGGGAGGAGAGAGGGGAGGAGAGAAGAGGAGGGGAGGGAAGGGGAGGAGGGACATACACTATGCATGAGACAGACACAGAGAGATCTGAACAGAGAGAGGAGAGAGGGAGCAGCAGAATCAATTCTCTGGCCGTGCAGCTGCAGAGCGAGAGTTGTGTGAGTGTGTGTGTGTGTGTGTGTGTGTGTGTGTGTGCGCGTGTGTGTGTGTGTGTGTGTGCGCGTGTGTGTGTGTGTGTGTGTGTGTGTGTGTGTGCGTGCACAGGCGTGGGTGTGCATGTGTGTGTGTGTATCGTTTGTGGCACAGGAACCTGACAGGCTTGGTCAGCTCACAAGGACCGCCTCAGAGCTGCTGCTGCTGCTGCAGAGGGACTGTGGTGTTCTCTACATCGCTGTGGGACAGCTGACGAAGAGAGAGAGAGAGAGAGAGAGAGAGAGAGAGAAAGAGAGAGAGAGAGAGAGAGAGAGAGAGAGAGAGAGAGAGAAAGAGAAAGAGAGACAGGACACAGGGCCGTGTGAGGAGGAGGAGAAGGGAGAGAGAACAGAGAGGGAGTCACACAGGGATCGGAGGAGCTGAGAGACTCTGAACTTCTCTCCAGGGGAGTCCAGTGCCAATTAGGACTTTGTCTCTGTTACTGTGCTATGTAATCTCAGGGCCAGGGAATGTGCAGGGTGCAATGTGCAGCAGCAGCAGCAGCAGCAGCAAGCGCTCCTTCTTAAAGGCCCAGCTGCCGCCTCTAAGTCAGTAACGTGTAATTCTGCGCGTCTGAGCGCCAGTTTGGACTTCAGGCTTCCTAGTCAGTCAGTCAATCAGGCAGGCAAGGCTACCGGCACACGGAGCTGACATGCAGAATGTACCGGAAGAGTGGAGGGAAGAGGATAGCCGGAAGGAGGAAGGAGGAGGAGGAGGAGGAGGAGGAGGAGGAGGAGAGAGGGATGTCAAACCCTGGGAAGGGAAGACTCTGTTCCAGAGATCCGTCCACTCTGGGGCCCCGGGGGACCAGGGGACAGTGTCTGACCCGGGGAAGGAGAGACGGACAGGGAACGGAGAGACGGGAGGGAAGGGGGGGGACAGGGAGTCGCTGATGATGGAGCTGACCCGCCTGGTTCAGAAGACGGTGAAGGAGAGCAGCTGGTGGGAGAGGAGGGGCATCGACTGTACCATCCTGGCAGCGGCTTTTGTTGCCTTGCCCCCCGGTAAGACACCTGCCCCCCCCCCCCCCCCCCATGGCGTCTTTAAATAGCCGTTTATATATACTGTGGATTTACTTAGATTAGATTTAGATTAGATAAAATGTTATTGTCATGGCACAGAGTACAAGTGCTGAGACAATGAAATGTAGTTTGGCATCTAACCAGATGCAAATAGTGGCAGAGTGCAAATAGTAGCAGGGTGCATGGTATTACAGTATAGGTATTACAGTGAGTATAAATAAGTGAATATAAAAGTGATATGATATGTAAGTAAGTAAGTAAAACTTTATTTATACAGCACCCTTCTCAGCACGAATGCACAGGGTGCTTTACATATAGTACTGTATATGTACAGATATGATATGATGTGTACAGTATGATATGTCCAATATGATATGTCTTTAAATAGGTGCTTATATACTATAGATGCCCTTCACACCATATAATCTTTAAATAGGTGTTTATATACTACAGATTTACTTCACACCATATCGTCTGTACAGTATATCTCATAAAACAGGTTTACCACAGCCCATTTCATGTACAGATGTAAGATATTGATATATCGTCACGCATCCATGTGCAGCTATAGATTGCAGGGTCAAAACCCAATGATGGTGTCAACACTGGTGTCAACACTGGTGTCAGATTGTCACCTCCCCCCTGCCCTATCTGGGTAACGTGGCTAACATGGCTGACCCCTACTCGGTCAAAGTGTTCCTGTTAGCTGTATCGCTTTCGCAGCTTGGTAGTGATAAGAGTTCAGAAGCCTTCCTGTAAACTTCCTGTGATTCTTCTTCTCACTCAACCTGTTTCACAGGTTTCTCCCCATATCTAAAATCGGATCATTGTTGATACTAGTGGGAAATCCGTTACTCTAATACTTACAACTATAAATAGTTAATTAATTAATAAGAAATAAAATAAGAAACCGGAGCTGATGATGATTACAAGAGAGACCCTTTATCGAGAACAACGCCGGGCTGAGTTAGTTTGCAAAGCAGCTCCAGTGGCCCCATCCACACAGAGGCCCCATCCACACAGAGGCCCCATCCACACAGACCTTCGACCTTTGCATAGTCCTCCCCCTCCTCAAATGGTCATGGTCACATATGGTGCTTTTCCACCAGGGTCCCAGGTTAGTGCAGTACGCATCAGTTCGAGAGTGCCCCAACTCCCAGCTAACTTTCCTGGGCCTGTTCTTTTCCCATACATTCCAAGGCCTTGTAATGTTTACTCTTGATAAACATTGATGACCTCCTGGCTGGCTGTCCCCCTGCATACCAAACTGTACCTTTTTGGCCCTTTTCCATTGACTAGACCGGTACGGCACGCATTTGTATCCTACCCGTACCGTACTTTCAGAAACGCTTCTCCATTATACACAACAGACCTGGAGCGAGCCGGGACAGTAGGAGGAGTTAAGTGTCATAAGAGCACTTCAGTTTAATAAGTGCCGCTGTACAGCTCAACGGGGGGAAATGCGATAAGAATTATGTCAAAATGCAGCACTATCATGCACAGATCAGGCTTAAAACATGTAACGTTAGATATATAACGTTAGACAGGGAGCAATGTATTTCTACGGAAAGGCTGTGCTTGACGCTTCCATTGGACTGACGCCGGGGAGCTCATACAATCTCTGCGTTTGTTATAGATATGAGTGCTCCGGTGTCTTGCTGGTAGTCTTTATTTATACAGCATATTATGGATGTTACGTGCCTGTTACTTGCCGCTTTCATAATTTTATTTAGTCTATATAGCACAAGTCATGCATTGAATGTAACCTCAAGTGCAGCTGAACAGTATTAAGTAAACCACAATACATGTGTGGGTGTCCGCGTCATCGTTATCGAAAAACGCACCCAATCGCCGACCACACGACTCCAAAAATGATATGGCAAAACTAAATGTTGAAATAGCAGTAATACCACATTCATTGATAAAATGACATAAGGGATGGAAAGGGGGTTGGCAGTTTTAGAAGGTGAAGAAGCGCTGATGAAGCGCGCTGGACTAGAGGTACGGTCTAGCATAGGCACAGCACATTGCCATAATAGCACAAAAAAAAATATGCTTGTTGTAAAGAAATGTTCTGTGATGCATTGAAATTACATTAAACTAAGATAATAAGATGGTTATCATAATTTTTCAAATCTTTATTAATAGGTAATTACAGAAAAAGTAAATGACATTTTCCGAGAGCGAAATCTGTTATTTAAAAATGGCGGTTAGTGGTGAACATGGGATGACGACGTTTCCATAGACTAATCAACGGTCTGCAGCGTCACACGTCACACACAGCCTAGCACGGATAGTACCTTTCGCTCCTAGTCAGAAAGGGTAGCTAAAACCAGCACGGCTCGGTTGGCAGTGGAGAAAGCAAAACAAACCGGGCTACGGGTACGGTACGGTACGGTAATGGAAAAGTGCCATTTTGTTACCCTTCTATCTCTGAATGCATGAGGGTTAGGTTACAGTCATCACCCTCTAAACTTTTACACACACACACACACACACACACACACACACACACACACACACGCACACACTAATTTTAACACAATTATAAAATAATCCACCATACTTCCATGTAGACTTACAGTGTGTTTTGATTCTTCTTCTCACGCAGACCTGTTTCACAATCTCCTCGTAATAATAAAAATAATAAAAATAATAATCATAATAATCATAATCATAATAAAATAATCATAATAATCATAATCATAATAAAATAATAATAATAATAATAATAATAATAATCATAATAATCATAATCATAATCATAATCATAATAATAGATTTTATTTAAAAGCGCCTTTCTCAAACTCAAGGACACAGAAAAGAAAGAAAGAAGAGAAGCAGGACAACAAACAACAAAAAGAAACACAACAAACAAAAGGCAGCCATGGGGGACAGGGTCAGTCAGAACCCATGCCGTGCTGCACGAAGACGAGTCCGAACACATGCGTCTTGGGTCTGGTCTTGAATGCATTGAGAGTATCGGAGCATTTGATGGCTGGTGGAAGGGAGTTCCACAGCTTGGGTGCAGCGACTCCAAAGTCTCTAAGTATATCTAAAATCCTAACATTGTTGGTACTCTCCCATTTAGTTTGACTGACAGTTACTCGGGTGAACGTACGGCCCTGCCAACAGCGGGTGTTGGCCGCTGGCACAGGCCGGCGGCGTTGAGCGGTGTCCGTGGCGAGGATGGCTGTCATGGGATATCACTGACCCTGGGACTTATCGCCTCTAAATTAGTCTCTTTGAAATAATAGGTGTAAATATGAGCTGGATTGTTGTTTTGTGTGTTTGGAATACAACAGCCATGACTACAGTCAGTAAGCTCCTGCTCTCCAATAGGAGCCTGGGCAGGGGCATTATGGATATATTTAACCTTTAACCTTTGGAGACCGTGGTGATGATATGATTAGATTAGATTAGAGTAGATTTATTGTCATTGCAGAGTACAAGACAACAAAATGCACTTTAGCGTCTAACCAGTAGTGCAAATAGTGATATAAAACGTGATAGTGATAGTGCCATAGTACAGTATGTCAAGCATGGTCGTTAGCACTACACTATTATGAGAAGAAGAAAAAGGAGCTAGGACCTCTTTTTGCTGTTTATAAATACGCTCACCGAACACTTTATTAGGATTATAGATATTACTATACTAATACTGGGTAGGGGCCGCCCTTTATTAGGAACACTATACTAATACTGGGTAGGGGCCGCCCTTTGCTCTCAAAACAGCCTCAATTCTTTGTGGCATTGCTTCCACAGGATGTTGGAAACATTCTTTTGAGATTCTGGTCCATGATGACATGATTGCATCACGCAATTCCTGCAATGTTTTTTCAGGTGCACTTTCAAACTGTGAATCTCCCGTTCTACTGGATTTAGATCCGGTGACTGGGAAGGCCACTGAAGAACACTGAACTCATTGATTTGACAACTTGCTTTGTAATGGTGCATTATAATGCTGGAAGTAGCCATTAGAAGATGGGTAAAAATAGGCTGTGGCATTCAAGCGATGATTGATTGGTATTAACGGGCCCAAAGTGTGCCAAGAAAACATTCCCCACACCATTACACCACCTCCACCAGCTTGGACTGTTGACAGGTGTACAGGTGTTCCTAATAAAGTGTCTGTGTGTGTTTATGTGTGTGTGTGTGTGTGTGTGTGTGTGTGTGTGTGTGCGAATTATACTCTACAGTGTTAGACTCAGGTCCCTGCTCTGTTTATCGTGTTGTCATGACAACCGCGCCACCTGTGACCACAGGTATGGAAGCACGCCGATGCAGCCAGTCCAGGTCCACCCCGCCCCAATACAGAGATCCTGTTTCTGACCTCCACCTGAGCCCCTGAGTCACATGTCGGTGGTGAAACCCACACCTTGGCGTGGCGCCCGCCGATAGGACACTGTTTTCCCACCTAGGGTTCCTAGTAGAGCAAGAGGTTATCTGACACCGCGACACACACTATCATAAAACTTGCCCTCTCTAGGCCAGTGTGTGTGTATGTGTGTGTGTGTGTGTGTGTGTGTGTGTGTGTGTGTGTGTGTGCGGGCGCGCTGAACAAGCATAAGAGGATAACACTGATTAAACACAGATGTCCATCTTCTGTCCAAGTACAGATCCATGAGAAAGAGAGCCATAAAAACCATTAAAAAAAGAGACCACATGCAGGAAAAAGGGGAACAGAATGTTCTGGCAAAGTGTTTTATGTAGCAGGGCAGGGGTGGGGTGGGTGTGTTGAACCGGTGTTCGCTGAGCTGGACTGCACCTTTAAATGCGCACGTGACTCCTGCAGGTTGTTTTTCTGAATCCCAGGAAGCGAGAGGTTTTCGTTTGTGTGCTCCAAGCTGAGCCCAGACAAATCCCCCATATATGGTGGCGGAACATAAAATAACAATGTCATTTTAATCTAAGGTTGACACGGTCTGAGCTTACTGTGTATTCTTCTCTCTCCTTCCCTACAACTGTCCCCTCCTCCCTCTCTCTCCTCTCCTTCCCCTCCTCCTCCCTCTCTCCTCTCCTTCCCCTCCTCCTCCCTCTCTCCTCTCCTACCCCTCCTCCCTCTCTGTTCCCCTTCTTCACCTCCTCCCTCTCTCTTCTCTCCTCCTCCCTCTCTCCTCTCCCCCCCCCCCCCCCCCCTCCAGCCTTCCTTCTCCTGGGTTCCTCTCAGGCCATCCTGTTTGTTGCGGGGATGCTGCTGATGGGCGTGGCCCACGCCGTCCTCACCATCAAGGGGACCCACCTGTCCAGCCACGGGTCCCTGAGCGAGTCCCATGCCTGGGGGGAGTTCTGGGCCGTCTTCTTCATCGAGGTGAGGCCCTCCCTCTCGGTTCTCGGGGCGGCCGTGGCTCAGCCGGTAGAGCCTGCGTCTAATGGTCAACAAGGTCGGCAGCTCGGCGGTTCAAACCCCGGCTGGCCACGTGTCGATCAAGGCACTGAACCCCTACTTGCTCCAGGGTCACCTTCTATGGCTCTGACCCCTTGCCTAGAGCATAAATACATTTCGTTGTACTCTGTGCAATGACAAAGGTTGAAGCTTCTTCTTCTTCTTCTCCTTCTCCTGGGGAAAGGTGACCAAGTTACCACAATTGACTGTCCCCAAGGTCACTATTATGCTTATGGAGATTTCTCAAGACTGGTCCTCTGTGGCTCAGTTGGTAAGAGTATGGCGCCTCCAAGTCTGCCCAGGACTGAACATGCACTAGACCTTGAATAACTCTGCACTGTACTTTATATACAGCACTATCCATGCACTGTCTGCCCTGTGTTGTCCTGTTTTTGCATTTGTATTGTACTTGTTTTGTTCATATATATGTGAAAAAAGCATAAATGCACCTTCTGTAATGCCAAAGCAAATTCCTATATGTGTCAAGCATAATGGCAATAAACGTTATCTGAATCTGAATCTGAATCTGAATCTGACAACGCTTAGGTTGTGGGATTCGTTTCCTGCTGGGACCATATATATATACTGAAAAATATACGCACTCACTGCAATGTGAGTCACTTTGGATAAAAGCTTCAACTACGTAAACGGCACATATGGTCATATCAGAAGACGCAGGACATGATCAGTGTTATGTGAAACACCAAGGTCAAACTCAGTTCGTCGGTTCATCGACCGGCCACTCTCTTGGTGTTAGCCCACCAGACGATGAGATTCCATATAAAAGAACAAAATGGCTGCACTTTGATCGTCATCATTGATCTCTGAGCTTCAGGTAGAACGCAGTCAGCACATATCTATACGTATCTCTGGCTGGGTCTCTGGCCAAGGCCAGGTTCTTGGGTTCAAGTGTGATCAATCAAAAGATTAGATCACCGGAATCTTTTAATAATTGAATACAAGGGAGGGATACAGCAGGGTAAAACAGGGTACAGCAACGCACAGCAGGGTACAGCAGGGTACAGCAGGGTACAGCAGGGTACAGCAGGGTAGAAAGGATCTCTGAGGATCTGAAAGGCCGGTCCTCAGTTTTAATCTAAAATCTGTGTGTCTGTCTGTGTGTCTGTGTGTCTGTCTGTCTGTGTGTCTGTCT
The DNA here is from genome assembly GCF_963989245.1 of Nansenia antarctica. Taxonomy (NCBI): domain Eukaryota; kingdom Metazoa; phylum Chordata; class Actinopteri; order Argentiniformes; family Microstomatidae; genus Nansenia; species Nansenia antarctica. The sequence goes on along the minus strand of NC_137681.1, from coordinate 22,342,939 downwards.
GTGCAGGTGTGTGGTTCTTTCACGGCGAGAGCTGGTGTGCAGGGCCACATTAAGATGCACCACGCTCACACCAACGTTATCGGCCTGGGTGACTCCAGCGTCTGGAAGGCCCCCTTCCTGCCTCGGAGCGTCTACTTGTTCATCGCCCCCCTGGCCCTCCCCATTATCACCCCCCTGGTGGCCATAGGTGAGAACTGCAGCTGGCCACAAGGCTATAGGGGCTGAGAAACACTGGCTGAACAAGATATGGAAAGTAGTGTTTAACCGACAGAAGCGTTCATTCCACTGTCGTATGTTGTCTTAGTTTTTTGCGTTGATCATTTGCCAAAAGCCTATACGGAAAAAGGGTTTTTACTGCCTGTACACAAATCATAAAGATAGTTTTACTATTTCCACACAACAGTTAGCGGTTTTTGTTCAATTTGCTCGGGTGTTTTCAGGCTGGTATGGAGCTGTGGTGTGGTACCTGTCCCTGAGTCTGACTGTGTCTGTCTGTTGTCTGTCTGTGTTTGTCTGTTGTCTGTCTGTATCTGACTGTATCTGATTGTGTCTGTCTGTCTGTGTCTGACTGTGTCTGTCTGTGTCTAACTGTATCTGACTGTGTCTGACTTCCTGACTGTTTCTGACTGTCTGTCTGTGTCTTACAGCTTCGACTGTGTCTGTCTGTTTCTGACTGTTGCCTAACTGTTGTTTGACTATATCTGACTGTGTCTGACTGTGTTGTCGCCCCTTGTAGGCCATCTGAAGAGCCACACCATGGGCCAGGCCCTGAGGACCGTCCTGATGGTTGCCGTGGGGATGTTCTCCCAGTACTGGTTACTGCTGCATGTCTCTGGGTTCCAGTCTCCCTACAGCGCCCTGCTGTGCATGCTGGTCTGCAGGGCCATGTTCTCCCTGCCCTACATCCATGTCAACATCTTCCAGGTGAGCTGGTGACACAGCGAGACACACTCACACGTGCACGGACACATTCACGCATGCATGTACACACTCACACGTGCACGGACACATTCACGCATGCATGTACACACTCACACTTGCATGGACGCGTTCACACACGCACGTACGCACTTGCACTCATTCACATTGCGCAGAAATGTGGATTAAGTAGCTTTATAAGCCGTATTTGGGCTTTTGGATCAAACTGTGAAGGACCTTCATGGGTGTTATTATTATTATTATTAGTCTTTTGTAGAACAAGCCTGGCTCTTTACAAAGCAGCATTGTGTCCTCACAGCATGGAGCAGGAATTCCAGAAGTCCAGTCAGTGACCAAAGGGCTGGAGAAAAGAGAAAAGAACAATTCATGCATGATTTTCCCAGACGGAGCCTTTCAAGGGGGGAGTCTATTGTGCATTGTGCTGATCTAGAGAAGTTCTGAAGTTGGATTAAAATAAAATAAAAAAATAAAACATTCTTGCTCTGAAGCCAGGAGGTGGGGAGATGTGGGGGAGGGTGGTTGGAGGTGAGGGGACGGAGAGGGGGAAACACTTTGTCCTCCTCAGTGTGGAGAACCACATGCGGAAACATCTCCTCCCATGTTGTTGTTGTTGTTGCTGCCGTGGCTATTGTTGGCCGTTGTCTTGTCCGGTCCTTCCTCTAGATGACCTTTGAACCCCCTTCCCTTTGCGGGGCCTCCTTCCCTTTGCGGGGCCTCCTTCCCTTTGTGGGGCTCCTTTGTAGCTGTCCCTGCCTCACCCCTCACCAACAGGCCCCTGCAGATGCATTCAGACCTGAGTGGAGGACTGTAGTGTAGTGTGTACTGAGTGGTGTGGTGTAGTGTACTGTGTACTTTACATTTTTACATTTTTGGCATTTAGCAGACGCCTTTATCCAAAGCGACTTACAACAAATACATTTGACTAAGTAAGTGAATCATCTGTCCATCAGTCATCGCAAGAAAAAGTAATCTATGCTCGTCAGTCAAAATGCTAGAAGAAGGAAGAATTACGTTTTTAAAAATAATTAATTCATAATTTGATTTACAGTAGAGAAACTCTACAGGGGGGTAGAGGGGGTGAAGAGGTCTTAGGAGGCACAGTTAAGGTGTAGCCTAAATAGATGGTCTTCAGTCTATGGCAGAAGATAGGGAGTGACTCTGCAGTTCTGACAAGAGTGGGAAGCTCGTTCCACCAGCGGGGTGTACTGAGTGGTGTAGTGTGGGGAGGTGTAGGGTACTGAGTGAGTGGTGTAGTGTGGTGAGGTGTAGGGTACTGAGTGAGTGGTGTCATGTACAATCTCAGTGCAGCACATTCACCTTGGCTAAGAGGACAGACACACACACACACACACACACACACACACACACACACACACACACACACACAGACACACACACGCACACACACACACAGACACACACTGAACACTGTACAACTCCTCCTCCACCTGGCTCGAATGGGGTGATCGGAGTCAGGCTATCTATCTATCTATCTATCTATCTATCTATCTATCTATCTATCTATCTATCTATCTATCTATCTATCTATCTATCTATCTATCCATCTATCTATCTATCTATCTATCTATCTATCTATCTATCTATGTTTGGGGGCGGCTGTGGCTCAGGAGGTAGAGCCGGCGTCTAATGAACCCCAAGTTGCTCCCAATGAGCGGGCCGGTGCCTTGCATGGTAGCTTTCCGCCATTGGTGTGTGAATGGGTGAATGAGAGGCCATTGCTTTGGAATAAGGCTCTACAGTATATAAGTGCAGATAATTTACCATGTATGTTTGTTGTGTTCCCCAGCACATCGGCCTGCCCATGTTCTCACCCGCTGGGCGGCCCAAGCGGATCTACCAGATGACCCACGGGGTTCTGAACCTGCCCCGCAACCCCCTGCTGGACTGGGTGTTCGGCCACTCGCTGATCAACTGTCACGTGGAGCACCACCTCTTCCCCTTCCTCTCTGACTACATGTGTCTAAAGGTACACTACAACATATCTGGCAAAAACGTGATAGAGGACCGCGATACAATTGTACTTTTCTTTATTACAATCGGAGGACCTTTGTAAGTACTTTGTATGTTTTATTTATTTTAACAGTTATTACAAATACATTTGTAGGTACTACAAACACACTAGGTACTACAAACACACACACACACACACACACCAAAACATTTTAAATTATATATATATATATTATTGTCCCTCCTTCCTGACATTTTATCCAAAGCAACTTACAATTACAGGGATAGTCTCCCTGGTGTAACTTAGGGCTAAGTGCCTTACTCAAGGGCACACTAGTGGTGGTGTTCCCAGGTGGGATTTGAACTCATGGCCTTCTGATCACCAGTCCATCTCACTAACCACTACCCATCATGATTACCCCCCCCCCCCCTCCTCTCTCTGCAGGTGAAGCCCATCGTGTCTAAGTACCTGAAGGAGAGACAGCTCCCCTACCAGCAGGACAGCTACTTCTCCAGACTCAGCCTCTTCTTCCACAAGTACCAGGAGTTCATGGTGTTCGCCCCCTCCATCACAGAGCTGGTGGGGGTGCAATGATGGAGGGAGGAGATGGGATGGGATGGGGGAGGGTGGAGGAAGGTGGAGTAAGGAGGGAGGAGGTGGAGGAGAGAGGAGGGTGGGGAGAGGATGGAGGATGGAGGAGAGAGGAGGGTGGAGAGAGGGAGGTGGAGGGAGGTGGAATGAGGTGGATGTAGGTGGGAGGAGAGAGGAGGGTGGAGGGAGACGAGAGGTGGAGGTGGAGATGGAGGTGAAGGCCGGAACACAGGGACTATACTACTAACACTACTGCTGTTACTAAGACCTCCACCACTGTCTTCTCCCAGGACCACGACCCTAAGAGCACAAGCTCCCAGCTCCCCCTGGCCATGACACAACCGCAGCTGCTATACTCCTCCATTATTTAAAATGAAGAAATCGATTGTGTCAAACACATCGCTCGAGCACATCATCCATCTATGCATTTGCACAATATGATAGCATAATACTCTATATTTCCAATTTATGATGCTATCCAGGCAAGACAATGTACTTAGTTAGATAAGAATGCACCGATGTAAGACACTGTAGGTAGATAATCGTTTTATGCTACAATACAATAACATTAAAGATTTTACGTTGTAGGATTTTGGAACATAGCAATATAATAACACATATTGGAGCAATATATAATAAGTAATCATAGAAGAGCTTTTAAAAACAGACCGGCTCATAGAATGTATCGTCATGGAAACCCTCCTGATACTTTATAGTTCCAAAGAGAACGTCTGACATAATGATTTGGCGGAGATGGTGGATTGTGTTTGATGATGTCACAGTCTCTAGCCTGGCTTGAATTAACTAAATGAATGTTTAATTGAGCTGTATTAAACTGGAGGAGCTTAATCAAAGACCCCAGTATAATTGACCCATTAGAGACAGATATTGTTGTTGTTGTTGTTGTTGTTGTTGTTGTTGTTGTGCAGTGTCTTTTGTGTTCAAAAGCACACCCGTTTGCACTGAAATTACTTTCCGTATGGAATAAAGAATCTGATAATTTACAAGAAAGCGTTCCAGGTTTCCTTTCAAGAAATCAATTAGCAACACCAGAGCTACACCAGCTGAGACATTTTGTTATATAAAACAGTAAATAACCATGTCACTTGAGTAGAAATACATAGATAGTGTTCAATACATTTATTACTGCTAACTTATGTTTTATTTTATTTTATTAGTTTTGTTACATAGTTGTATTGTTGAGGAGCAAACTCGCACTAAGCATTTCATTGCACTGTCTACGCCTGTATTCTGTGTATAAATAAAGTTTGATTTGATTTGGTTTGATTTGACATTAGTGTTCAGTGCATCTGTAGGATGTTATCTCCGCCACTGGGTGGCAGTGTTGTACCTGTATGTTGGCTCAGAGCTCGTCGGCCTCTCTCTCCTCTGGGATTCAATCAATGTGTTTGTATTTGCATTGAACCTCCCTGCACTTTGGACTTGTGAAATGTTCATCAAACATTGATCAAGCACATTTACATACAAACATCAGAGAATGTGTCTTTGTCTTCAACCTTTATTCATATGCTTTCTTTTCTGAAAAGCTAAGTAAAAATAGTTTTGAATCCTTTGATGTTAGATCAAAATGATAGCACGAGAACGATCATTGCTAGGACTGATGGATAGACGATTCACCTACTTAGACAAATGCATTTGTTGTAAGTTACTTTGGATAAAGGCGTCTGCTAAATGTAAAAAAAGAAATGAATGTAATCAACAAACATGTAATCAACTCAGCAGACCATAACCATGACCGTAACCATGACCATGACCATAACCATGACGATGAGGAAAACCCATGACGAGGAAGAGCAATAAAACATGACTCTCTGTTTCTCATTTGCAACTTGATCTCCGCCTTACTGATGTTTCCTCTGTCTGGCACACAAGAAAGGGGAGGGCAGGGAGACACAAGGGTGTGTGCTTGTGTGTAGGAGGCGGGTGTATCTGTGTGTTTGTGTGTGTGTTAGCAGGCGGGTGTGTCTGTGTGTGTGTGTGTGTGAGGGGGTGTATCTTGTGAGCTGAGACTAGAGGCTGCTGCGCTGACAACCACATAGTTGAGGTGTGGCTTAGAATCCAACCAGGGTGATTCAGGAAACCTAGATTGACAACAGGCAGAAGTGGCCGGGTGAGTGTGAGAGAGAGACAGAGAGAGAGAGAAAGAGCTAGAGAGAGGACAGGAGGAAGGAAGGAAGGAAGCTACTGAAACAGAGAGACAGAAAGAGAGAGTCATGGAAGACACAGAGCCAGAGGCAACACAGAAACTGAGTAACAAGCCAGTGGAGAGCCCCAAACAGAATGGAGCAGTGGCGGAACAAGAGTCTCCTGTGATCAAGTGCAAAGAGGAGAGCGACATTCAGGACAGCCAGGACTCAACGGTAGCGGCGGAGGAAACCAAGATACAGGAAGACCTCAAGGAGTCCGAGGACCCTACGAAACCAGAGGAGGAAGACAAGAAGAAGAAGACGCCGGAGGAGGAGGAGAAAGAGAACGGAGGGACTGAACCCTCACAGCCGGAGGTGTCTGTCGACGGGGTGAAAGATGGGGTGAAGGATAAGGTCAAGGATGGGGTGAAACGACGTGATGGGGTGAAACATCGAAGTGTGAGGTTCGAAGTGACGGAGGTGAAGGAGGAGGAGGAGGTGGTGGTGGCGAACGTCAAAGCGAAAGAGGAGGTGAGGGTGGAGGAGGAGGTGAAGGAGGAGGAGGTGAAGGCGGACGGGGTCGACGAGCTGGGGCCGGACGACGTGGTGTGTGACTCGTGCATCGAGAGCCCGTGCCGGGCCCTCAAGTCCTGCCTCACCTGCCTGGTGTCCTACTGCGGGGCCCACCTGAGGCCTCACCTGGAGAACGCCAAGTTCCAGAACCACCGGCTGGTGGAGCCGCTGAGGGACATCGAGCGGCGGACCTGCGAGAGCCACAAGTGGCCCCTGGACCTGTTCTGCAGCGCCGACGCCTGCTGCGTGTGTCAGGACTGCGTGAGCGAGGACCACCGCGGACACAACACTGTCCCTGTGGAACAGGCTCGCAGGCAGATAGAGGTAGAGTACTGTCTCTCTCCCTCTCTCTCTCTCTGTCTGTCTCTCTCTCTCTGTCTTTCTCTCTCTCTCTGTGTCTCTCTCCCTCTCTCTCTGTCTGTCTCTCTGTGTGTCTCTCTCCCTCTCTCTCTCTGTCTCTCTCTCTGTCTGTCTCTCTGTGTGTCTCTCTGCCTCTCTCTCTCTGTCTGTCTCTCTCTGTCTTTCTCTCTGTGTGTCTCTCTCCCTCTCTCTCTCTGTCTGTCTCTCTGTCTTTCTCTCTCTCTGTGTCTCTCTCTCTCTTTCTCTCTCTCTGTCTCTCTCTCTCTCTCTCTCTCGCTCGCTCTTTCACTTACCCTCTCTCCTCTCTTGCTCTGAATCACTGTTTAGTTCTGTTTCTCTCTCTTTCGCAGTCTTTGTGACACAAACGGTGTTTTGTTAGTGGACACTGAAGGTACGTGTTATGCTCAGGGTCACAAGGTTCTCCGATTACACCGTATCAAGCCTGTACTCATGTTATCTACAAAATTGGGACGCCCGACGTGTTAGTAAGGTCACCAGTGAGTTTCCATAGAAATGAAAGAGTGGAGAAAATTGAACTAAGGTCATGACCTCACTTCATTGGAAACAGGACGTTTCGCTCACACGCTCATCCAACTCAAGCACATCTTCAAGTGTGGAAGTTAGTCACTGTAAAGATCAAAGGTATCCGTTGTATGTAACAGTGAACCCATGTCGAAACAGACCTATTCTGCACACAACGTATGTTGAGATTGAGAATCTTGATTTTTACAACACAGGATGTCATTCCTTCAGTCGATTATAATATCCTACTGATCATTCATGACACAACAGACTTGGCAGCTGCTCTTTGTGAGGTAATAATAATGATGAATATGTTTCAAACACTGGCGCCTTCCCACATTGAGACACATCTATATATAGTAGAGTCTGACAGGCCTAGACTGACACAGTGGGGGTTATTGTCAACACGGTTATTGATGCCTGCCGGGAAAGGGAAAAAGGATGCAGTCCAGCAGATCACTGCTCTCTGTAAGGACACCGACTTCATCGCTAATGAAGTCTCTGGATTTAGTTTTAGGGGCGGCTGTGGCTCAGGAGGTAGAGCCTCGGGCAAGACACTGAACCCCAAATTGCTCCCAATGAGCGGGCCGATGCATGGTAGCTTGCCGCCATTGGTGTGTGAGTGTGTATGTGAATGGGTGAATGAGATGCCACTGTAAAGCTCTTTGGAATGAAGTCTCTAGATTTAGTTTTCATAATGCACTGCAATGGATGGGATTACTTTAATTCAATTAGAGGGATATCACCAGACTGTCATTACCAGACACACTTCCAAAAGGACGCCGTCTGACTTTATCTCTGTGGCGGTCAAAGATAAGCTGGGCTTCGCTGTAGTACGTTCTAGAAACGAACGCCTGGGCCACGCTGGATACCTCTACCTCAGCATCGCATGCCGAAATGAGACGCACACGCGCTGCTGAGGTAGAGGTATCCGGTTAGGGTTAGGGTTAGGCTTAGGGTTAGGCTTAGGGTTAGGCTTAGGGTTACCTCAAGTCAGGGCAAGTTTGCCAGGGCTAGGGTTAGCCAGTCGAAGCCTCCATGGCTGGAGCATCATTAGTCTTTCTCTGTGGCAGTTGCTGATACATTACTCTAACGTTCAGGAATTCCAGGACAGATCCATGTGTTTTGCTCACACCTGCCATTGGAAGGGAGTTGTCAGGACACACATCCAACAACGTCATTACTTGTGCAACCTGGGAATGTTTCAAAAACCCATACAGTCAATATTTGTTGAATGGTTATGGTATTCAATCAGCTGATTACTATCAGCTGATCGGTAAACACTTAAGCACACTCACTGCTTTATTAGCTATACAGTACAATCAATCAAACTGTTGGAATGTGGTAAAGCAATTTTTGTGGTCTTTTTTCCACACTATATTTGCATACTATAGGCTAACTGATATTTGGTGAAAGTATGAAAGAGGAAATGTTAAGATTTCACTTCTCCTACTGAATGCTCCTACAGAGCTCATGATCTTGTCTTTGTGCATGAGCAAATACCTTGAGAGATAAAATACCTCTTTCATGTGATTACATAAGTCACAATGGTTGGCAGGTTTTGTTTGACCAAACACATTGTTGAATGGGAGTCAGGTCTTATCTGTCCCAATCCATTATAGTCAATACAATAGTTATCTTACTTACAACAATGCTTTGGGACTCAAAGTTCCCTTAAATCCTTCATGGCTGGCTCACTGAATAACATAATGGCACAAAGCATGAATTGCTGAAGGAATGTTTTGTGACGTAATATTTTGTCAAGTAATTTTTTGTGACAGAGATATGAGATCTCTGCATCTTGTTGTATGACAAATAGCTATGTAGGACAATGGTATTTGGGTATTTCCTGAAGGGGTGTTTATCAGCACTCTGAACTCTGCTCCTGTTTTAACAACAGGCATAGCCTATCTATCATGCATATGAATGGGGGAAGCCCAAACTGGTAGAGCGACTTTGCTGTTCCCCTTTTTAAAAAAAGGGAAAAAAAGATGCACAATGTGCTCTTTCAACAAGCATGTCGAGACCAGAACAAGAATCCTTTAGGAGGAAGAGACACAAGAGTAGCTGTTGACTGCTGAATCAGAAATGCTACACAACAACATACTTTTGAGAGTTCAATTGGACCGCCAAATGGAGGTCACTTTACACCCAACAGTTTCCATTGTAGGACGTATTGTAATGGAAATGCACATCACGATACCCAACTCTTGAAGCATAGCTACTGGGGGTCTCAACCAGCCGGCCCGCGGGCCATTTCCGCCCCCTCGCAAAACGTGATAATTTATTTAATTATTCCTTCTAGTTGTTTCATATCAATTTAACTACCCCATCATACACAAGTGTCAATTGAAATAAAAAATAAAAAATAAATTAAAAAACGATTCTATGGAAAGGATAGGCGCTCGACACAAGAGTTCCGCGGTTATTTGATGTTTGACAGCGAACAACAAAGATGTCTCTTCGCAAAATGAAAAGGAAAGTGGATGATGAACACAGACAGTTTCAAGAAAGATGGACATCGCAGTATTTTTTTGTGGAGTTCAATGGGAATGCTACCTGCCTGATATGTAAGGAAAAAGTTGCTGTTCTAAAGGAATATAACCTCAAGCGTCATTACTCAACTAAGCACAGAGACCAGTATGAGAAGTACCAGGGAGACGGGAGGGAACAGCGAGCCACGCAGCTACAGAGAGGGCTGACGTCCCAACAAAGTCTGTTCCAGAAAGCCACGAAGGACGGTAATATTGCAGTTGAAGCAAGTTGTGTGGTGAGTGAGTTCATCGCGAAAGCAGGAAAGCTGAAGGACGGACAGTTTTTGAAGGATGTTGCAACTTGCAAGTATGTTGCTGTAAGGCGATCAACTTCTCCAGAATCGATTTAATTGAGTCGTCACTTACAAGCGAGTTCGTTTAATCTCAACGAGACGTCCTTGATATCACTTCTTAAGAGGATATGATCCAATCAAATATTAGGCACCACTACTGAACTGTTCATTAAGATAATATTTATTCAAGCACATCAGCAAGCAATAATAGTTCATTTCCATGGAAAAGAGTCTTTTCTAGTTTCACCTCTGCAGGCCTATCTCAGCTAGCCGTCAACAAGTTAACTGCAGTGGCTCCGCTAAAACAAGAGTCCCCTTTAGCCTTCGTACACAGTCTTTATACATTTGATTTAACATTTGGGGCTGGGTGGTGCCTCCCCCCCCCCTATCTAGTAGTTTTCCAATTGTCCGTACAAAATCCGTTGCAGCTGCTCGTTAGCATGGCCTTCAATTCCTCCCTGTGTGGGTGCGCGAGAGTGTACTGTGTATCAGCTTGAGTGTCCTGCTGGCCTCCCGTTCCCATGGTGATATCGTACTTTGTATGAGCAGAGCATTGTGTCAGTGTCCTTATCAGAATGTCTTGTGAAAACACAACTTATTGAAGTTACACAGTAATATTAGGATTCAATTTACAAGTTAGAAGAATAGACTTATCATTAATCATTAGTTATGAAAGTACAGAAAAATAGAATATTATAACAGCAGGTGTAAAATGGTTGTTAGCACATAGGTAAAAATAAGTAATTTACAGGCAGTTTGAATCATAAAACGTTCTTTTAGTCAGGAGCTTGTATTTCTTCTTGTCGCTCAAAAACAGAACCTCTCTTTTGGCTTTGCGTGACCTTCCTATTGTTCTCAACTGACCGCATTCACATATTATTTAAATGAGCACATAGTACATGATTTATGACTTCTAGTTATTTTAATACAAATTCCCAACATTGCAAGTCGCTGATATTCTATGTCCAGAAAAGAAGAGCTTGTTCACCAATATCTCTCTATCGACAAACACAATGGCAGGGCGGATTAGCAAGTTATAAAGTGTCTTTTATTTTATTTTACTCAATGTGTTTTTTATTTAGTTTTCAGAGACATTACAGTACGCAACAGACATAAACACAGACAAAACAGCGAAAACAACAAAACAAAACAAACACAGAAACAAAGATAATAATAACCCAAACAAGGGAGGACGATCTTTCTTCCAATTCAAAAGTATAAGACGACTTGCTAAATAAAGTGTCATTTATGATCAGTTACGAGACAAAGCTCGCAATGAGATGGCGATACCAGCAGTATTGAGTTTGAGACCCCTGGCTCACGATGGCCTAAGGACAGTAAGCCTGCCTAGCCTTCTTAATCACTCCTTAATGGTTTTTAGCAGAAGTGGATAAGTGCATTATTTTGTTCACTCCCTTCACTGACTCTCAACAGTTTGTAGGTACTGAACCACTGTGAAATCTGGATGTTTCATACAGAAAAAATGTGTATGGATAGGAATTCTACACGAGTAGCAGTTCCAACTCAGAGTCGTCTGGGCCTGCCTCAGGAATTCACGCCATAGACTGAAACACATTAGGACCAGCAGATCAGATTCCATGAAAAGCCACAATAGAATGTTCCATAAATCATCAGATCGTAATCTGAAAATGAAGAAACACATAAAATAACGCACTGTTCCCCCGGGGCGAAACAACGTAATACATGTATATAATGATCCAAATAAATGAACCCAGATTGAAAGAATTGTTATGAGTTTCAGCATGATAACTGTACCATGGCTGTGTGAGTCTCCTGCTGAATTTCCCCTCTCCTCTTTGTGTGTTTTCAGAAAGAGCTGCACGACAAGCAGACTGAGATGGTGAAGACTGTGACGGCGGCAGAGAATGCCATCAACAAGCTCCAGGTCAACACCGTCTCCATTGAGGTACGTTAGACCTACAGTTCAGAACATGCTGCCTACCAGTTCACCACCATGTCACAACCGTGTCACAATGTCTTTCAAAAGCCCATACACATCTATAGATGGGAAGGGAGACCCTTCTCTTGAAACGGTCAAATGCAGAAATGTTGAAACCTCTCTCTTGAAACGGTCAAATGCAGAAACATGTAGCATGGTCCTCTGTGGCTCAGTTGGTAGAGCATGGTGCTAACAACACTTAGGTTGTGGGTTCGATTCCCGCTGGGACCCTATATTCGGAAAATAATGTATGCACTCACTGCAATGTAAGTTGCTTTGGATAAAAGTGTCAGCTAAATGGCATTATATTATTACAACGCTAGGCCAAATACCTGAGCAATCCAGAGAGGTTGCTCTGTGACAACACACACAGTGACAAAGGCATTTTGGAAAGTGTTACCGGTTATGCAATGGTAGCAAATGCAGATTTTAGAGCAGAGTATTATACCGCAAATAGATCTTTAGAGAGGAAACATTACGTTACATAACTCACAATGTTTGGCAGGTTTTGTCTTATCAAACACATTCTTGAACGGGAGTCAGGTTTTATCTGTCCCCATCCAGTATAGTGAATGCATTAGTCATCTTGATATTTAATAACAAAACTATTGACAACCCACGCAGTGACAAAGGCACTTTTCCGGCGTCACCGGTTCTGCGCTGGTAGCAAATTGCTGATCAGAGCGTTCTTGTTAAACACGCTCCTGAACCATAGTACGCCTCCAGGTATCGGAACCTCCCTAACCTGATAATCTGCCCCAGGTGTGGGAGGGTGCGTCCATGTGTCGGGGTGGTGATGACTCCACAGTTTTGCACTACAGCATTCCTGGTCCTTTAGGGATACTCCAATTAACCGCCTGAGGAATTTTCAACATGCTAACTTGTGAGCTGTTGCCTCAATGTGCCTACATTCTAAGTAGCCTGCATCCATGTATTGTCGATCCACAAAAATGTTAAGAAATCATTCAACAAAATGATCTGATCTGAGTAAGCGGTCACACGAGCTATGGCCTACATTCTTGAAAATCCCACAGAAGATATGTGGAAACTGATTTAACTTGCTCAATGCCAAGTGTTCTATGTGGTGTTTACCTAGCAACAACACTTTTATTGGCTACAAAAAGAAGCATCATAATGTATACATTTCTGGTGAATAAAGTCACCCGTGGCCGTGGCCGTGACCAACAAACAAAACCTCTGTTCCATCGACTTCCTCCGCAGCACTCGGTGACAGAGGTCCGTGAGGTGATCGAGACCCAGTTCTGTAAGCTGCAGGCGGCCGTGGAGAAGGCCAAGCGGGAGGTGACGGAGATCCTGGAGGTGGAGGAGAAGCAGGCCCTCAAGCAGGCGGAGGGCATCCGGGTCCACCTGGAGCAGAGGTGCACAGACCTGAAGAAGACACAGGCGCAGGTGGAGAAGATCTCCAAGAACAAGAACGACGTGGACTTCCTACAGGTACGGCAGAGTCCCCTAGGGTGGTGAACAACCATGGACTGTGAGACTCTGTGGCCCAGTGTGGTCCTCTGTGGCTCAGTGTGGTCCTCTGTGGCTCAGCTGGTAGAGCAAGGCGCTAACACTAACAACGTTTAGGTTGTGGGTTTGATTCCCACTAGGACCATATATACTGAAACATATATGCACTCACTGCAATGTAGGTCGCTTTGGGTAAAAGCGTTGGCTAAATGGCATATATCAGCTAAATGACTTACTGCATGTATCGCGATACATTATCATTGCAGAATGAACCCAAAATGGTGAGAATAACAAGTCAATGCCTGCCAAGTATTCACCAGTGTTGTGTGTTTTGCAGGGGTACTCTGAGTGGAAGAAGGACAGCCCTGACATCTCCCTGCCCGGGGTGTACATCGGCCTCATGGACCGCCTGCACTCCTTCAGCCGTGTCATCGTTGACTCCACCCAGGAACTCTGTGATAATCTGCTGTCTTCCTACGTAGATACACTCAAAGAGACTTGCAAGAATGGTGAGACTCGTGGCTTGGGGTGGTCCATGGTCTAGCACCACGGCCTGGGGTGGTCCAGTGGTCTAGCACCACGGCCTGGGGTGGTCCAGTGGTCTAGCACCACGGCCTGGGGTGGTCCAGTGGTCTAGCACCACGGCCTGGGGTGGTCCAGTGGTCTAGCATCACAGCCTATATTGCACACGTGTGCTCATGTCGGAATGGTTTCTAATCTGGCCCATGCCTTGCTGACATGCCCCCTCCTCCTTCCTTTCCTGTCTCTATATAATAAAGACAAAATATAAGAGTGGGAATGCCACACTCAAAGAAATAACCTTTAAAAAAAAAAAAATGGGCCCAGAATTACCACACTATTATCCAACACTAGTCATACGTACCGTAGATTGCTGTCATTCTACGGTGCTACACTCAGAGTGACTTGCAAACATGGTGAGACTAGAGCCAGCACCACCACAATGGTCACACTGTGCTGTCGGCTTACAACAGGCAAAGTAGGGGAAAGAGGAAACGGTGTGCTAAAGGGAAGAGATCACTGCGGCTTTGGAGTTCCAGATTGAGAGATAAGATAATCCCCAGGCTCCCCGCTAGGCCTGTTCACGCTTGTCTAGGCACCTGAGGAATGTGTCAGACAGTGTGTCAATAGGCCTAGAGCTCAGGTACTGATGGAACAGGTAGAAGCCTCTAATCCAGGTGTCACCTGAGTGAAACCCAGCTGTGTGCTCTGTGAGTCACCAGACGTGTATGTTGCGAGGAACAAATATGCATTGTCATGCTTGTCATGTTTGTTCTTACAAAGGGCAAACATTTTAAAAGTTTAACTTTATATGTGATACTGAAACCTGCTTTAATATTTTTCTCTCTCTCTCTCTCACTCTCTCTCTCTGTGTTTCTCTCTATGTGTGTCTCTCTATGTGTCTCTCCCTCCAGACAAAATGGGAATAAAAACCACAGTCCATGCAATAATCGCTACACAACAGAGTATGGCATTGCCGGACCCAAAGTCACGCGATGACTTCTTGAAGTGTAAGTTTTGTTCTCTCAAATCTTAGTCACCATGGACACAGGCCTAGGTCTAGGTCACTTTAATATTCATCATATTTGGTTTGGTTTAAGTGTAAATGCACCGTAGCAATTTGTCAAACTGATTTGGTGCGAGGGTGAATAAACTCGCTGAAATTGTCACCACAGGTGACTTTATTCACCAAAAATGCATAAATGTTTATGCTTTATTTTGTATTGTTGCTAGGCAAATACCACATAAAACACTTGGCACTCTTGGCACTCAGGAATTCCAGGAATTCTCAGGAGTGAAATATGCTGATCCTCTAATGCCTTTCTCTAACACGTCATCTAGATGCCGCCCCTGTGACGTTCGACGCCGACACTGCCCACAAGTTCCTGCGCCTGACTGAGGAAAACAAGAAGGTGACCAACACCACCCCCTGGCAGCACCCCTACCCGGACGTCCCCGAGCGCTTCGAGAACTGGCGCCAGGTCCTGGCCGTCGATAGCTTCTACATGGACCGACACTACTTCGAGGTGGACGTGAGCGGGGAGGGCACCCACCTGGGGCTCACCTACAAGAGCATCGACCGCAAGGGCCAGGAGAGCAACAGCTGCATCACTGGCAACGACTTCTCGTGGTGCCTTCAGTGGAACGGTCGCTGTTTCTCCGCCTGGCACAGCGACGTGGAGACCCCTCTGAAAGTGGACAAGTACAGGCGCGTCGGGGTGTACGTTGACTATGCCCGGGGCCTGCTGGCCTTCTACGGCGTGGATGAGGCCATGACTCTCATCCACCAGTATCAGGCAGAGTTCCTGGAGCCTCTCTACCCAGCCTTCTGGTTGTCCAAGAAGGAGAATGTGGTTTTGCTGGTTGGACCCGGGGAAGCTCTGCCAATCAAAAGCCCCTCTCCCAATTCAACACCCCCGCACTCACCTGACATATCCCCTCCTCCACCAGTGACTCAATAGCGCCATTATGGTTATCATTTCTCATCGTCAAACTACTGTATAGGGAAACCTGGAAAGACCATTCCACCTCAATATGGTCCTCTGTGGCTTAGTTGGTAGAGCTTGGTGCTAATCATGCTTAGATTGTGGGTTCGATTCCTGCTGGAACCATACTGAAAAATGTATGCACTCACTGCAATATAAGTCGCTTTGTATAAAAGCGTCATCTATATGGCATACATTATCAATCCAGTAATGTGAACAATAGAAGAAAAGAAAAACATATATACACTGTATGTATAAAAACACTTTTTTGGTGACAAGACAAAACCTCTGTTTAACTATGTATTATTTTCTGAATGAACGTTGAACATTTGTAATATATTTACAGAGAATTTATATCAGAATTGTTCCTAGTTGTGTTATGTTATGTTGCATAAATAATCTTGGCATATCAAGCTTATTTAGTTACTTAGAATAAACAATTTCAGTGCGGGGTCACCTTTCCTTTTCTGGATCTGATGCAAACAACAGGACACTGTGATTGAACGCGTCACTTACGTGTCTTTCTTTGTAAAGCTTTGGGACTGCTGTTACTGTTCACTTCTCCTGTACTGTGACTTTGACACTTACTGTATGTGACAGACCACTGTACGAAAATGCAATAAAGAAAGGTGTGTCTACATTTACTTCTGGTCAAATAGCCTTCTATGAACCAGGTCAGTGAACACTGGTCTAGTTTGACTGGCTCATGGCATGTACATTTTACATTTTTAAGTAATTTAGCAGACGTTTTTATCCAAAACGACTTGGAGTGGAAAAAAAGCAGCATCCGCACACTCAAATCTGCAAAAATCAATCTTTTATTGCAGCCAGGCTTTTGGTCTTTCATAGACCTTCAGGCGTGAATGATGAGCGGTGGTATTTTCACTATCCAAAACGACTTACAATAAGTACATTTGTCTCAGTAAGTCAATCAGCTATACAACAGTCATTGTAAGTAAAACCTTACGGTTATATAACCGTATAACTTGTTCTGTAAGTGCCATGGGCAGTCAGTGCTACAGAATGGAATGTTTTTTTCTTCTTCAGGTAATGGACAATAGGATGGAGACGTGTGAGGAGGAAGAGCACAGGTGTCGCCTAAAGAGATGAGTCTTCAGTCTACGTGGAAGACAGACACTCAGCCCTCTACTGGGGTACGGAACTGCGGTCTCTGATGGGGTTTCCAATGCGTTTTCCAGTGGTACAATCCTCTTTTAACTATGATGCAGGTGACTGATGGCGATGACTGCTAACTATGTTGATAATGACACCCCCAAAATAATGAAACACTTAATTGAAACAAAAAAATAACAACAACAGCGAATTTGGAAAGTGGCCAATGGTAAGCTATTTGTAGTGAAGGTCGATGGGGAAACTTACTTGACTTCTGTACCCCAGTAGGGGCTTCAGAGTTCAGGGATTTGAACGCTTCCGGTGTGAGTTATGAAAGTTCTTCATTGTGATATTCTGACGTGTAGCAAGAATATAATGTATAAATGATGAGACACACACTGGATATCAATTGGACTCTTTAGTTATTCGATGTGCACGCATTACAGCATATGCATTCACTGACTCCGGACTGCGCATGACCGGGTCTTGACTCTTGACAGTGTATCGAGTCTACCACCGGGTGGCAGTAGGTGGTCTAAACATTACATCACTCCTTTTTTTTTAATAAATGATAAAGTGCATAACATTCAAACAGTCCATTAACTTGGAACATTGTTAACTCGGCAGAACATGTTAACAGTCCTTTGGTACTCCTGCTCTTTAATCGAAGTCACGCAGGTATGCGGGAGGTTGTCTGTTCTCCCTAACTGGATACCTCGGCGGAGGTGCGGGTGGAGGCGTAGCTGGGCCTACTTCCTCACTGACCTCTGAACTTAAGTCCATTAGAGTGTCTGGGTTGTCTCGGACAATCTTCTTAAAGAATGAACTGTTCCTAGTGGTGGTGTAACCACTTCTTCCAGCTGTTATCATGGAACCTTTGACATCGATTACTGTGAGCGGCTCTGCGTTGTAAGGCGTAGTAAGCTTGTTCTGTTTTGGTTGACGACACAGGACGGTGTCTCCTGGCTTGATGTTAGAAGGCGTAGCGTGTCGTCGAGCATCTGAGAGAGCTTTCATCTTTGCCTTGGCCTCTCTGTCGATTCTGCGTATCTCTTCGTCAGCAGGGATGGTGATTGTGTCTGCTGAGGGTAGCTTGGTGGTCATCTTCCGTTGGAATAGTAACTCGGCAGGTGACGTGTTCGTCGTGCTGTGGGGAGTGGACCTGTACTCACGCAGGAAGACGTGCAGCTGTTGTTTCCATGGCATCCTCTGCATCTGGGCGATTCTGAGTACTTTCCCGACGGTGCGCATGAATCTCTCAGCTGTGGCATTAGCTTGTGGCCATAGAGGTGTTATCTTCCTGTGCTTGAACCCTAGGTAGTTGGCAAACTCAGCGAACTGGTTGCTGTTGAAAGGAGGTCCGTTGTCAGTCTTAACAACTCTTGGGATTCCAAACATGGAGAAGACTTTGTCCATGACTGGTATGACTGTGTTTGCTGAGGTAGATCGAATTGGCTCAACAATTGGGTATCGTGTGTAGTCATCGACTATAACTAACAGATATTCTCCCGATGGGAGTGGGCCATAAAAGTCAGCACTAACACTGTGCCATGGTGCGTCTGGCAGCTCAGACATTTTGAGTGGTTCGGTCCGGGTAACTGGAGTGTTCACTTGACATGGGAGGCAGGTCTTGGTGATGGCCTCTACCTGTTGGTCTATGGTAGGGAACCATACCTTTTCTCTGAGTAGGGCCTTTGTCTTAGCTACGCCCTGGTGGCTTTCATGAGCAATCTGCAGCGCCCTCTGCTGTAGATCTGCAGGTATGACAATCCTGGTGCCTCGCAGTATGATGTCGTTACCTGTGGACACTGTGAGTTCATCACTGACGAGCTTGTATGGTTTCAGTGCAGCAGCACCTGGTGAGCGGTCTGTGATGAAACGCCATGAGTCATTTCTGATGTGTGCACTGACCTGTTGCAGGAGTGTGTCTTTCAATGTCTCTCGCTGTATCTCTTGTAGTGTCATCGCCTTGGGTGTTGCTTGAAGTGCTACGAAGTTAACGTACTCCTCTGCAACCTTGGATGCTCTTGTGTTCTGTGACGACTGTACCGGGAGAGGGTGTCTAGACATGTAGTCAGCTGGATTGTCAGCTCCTTTTCTATATTCCACTCTGAAGTTGTACGGCTGTAATCTGAGGCCCCATCTCTCGATCCGTGCAGGTTGTTTTGATCTCGGGTTATTCCATATCATCTCCAATGGTTTGTGGTCGGTTACCATGGTGAATGGATGTCCATACAGATACAGGTGAAAATGTTCGCAGCTCCAGATGATGGCTAGGGCCTCACGTTCTGTTTGCGAGTATCTCGTTTCTACATCGCTGAGTGCGCGGCTGGCGTAGGCTATGATGCGCTTCTCTCCCCCTCCTCCTTTCTGACAGAGGATGGCGCCTAGCCCCACCGGACTTCCATCAACAATGAGCTCCGTCTCCTTCCTGGGATCGAAATATGACATTGTTGTGTCGCTCGTCAGGCTGTCCTTGAGCGTCTGGAGTGCCGTAGCTTGATCACTGCCCCACTGCCACGGAGCGTCCTTCTTCGTGAGCCCACGGAGCGGTGCAGTGATGGTTGAGTAGTCCTTTATGAACCTGGCGCAGTAGTTGGCCATGCCCAGAAGACTTCTGATCTCACCTGGATCTTTGGGGTCGCTGGCGTCGTGAATGGCTGACACCTTCTTTGGATCTGCAGAAATCCCGTCGGCAGAAAAAATGAACCCAAAGAATTCAAGGCGCTGCTTGTTGAATTCGCATTTGTTGCGATTGAGTGTCAAACCACTGTCTTTCAGTCTTTTAAACACTGCTCTCAGAGTGTCGTCGTGTGCTTCCTGAGAGACGCCATAGATGATGATGTCATCGCTGAGGTTCTTCACGCCCGGTATACCTTGCAGCGTCTGGCAGATGGCGTTCTGGAACACTTCAGCGGCGGATGATATACCGAAGTTCAGGCGTTTGTATCTTCTTAGCCCGAGGTGTGTTGTGAACGTTGTGATGTAACGACTCTCTGGATGCAGCTCGAGCTGGTGGTAGCCTGCTGTGAGGTCCAACTTCGAGAATACCTTGGCACCGTTCAGCTCGTGTATTACATCGTCCATTGTTGGGGTGATATGTCGTTCTCGCTGAATTGCTGTGTTCGCCTGACGCATATCAACGCAGATTCGGACTTTATCAGGGTCTTTTGGCTTCGGTGGTGTGACGATCGGGGAAACCCAGGGTGTTGGTCCAGATATAGTTTCAATGATACCGTCGTTCTCCAGCTTCTGAAGCTCCGCCTCGACCTTCTGACGGACATGGAAAGGGACCCGTCTGTGCGGCTGGCACGTCGGTTGGATGTCGGGGTCTATATGCAGTTTCACCTGGAAGTCTTTCAGCTTTCCGATTCCGGTGAAAAGCTCTGGGTAGCTCTGCACGAGCTCATCTGCGACAGTACGCCCACTGGGTGGCATCACTGGCGGCGTGTTCACCATATTGATGATCTGGATCAGCCCTAGTTCACTGGCAGTTGCGTAGCTGAGCAGAGATTGTCCGGCGTCGCCTCTGAGAACGTAGAACACACTCTCTGTCCGCTTGTTAGTAGCCTGTACTTTGCATGCAAATTTACCAATGATGGGTAGAGCGTTGTTGGACCCATATGGAAATATTTTGATCATGGCTGTGCTGAGCATAGGCTTTGGGTCAAGTGTGTTTAACACATCTTCATTAATTATGTTGACAGCTGCTCCTGAATCAATCAGTATTTTAACACTGACACCATTCAGCTTGATGTTGGTCTGGGGTTGCTGTATACTTGTGCTGTTGATTACATACACATACCTTTCGTCTCCACTTGATGAGTCTCTTGATTTGGTCTCGGAGCATGCTGTCACCTGGTTCACTTTCTTAGTGCTCCGCTGCTTGTAGTGAGCTGTGTCTTCCTCTTGGCTTTGATGTGCAAATTTCTGACCACGGCAGTGTTTGGCATAGTGGTTAGGCTTTCCACAGGCCCTGCAGTCCTTCCCTCTGGCTGGACAGTCACCCTCGTGTGGATAATTTCCTCCACAGTTTCTACATTGCAAGCTCTTCTCTTTGTGCCTGTATGCTGCATGTTGCTGTTTGGCGCCCTTGAGATGCAGTGCATTGATTGCGGTGACAGCCTTCTCTTCTATGCTTTCTGCCTGTTGTTCAGAGATCTCTAACATTCTCCCTAGGTCTAACATATTAGTCAAAGTCATGTTTGGCTCTCTGAGCGCTCTCCTGCGCAGCCGTGATGAGGTACAGCTCTGTATTATTTGCGCGACTATTTCTCTGTCTGCATCTGCAAATTCACAATCTTTAGCTAGCATCCTCAGTCTGGTATGAAATGTGTCTAAAGACTCACCGGGAAGCTGTATGGCTTGTCTGAACTTGTACACAAGGTAGTGTGTGTTCTTTTTCGGTGAGAAATATCCGTGGAGCTTCGTCTTTGTGTTTTCATAGTCATCACTGTCGTCAGCCAGCGTGTCGTAGATATCATGGACTCTCTCTCCAGCTAAGTGAAGCAGCAGTGCCCTTTTCCTTATTTCTTGAGTAATGTTTGTGGCTACAGTGTAATTTTCAAATCGGTTGATCCATTTGTTCCATCGCGTTCCAAGCGAACTGGGATCGGTTTCTGTGTCGAATGGCTGTATGGCCATGTGGCCCGAAAATGCCGACTGCATGATACTAGCGTTAGCCTGGGTAGCTTAGCTTAGCTTCTTGCTAGCTAACTACTCACTTCGACTTTTCCGGACGGATTCTTCTTCTTCCTCCTTCAAAAATCGACACTGGTGGCGTTTCCACTTTGAATCCTCGTCGCCATTGTGATATTCTGACGTGTAGCAAGAATATAATGTATAAATGATGAGACACACACTGGATATCAATTGGACTCTTTAGTTATTCGATGTGCACGCATTACAGCATATGCATTCACTGACTCCGGACTGCGCATGACCGGGTCTTGACTCTTGACAGTGTATCGAGTCTACCACCGGGTGGCAGTAGGTGGTCTAAACATTACATTCATGTTCCCAGCTCCCCTGATGATCATGCATTCTGTAGAGAAAGGATGAGAAAGTGCAGATTCAAATGTAGACAAGAATAAGGAGTCTGCTTGTAGAGTAGTATAATCAATAGATTGATTAAGAATCAATCAAACTTTATTTAAATAGCACAAGTCATACATCAAATGCAACTTTCAAGTGCTGAACATCAAAAACAAGAGTAAGTTAAAAAAGGAACATGAATTCAAACAAAAAAGAACATGAAAATGAAGAAATAAAATACAACTCAATAAAACCTGGAATAAAACAAGAAATAGGAGATAAGAAATAACAGTAACAGAAACGAACACACACTAGATAAAAAGCCAGGCTGAAATGTATGTTTTACGGTTTCTTTTAAAGATATCCACCCTCAAGTCCACCGGCAAGCCAATCAACAATGTTGATCAGTAGAATCCACAAGAATTTGTAAAGTTTTTTTGTTGCACACTTGTGACCATAGAGCTCTGGGAATGTATCATTATGAACCCACTGAATATCACAACAAAACTGTCAAACATGACCAATCTGTCCCAGGAGGTGGCCCTGAATACTCATGAGATGAATTATGACATGAATTATAGTCATAAACATAGAAACACATGGTCATACAATATAGGCTTTTATTAATAAGCATTTGTAAATGTAGGCCTATAGCTTGCATTCCTATACATGCTTAGTGAATGTGCATCTTCTGCTTATAAAGCTGTGTAGGCGTATTGACAGTGCATTCATTACTTAGAAACTAGTTTATTAATGTTTCTTCATTAATATAATCTAAATACATGGAATGGTTTGCAACTCATGTAATAAATCAATTGACTATGAATCACTCTAATACAAATATTTAAATGTAAATCTTAGATAGCCTAGTTGGTCAACCAATGATCTGAAATCATGATGGCAAATCCTGACACTGTGACACTGATATGGAAGGCCATCTCCGCTAAAATCGACTCTCTAATCTCGCGATAGTCGAGAGCCGTTTTTTGCGGGCATGGCCTTCCATCCGCTTGTTAAGTCGTGACGTATTTCCGGGGCCAACGTTGGCTGAGGCGCTGTCTTCGAGATGCCGAAATAATAATAATAATAAATTATATTTATATAGCGCTTTTCCGAGGCTCAAATACCCTGACACTATGGAGAAAACGGTAACGTATTGTGTCCCTTGTTGTATTAATAGATCCGAGTCTAAAAAACGATTAAACTGTCATTCTACCGCTGTAGTTCACAGGTACTCCGGTGCGGAGAATTTCTGATTTGGACTCGGAAATGGCTAAACGTCACTTTTGACGTCAGACTTAACAAGCGGATATAACCTTAACGCGTAAGCAGGAAGTGTAGTCCAACCTTACGCGTAAGCAGGAAGTGTAGTCCAACCTTACGCGTAAGCAGGAAGTGTAGTCCAACCTTACGCGTAAGCAGGAAGTGTAGTCCAACCTTACGCGTAAGCAGGAAGTGTAGTCCAACCTTACGCGTAAGCAGGAAGTGTAGTTCGACCAACTCAGTTTTCACAATGATGAGACTGGTAAGTCGCTAATTGTGCTGTGCTGCTTTTATTGTGTCGTCGTATAACTGGTCGACATTGCCTTAGTTTACTGGCATTATAACAACGGCGTCAAGACATGTTATATATATATAATATATTCAGACGACTGCGCTGTTGTGTGCATAACACGTACATTGGTTAAAACCCCCCAGAAGATAGCTGGCAGGCTAGCGAGCTAATTGTGACAAATCGGACACCCTGTCAACACCATTTTAGGTTCACGATCCTCAAATAGTAGCTAAGTTAAGTTAGTTTAGTGGCCATCTCTCTTCGGTACACCTCTCTGCCAGGGACAGAACTAGAGAACTATAGAACTAACTATCTACTGACTGTTGTTGTTGTTGTTGGCCAGACTTAACTGGCTCCTGTCCTGTTGCATGAAACATCAAGTCCATCTAGGCCCAGCAGGGAAGTCTAGTAGCTCCATAACTTTGCTATAACTTGAAACTATTGTATGCGAGGTTGTCAACTTTGGGTACCCTGGCTGTAGTTAGAGAAGCCATGTGTTAGTCAAAGAAAGTCGCTCTTCGTTGCTTCATTTAACCATTACTAACTATACCAGAAAGACTTTGATTATAATACGTTGGCCTGTTCATCTCTCTCTGTTGCTGTCTGTCACGGTGTTTTGTCTGAGAATTGTTTTGGGCTTCACCGTGAGGCTGAAGGTGAAACCCTGTTTTGATGTGCTGTTCTCTTCCTTCTGCTCCCTAGGACTCCAACGACGACGATGTCTCCTTGTTTGATGCGGAGGAGGACACCAGCAGAAAGTCAAAGAAGACTAAAATCAAGTAAGTTTGCCCCCAGCATTGCAGCTACATACCTTCTGAGTGTGGCTCTTGGTCCCGTAGCCCGTAGAATATGAGAAACATACACAGGCCCATTTAGGCTCCTGTATGTGTTGAAAGAGAGACATCGTACAGTATGTGTCCTGGGGTCGTCCTGTGGTCTAGCACTTTGACCTACAGTGCGCACACACACACACACACACACACATGACCATGTCGGCATGGGTTAGAATCCAGCCCACGCCCTGTTGACATACCCTCTCCTCCTCACTTTCCTGTCTTTCTCCACTATCTCTATCCAATAAAACAGAAAAATATGACACTCCAAAAAATAACCATGACGTCTCCACAGGCACCCTGTGGCCTCCTTCTTCCATCTGTTCTTCAGAGTGACTGCCGTCCTCGTCTACCTGCTCTGTGAGCTGCTCAGCAACAGCTTCATCACCTGCATGGTCACCATCATCCTCCTCCTGTCATGTGACTTCTGGACTGTCAAGGTAGGTTGGCTCATGTGACTTCTGGACTGTCACGGTAGGTTGGCTCGTAGAGAAACAAAGCCAGTGTAAATATTGACCACACTCTCTGCCTCTCTGTGTGCTTGGACTGCATACTGTATTACATTTATATTTGCATTTGGCAAACACTTTATTCCAAATTGACTTACAATAAGTACATTTGTCTAAGTAAGTGAATCAACTATAAACATTATAAGTAAAAAATGCTTACAAAAGTTGTCAGTCACAGTGCTAGAGAAAGGAAGTTAATTCTGGCAATGTGGGGTGTTAGGGGGGTGGGTATCTACTATCTAGCAACTAACTATATGACTTTGTACAGAGTTACACAGGAACAGAATTGTCCGGAACAGACAGTATTGTCGAGGGGGGGGGGGGGGGGGGGGTGGGGGGGATGCCCTAGCTCCGGCCATTCCGTGAACCTGCTCAAACACTTTCCGCAAAACAAACCAGTGCAAAATACTTTTGGTTCGTCATGACACTACACAGTCTCGTCTATGTATGGGAAACACTGAATTGTATTAATTTTACCTTCATATTCCAGAACATCACTGGCCGGCTGATGGTTGGCCTGAGATGGTGGAACCAGGTGGATGACGATGGAAAAAGCAACTGGGTGTTTGAGTCCAGAAAGGTCAGTGATGTCACGGCAACCATCACCTAGTAACCTCCTCTACGGCATGTCTGCTCTCTCTTGATACTAGAGACTGTGTAGTAGATGCTAGTGCTGCCACTGTGCTAGTGGGTAGACCCAAGCTATTTCCCATGATGGAACTTACATTGGGTGATCGGAGTTAGGCTGTTTGGGAGAAGCTTTGAATCCTAACCAACCTGCCCTGTGGTGAACATGTTGTTTGAAGTACAGTACAGTGTTTCCTCCAGGAATTTTTACAATGGTGGCGGGCGGGCGTGACCGACTGACAGTCACATACACACACAAAGATCATCAGCTATAATATAATACGAAGTAGGCCTACATGAGCACAAAAGCGGCTAACGTTACTGATTAACTGTTTACTGTAGTGCAGAGAGATGGTAGTCGTAGGCGGCGTATCAAATGACAAAGCTAAACGTTTAATGAAGGACATGAACGATTGTCAACAACACACTCAAGCAGTAAATAGAACAGTCTAAACAACTTGGGTACTACGGACGGAACAATAGTCTCAACTAGGGCTGTTACGATTATTCGACGTCATCGACGTCATCGATTACGTCAATACGTCGGTTGCCGTAAAATGCGTCGGTTAGTCGTAAAAAACAACATGGCTGCGACCAGTGCAAACACGGAGGCAGAGCTGGCCTACTCGAGCTGGCGGCTAAAAGACTTCGCCCACGATCGTCCAAAGTATGGGAGTACTTTACAAAAAAAGAAACCAATGGCAATGTGGTGGTCTGTAAACTGTGCAAAAATGAATTGGCCTATCACAGCAGTACGACTGCAATGAACGAGCACCTCAAGCGAAAGCATCCTGGAGCGCTTTGTGAAGACAGCCGCAAGCTAGCACCGTAAGTCAGCGTTGTATTTCTGTTCACTTTTCCGGCCGTGTATCAGTGAAAAATGGATAGCTACTAGCTGGCTAGCTACGGTAGCCTTACTAGCCTATTGTTATTGTGGTGCTCGCACCTACTGTACGTTATCTAGCTCGTAGCTCGCATGCTACGTTAGCATCAATTTAGCTAATCATAACATAGCAGCGAGAGTAACGTTAGCTATGTAGTTGGCTAGCTACGGTAGCCTTACTAGCCTATTGTTATTGTGGTGCTCGCACCTACTGTACGTTATCTAGCTCGTAGCTCGCATGCTA
This sequence comes from Nansenia antarctica, assembly GCF_963989245.1. Classification (NCBI taxonomy): domain Eukaryota; kingdom Metazoa; phylum Chordata; class Actinopteri; order Argentiniformes; family Microstomatidae; genus Nansenia; species Nansenia antarctica. The sequence goes on along the minus strand of NC_137681.1, from coordinate 22,316,273 downwards.
CGTTAGCATCAATTTAGCTATTCATAACATAGCAGCGAGAGTAAAGTTAGCTAGCCATGTAGCTACTAGCTAGCTATGTGTTGTGGTGATGGACAGACTTCTAAATGGCCATGTTGGCTAAACATAGCAGTGAGGTGGACATTAAGGGGCCTACACATGATAAGAAATGTGTGCTTTTTTTATTTTCAGGAAGCAAAGCAGTGTGGAAAACTTTTTCCACAAAAAGAGCACAACTCCATGCACACCCCAGATGGCTGCTCAGCTTTCTAACAGCATCTTACAGATGATCGTCAAGGACATGAGACCTGTTGCTATTGTGGAGGGTCAAGGCTTTCGTGAGATGATCAACACATTTGAAGTTAACTTTTATATTTTATAATATTATATTTTATGTTGAGATTGTTATTGTTAAAGATTGTTACTGAGAGTATACGGTATTCCGGTTAGAATGTCACTTTTTTACAGAATTTACTGCATTCCTTGCACTTTTCCTTTTACTTGAAGTTAACTTTTATATTTTATAATATAATATTTTATGTTGGACTGTAAGAAAGAGAGGATCTTTTTTGTTGTGTGGAATATTGCCCTGCAGTGCAAGAATAATTGAATAAAATACTGAAATGTTGATAAGAGAAGTTTTTGACATTTATTTGGGGAAAATTAAGTGATACATTAATCGAACAGCAAAAAAATAATCGTTAGACTAACCGTTAAATTAGTCGTTAGAATAACCGACTAATCGACAAAATAATCGTTAGATTAATCGTTAGAAAAATAGTCGTTTGGGACAGCCCTAGTCTCAACCTATAGTTCCGTGCGTGAATTATGTCAACCCACCACATTACAGAAGTAAAATCACAGTCAGATGGAGCATTCGGTAAACAGCTGAGTATCAGCTGAGTTAAAGAAAACAAACTCTTACCTTTGATGAGACCCACATGAGCCCTGTTTTCCCGTACTTCTCCCGTGTGTCTCTTATTGTCCAAATGTTCCCTGAATTTTAGCTGCATGTTTTTCCAGCATGTAATTCCGTTGTCAATAAAAAAATCGTCTCCCCTTCTTTTCCCCTTGACAATACTGTGTCGTTGCTAAAGTGACGGCACATAAGAATCGTTTTTTGACTTGCAAATGTCTGCTAACGTAGCACTTGAAACTGGCGCCGTTCTCTGGACTGCAGCTGCTCCCGCGTTAGCATTAGCATCCATCTTTTCTTCTCCCTTCTCACCGTCACGAGCTCAAATGACACTTGTCGGCCGATCTAACTCTTAACACTCACTTACAGGACTTCTGACACCATGTCGTGTTATTCTATTAAACATACACGTGAGTCCTTCTGTATTTCAATGTAAGTGTCTTTATTTTAACTCGCTCTGTAAGCTCTACAATACCGGTCTCTTGTTGTCTCGTCGTAACCTGCCCACCTGACCTGGGGGGTATTCCATCAACGTCGCTAAAGGAAAATCCTGGCTTATTTTTGATAACTCTCGCGAGACCTATCAGAATATGCCTGGATATTTGTAAGAACTCTCGCGAGATTTATCAGACTAAACCTGGATTTTCCCTTTAGCGATGTTGATGGAATACCCCCCGGATGTCACTACGGTGGCCTGTACACAATAACAATAATACCACAGTTCACATTTAGACCAATCAGGAGCCCTTGTGTCACGTCGTCAACTGAATGTCATTAATCTGATTTTGGATCAGTGGTTAGAGAGAGATGGGCGTGGATTTAGGTGCACTTTTAGTCAACATCCATTATAGCGCTGATCTAGGATCAGATATATTTTAATCAGCTAAAAAAAATTTTTTTTTTGAGAATTTTTTTTTTTTTGGGACTGAATCAATTCGTGGCGGAGGAAATTCCATCGTGGCGGCCCGCCACCAATAAATGCATGTAGAGGAAACACTGAGTAGACCAACAAAAAGCACTATAGCAGGTATCAAAGCTGTGTGCTGGTAAACCTTGTTAGGGCGTCTAGGTGAAGTTATGGGTGGTGGTGCTAATTTTTTATTTCCTGCCTTTTGCGGCTTTTGACAAGCCATAACTTCTCACTCAAAACATAGTTTTCGATCATTAATACTACTTTGTTTTGCCAAATGCTTTCTTAGGCAACACGCTACTTTGCATAACGAGATGTCAACAAGTGTCAGGACTTCCTTTCTTTCCTCAGGGGACAACGAAGCAGCTGGCCTCAGATTCCGAGTCCCGGATCTTCTGGCTCGGACTGGTCGTGTGTCCCATCATCTGGGTCATCTTCTTCTTCAGCACCCTCTTCTCCTTCAAGATTAAGTGGCTGGTTAGTTCTTTAGCTTTAGACCGGCACTTTGTCACATTACATTATGATGACATTTCAAACGTATGTCCTTGATTCCTCGCATCATATCTCTTCTGTCCTGAATTACGTCATTGGAGGAGAAGGTCCAAGGGGAGAACCCTCAGACTTTATCCTCTAATGGAGAGGACTTTTTCTCAGAACCATTCTCAAAGTCTCGTTAGTCACCATTGTAAAGATAGAGAACTTTTAAAAATTGTACAGTGTAAACGATTTAGTACTGAGAGGGAGGCGACAATAGAGGACAAAGGGAATCAAGGAAAGACTTTTGAGATTCCGCCCCCTGTTCTGACCCGCCTCTCCTCCCTGTTCTGACCCGCCTCTCCTCCCTGTTCTGACCCGCCTCTCCTCCCTGTTCTGACCCGCCTCTCCTCCCTGTTCTGACCCGCCTCTCCTCCCTGTTCTGACCCGCCTCTCCTCCCTGTTCTGACCCGCCTCTCCTCCCTGTTCTGACCCGCCTCTCCTCCCTGTTCTGACCCGCCTCTCCTCCCTGTTCTGACCCGCCTCTCCTCCCTGTTCTGACCCGCCTCTCCTCCCCAGGCTGTGGTGATCATGGGAGTGGTGCTGCAGGGGGCCAACCTGTATGGGTATGTGAAGTGTAAAGTGGGCAGCAAAACCAGCTTGAAGAGTATGGCCACTAACTACTTCGGACGGCAATTTCTCAAACAGGTAACTAGCGTTATAATGACATGACATGAGCAACTGTATAAAGATTTGTGTTTCTGCTTGTTTGATATAATTGTTGCACCCAGTAACCAATATTTATTATTATCATTATTATTATTATATTTCACATGTTTTTTTCTTTCTGGCAGGCGATGTCTAAAGAAGAGGAATCATAGAGAAGAGCGGCTCCAGGATTTTAACAGTGTTTTTGCATTATTCTGAATGATACAATGTATACATGCTTTTACTAGCAGATTAACACTGAATAGTTACTTTTGGGACATTGCATACCTTTTAGGACTTTGGAATTTAAGACTTTGCAATTTTGATACCATTTGAGGGAAATGTAGTCTTTGGATGCATTCCGTCGCCCTGTATATTTCCTCTTGTGTTTTGTTGCCTTTCATTGCTTTAAACTTTCTACACTGAATGATGTGATGTGAGAGAGAGGTCCTACAAGCAATGTATTTGTACAATATGGTGGCTGTTTAGAAGCTGAGGGGATCCAGTCCATTTGTAAATATTTATTTATGTAGAGAAATTCTGTGAAACAGGTTTTTGGTGCAAATACATTTATAACATTTTTCCCAAAAAGTGTGGCGTTTCTTTTTTCCTCAATGCCTTTGGATTTACTGAACTGTTGCCACATAGTTATTCTTTCATTGATGCGTTTGTGTTTTCTTTTCCATTTGGCCATACACATTATTCCAGAAACATCTTTCCAAATAAAGATTGCAGGGTGTGGTGAATGCCCAGGGTGTGGTGAATGCCCACACCCTACAATCTTCTTTTGCCACGGGAACAATGTGTATGGCCAAATGTAAAAGAAAACACCAAAAAACCATCAACTGACCAGTTTTACACATACACTGTTATGTCTCTGGCTGGAAATAGTTTTGATTAGATTAAATGTAAATGTTGTGACCATTCACTGATGCATAAGGTCATATGAACCAAGTAGTGGTAACCCGAAGTAGATGAGGTTGTGACATGTACTGTATTTTCCTTCAATATGAAAGGGTAGGTAGACAGTGACCCCTAGGGGAAAGCGTAGACATGACACCCCGTTGCCACAACAAAGATGGCCTTTTGCCGATGACCGAGCGTGAAGTCGGACGCGGAAGCGATATCGTGGTAGATTGCCCCGCCTCAGTGCGAATCTGGGGGTCATTGTTTTTATTTAGTTGAATAGCATTCACTAATCATATTATACCGTTTTCTCTTCATCGACATTTTGCTACACACACTCAGGATGATCCCGACCGAGGATGCGTCCGCGAGGAAGAGGGAGATAGAGGAGAAGTTAAAACAGGTCGGTCTCAGGACATGGGAAGGGAAATGGGATCAGTCTTTTAAAGCCAGCAGAGAAATAATCTAATCATATCCACAGACAGCTAAAACATCCGTTTCATTTGTTTTCAACATGAGGAATGTTGTAACCTGTGGCATTGCATAGTTGATGTGTACAATAACAACCTATACGGTGTGATATAAGACATTGTCACTCAGCAATATCCACTCGTTCCTTTATGAATTGCAGGAACAGGAAACCCTGTCATTCATCCGTGAGAACATGGAGAAGAGTGATCAGCTGACTAAAGGAATGGTATGTTACCAGTCGCCCCAATAATGTCCAGTCCATCGGCCCATGCTCTGCTCATAGACTATCCACTACTCATAATATGATTCCCCACATCACTTTAAAGTGCTACTGTTCTTTTCCTGTTGTTTCTGATGTTACCCAATATATATATTCCTACATTTTACATTTATATTGTCAAGTATATATGTAATATAAGTCATTTAGCAGACGCTTTTAGCCATAAGTGCATTTGTCAAGTAAGTGAATCAACTATACAACATACAGAATCGTAAGTAAACCCCATAAGAAAAAATTAAAACATCCATAAGAACAAGTGCCATCTGCAGTCACTGTGCGAGAAAAGGAAAACATTTATTTAAAATATATATATATATATATATTTCGCTTTCCATCTCTCCATTTGACCATTTCTCCCAGGTGTCCATCCTGTCTTCCTTTGAGAGTCGTCTGATGCAGCTGGAGAACTCCATCATCCCGGTGCACAAGCAGACAGAGAACCTGCAGAGGCTTCAGGAGAACGTAGACAAGACCCTGTCGTGCATGGACCACGTCATCAGCTACTACCACGTGGCCAAGGACACGGACAAGATCATCAGGGAGGGGTGAGACAGACAGGGGGAGGGAGAGGGGTTGCTTACCCTAAAGCATTTCATTACATTGTATCCTGTATATTGTGTACATATTACCATTACAGTTTGATTTGATCTCTGGTGTGATTGTGTTTGATCTCTGGTGTGATTGTGTTTGATCTCTGGTGTGATTGTGTTTGATCTCTGGTGTGATTGTGTTTGATCTCTTGTGTGATTGTGTTGATCTCTGGTGTGATTTGATCTGTGGTGTGATTGTGTTTGATCTCTGGTGTGATTGTGTTTGTGTTTCAGACCAACGGGCAGGCTGGATGAGTACCTTGCCTGCATCGCCAAGATCCAGAAAGCTGTAGAGTACTTCCAGGATAACAACCCTGACAGCCCGGAACTCAACACAGTGGTACAGAACTAGTACATTCACCTAACCCTAACCCTACCTCAACACAGTAGTACAGTACTAGTACACTCATATAACCCAAAATCATACTACATAATCTAACTGAGCTGGTACCATAGTTGCTGGTACCATAGTTGCTTTTTAATTTTTTTTTATTTAACCTTACTCTAACCATTTACTTAACCAAGTTAGTCTCATTGAAATGACCAATCTCCTTTACAAAAGAGAGACATAGCCAAAATAGTAGCACACAACATTTTAAAACAAAACAAAAAAAGATTTAGATCATAAAACACAAGCAATACAAGTAGATGCATCGTCTGTGTTAGCGAGAACGCTACATTTCACTGCTCTTTTTTTGGGTCTGGACAGAAAGCCCGCTTCGAGAAGGGCAAGGAGCTGCTGGAGGCGGAGTTCCGCGGCCTGCTGACCCGGTACAGTAAGCCGGTCCCGCCCATCCTCATCCTGGACGCCATCGGCGTGGACGAGGACCTGGAGGTGCAGGAGGAGGTGACGCTGGAGCACCTCCCCGAGGCCGTCCTCCAGGACATCATCTGCATCTCCAACTGGCTGGTGGAGTACGGACGCAACCAAGGTACCTGCCGCCCTCGCTCTGTCTCTAGACAATCCAAACCTTGGTAGAGGATACAGTAACAGTGTTGTGAGGGTGGTGTGAGGATGGTGTGAGGGTGGTAGTGGTGGGGGTGGTGTGAGGATGGTGTGAGGGTGGTGGTGGTGGTGGTGATGGTGGTGGTGGTGGTGGTGGCGGTGGTGGTGGCGGTGTGAGGATGGTGTGAGGATAGTGTGAGGGTGGTGTGAGGGTGGTGGTGGTGGTGGTGGTGTGAGGATAGTGTGAGGGTGGTGGTGGTGGTGTGAGGGTGGTGGTGGTGGTGGTGTGAGGGTGGTGGTGGTGGTGGTGAGGGTGGTGGTGGTGGTGGTGATGATCTTGTTGACCACGCTTCTCTCTCCACAGATCCACTCAGAATGTCTGGAGTAGGGTTGGGTACCGAAAATCGGTACCGGTATGGTACCGGTTACTTTACATTCGGTACCTACCGAACCGAATTGCAACTGAGATTTCTGTGCCTCGTTTCGGTTCCTCTCTCGCCCCCTGGTGTCCGAAACGGACGTTACATGCAACCGCACGTTCCACTCAGTGCATGTAATCCGAGACTGAATGCTCTCAAGAAGTGCGAGGCGACGCGCTTGCAAAACAGTTTTGTGATTGGTCTGAATTTAGCGGGAAATATGGATTTCAGGAAATCCCTCTCCTTTGCGTCTCTCCATCACTTTAACAACGTTTTATTGGCAGGGGAAAAGAATTGGAGTAACATTTTTATTGACAATGGATTTACATGCTGGAAAAACATGCAGCTAAAATTCAGGGAACATTTGGGCAATAAGAGACACACGAAGCTGTGGTCGCATGGTCTAATTACAAGGCAATATGCGCGGGGCAAAAATAATCTAAAATCATCACGAACAGAACGGCGGAGGTACGGGAAAACAGGGCTCATGTTGGTGTCATCAAAGGTAAAAGTTGGTTTTCTTTAACTCAGCTGATGCATTACCTTGCTGTTGGTAACCTGGTAACCTATGTTCAGTGCTGTAGTTCCCCATGTTCTGCTGCAGCTGTAGCATCAGGATATGTTGGTATTTGATCACCTTATATAAAACACCGCTCGGCATTAATGGCGTGCACTCGGAAAATCGCGTCAGTGACCACCCCGCCACTGATGTGAAAAATCCTGGATTTCTATATATATATATTTTAAAAAATCTAAAGTACCGATTTAAGTACCGTTTCGGTACCGGTACCGTTTTTAAAGTATCGATTTGGCACCGGTATCGAATAAAACCAAACGGTACCCAACCCTAGTCTGGAGAGGATGCATTAACCATGTTGTTGTTGTTGTTGTTGTTATTGTTGTGGTGGTCCTCCTTAACGGTGCTCCTCTCTGCCCTGCAGACTTCATGAACGTGTACTTCCAGATCCGGTCCAACCAACTGGACCGGTCCATCAAGGGCCTGAAGGAGCACTTCCGGAAGAGCAGCGCGTCCTCCGGCGTCCTCTACTCCCCCGCCGTGCAGACCAAGCGCAAGGACACGCCCACCAAGAAGGCGCCCAAGAGACCAGGTCGGTGGGCCAATGACTGCCCAGCTGGGAGCCATTTTGTAGCCAGAGAAGCATACTCACTCAATCACTCACTCACTCACTCACTTCTCTCCAATCTTCGCCCCATGATACAGAATCACACCCCCAACCACAAACCGCTCGGCTCTTTTCCCACCACAAAATCCGTCACGTAGAAAAAGCACCATCGTTGAGGATGATATTGTGCTGTTGATACATTGATAGTAGTGTCACACACACAGACACACACGCTTTGGATGGTCATCAGTCCAGCCTGAACACACAGTAGTCGTAATCAGTCGATTGGTTCATTTCTGTTCAGTTTGAAGTGTCCTCCGCAATCACACCCGCATCTCTATAATCACTACAATCACAGTACATGTTCTACTTGTAGTGAGTCGCCCATCATCAGTCTCATCACCACCGGGCGACTGTTCCAGCGCCCCCCCCCCCCCACCCCCCCCCCTCCATACATTCCTGTGATTTGACACCCCCCCCATCATGACTCTGACTAACCCCCCTCTTCCTCTCCTCTTCTTTTATAATCCTCCTTCTGTTTGTTATGACGATGACAGTCTACATGCCAGGTAACAAGACCAGACTTTAGTGTGTGACTCTGCCTCCGCCTCTGTGTGGCTCTGTCACATCAGCTTGCTTCTTGTTCATCGGACGCCACATTTCACCGCAAACACGGGGGCGCCATTAGCTCAGACCAATCAATTACCGATAAATAGGTAGATAGATAGATGGATAGATTAGGTTACATTCAACTTTGTTGTCATTGACAGAGTACTAAGACAAGCAAACGTAGTTCGGCGTCTAACCAGATAGGGCAAATAGTGGCATAGTGCAAAAGACATGATCACGTAGATGGTGCATGGGTGCATGGTATGACCGTGATAAAGACAAAGCTTTTAAAATGGATATTTTTATTAAAAAACAATCCACTAATCCCAGATATTGCTAGAGAGGTTGTAGTCGTAAGGGACGAAAGGAAGGTGTGGCGGTCACTTGACGTGGCGATTCTTTGACGTGTTCGCCTGCCGTGTTTTGGAGTGCTATGCTTCAGTCTTGTAGAGTTGATGTGTGTGTGGTGACTGCACTGTCTGTGTTTCCGTTTCCGTTAGTTCCGTTAGCGTTCCGTGTTTCCGTTAGTTCCGTCGCTCACAGCCTGACTCTTTTGACACTAGCTGAACCTTTTCAGTTTCCTACAACTGAATTATTATTATTTTTCTCCAACATCTGAAATTGTATGCAGCTTGTGTTTTAAAGGTCTTCACCAATACTCACCGCATGATCTTGCTACTTCCTGCCTGTGCTACAGACTATGTACAATAACATACAAGAGCATTTGCTTAATGGCTTTGTTGTTTAAATCGTTTTTTTATTTAACTTTGGATTATTTAGCACGGTATCTCGTCTATTGAAACAGACCATGTGGTCAATGTGAGTTAGTACAGGCAGGGAGAGGATTAGCATATATTGGCATTAGCATATTTCATAAACAGCATTATATTTCTGTCCTATCATCCACTTGGTTGGTGATGATGCACCACGTGCTTACTAACTCACTAACCAAGTGTTATTGTCCTGCTTGCTCCCCTTGTTTGTGTGTATTAATTCAAGTGTTTGTATGTAACATTACATAATACATCTACAAGTAACAGCATAACCATTCATTTTAGAATAATAGTCCTACTATTGAGTGAATGACCCTAATAACAATGGTGAAAATGAATGTGTATTTATTTTTTTAGTTGTATTTTATTTCTATGGCTGTTTTATGTGTTGATAATGAACCCATTAACCTGTGTATTTATGTTCTTCTTTTGACCTTTGGTGGAGTGTGCTTCGGCACCCCCCGGTGGTGTAGTACGGTGTAGCGCTGCTGTAGTTGTCTTGTCCTGTGTTGTGTAGAAACGGTGCTAGGCTGTGGTCTCCCATGCTCTACCCCCCCCTCCCCTCTCCCCTACCCCCCCCCCCCCCCCCTCACTCTCTGCAGTACTGGGATGGGTTGGCGGTGGAGGGATGTGGTGTGTTGGTGTTTCTTCACTCACTTCCTAGATCTACTCTCTTCTTTTCCCCCTCCTCCTCTTCCTCCTGTCTATCTCTAATCTCTCTCTCTGGACCCCCCCCCCCCCCCACGCCCCCACCCCCCCCTGGGAGCAGGGACCATTCGCAAGGCCCAGAACCTTCTCAAACAGTACTCACAGCATGGGCTGGATGGGAAAAAGGGGGGCTCTAACCTCACTCCTTCGGAAGGTAACGCACCTTTGTCTTCTCTCTTTTTCGGTGTCGTACTCTCTCTCTCGCTCATGCTCTCTCTCTCTCTTTCTCTATCTCTCGCTCACACTCTCTCTCTCTCTCGTTCTCTCTCTCTCTCCTCGTTCTCTCTCTCTCTCTCCTTCTCTCTCTCTCCTTCTCTCTCTCTCCTTTTCTCTCTCTCCTTCTCTCTCTTTCTCATTCTCTCTCTCTCTTTCTCTCGTTCTCTCTCTTTCTCATTCTCTCTCTTTCTCGTTCTCTCTCTCGTTCTCTCCCCCTGTCCTAGGGAACTGGTGTTACTGGTCTCTATGCTCTTCAGGTTAGGCTGTTGTTTACGTAAACAAC
>NC_137681.1:22295197-22305743 GCF_963989245.1 Nansenia antarctica | reverse complement strand
GGGCCATCATGCGTCACGACTACTCAGCGGTGCTCACCATCTTCCCCATCCTCCGGCACCTGAAGCAGACCAAGCCAGAGTTTGACACCACCCTGCAGGTACCAGACCAAGACTCTGACACCACCCTGCCGGTAGAGAACAGACCAAGCCAGACATTGATACCCCTCCCCCCAGGTACAGAACCAGAACATGCCAGACTTTGACACCACGCTCCAGGGGGTATTCCATCAACGTCTCTAAAGGAAAATCCAGGCTTATTTTGATGAGTTTCGGGAGATTTATAAAAAGGTAAGCCTGGATTTTCCTTTAGCGACATTGATGGAATACCCGCCAGGTAACAGAACCAGACCAAGCCAGACTTTGACACCACCCTGCCCACCACCACCACCACCCCAGGTGCAGAAGATAAGATGAACGAGGCGTTACTGAAACACGACGATGTCATGATGTCAGATGGAGATGCCGAGTGCTTTGTTTAGATTGTGTGGAGTGATTATTATGGTCTGCCTCCCACAGGGCACAGCTGCCAGCACAAAGAACAAGCTTCCCACTCTGATCACCTCCATGGAAACCATCGGAGCCAAGGCGTTGGAGGAGTTTGCTGACAGCATCAAGGTAAGAAAACAGTCGCGTGTCTTAACTCGGCTCTGGTGGCGTTGCCTGGCACTCTTTCTAAGAGTGGGTTGGAAGAGAACACATATTAAAGTGTATTACAGTTAGTAATGGTTGTGTTTCACTGTAAGTTCATCTCTGTCTGTCTGTCTGTCTGTCTGTCTGTCTCTCCCTCTCTCTCTCCCTTTCCCTTCCCCCTCCCTCTCCCTTTGTTTTTCCTTCTTTCTTTCTCTCTCTCCCCCCTCCCCCCCTCCCTCTCCCTCCCCCCTCTGCCTCCCCCTCTGCCTCTCTCTCTCTCTCACCCTCTCCTATATCATAGAATGATCCAGATAAGGAGTACAACATGCCTAAGGATGGAACAGTCCATGAGCTGACCAGCAACGTAAGCAGCATCCTCCCTCTCCCTTCACATCCAACCTGGTTTCACCCTGTCTGTTTTTGACTGTTCACTAAATCACCCTCCCCTGTGGCTGTGAGGACCTGTCTGATCCTGTCCTCCCCTCCCCTCCCCTCTCCTATTCCCTTCTCCTCCTCTTTCCTCTTCCCTCCTCTCTCCTCTCCTCTCCCCTTCCCGCTCTCCTCCTTTCCTCCCCCCCCCTCCCCTCTCCTCCTCCATCCTTTCCTCCAGGCGATCTTGTTCCTGCAGCAGCTGTTGGACTTCCAGGAGACAGCAGGGGCCATGCTGGCCTCTCAAGGTAGTGTGTGTGGGGGGGGGGAGGGGGGGGTCTGTGGACCGCAGACCTCATAGACACAGCGCACAAGGCTGCTATAGCAGGGTGGGACCCATCCTCCTCTCTCTCTCTCTCTGTCTGGAACCTAGTCTTGATTTGACCGGTGGGAGCACCACTGGAATTGTCGCACAAATCTCTTTATTTGTTGACATCAACGCCTCATGGCGGTGTGTTGGTTTGAGTTCTGCGTGTGTCCAGGCAGAGAGAGACGGAAGCATCCCGGGAGTAGTGATGCGTAGCAGAAGGTCATCCTTGGTGTGTGTGGTGTTGGAAGGATGGACGGTCTGTGTTCATTGTTTGTCTGTGAAACGGTCGACCATTCCATCTCTGTCATCCGGGGGGGTGGGGGGGGGTGGGGGCTGGGAGGGGACCGTGCCCACCCCCCCCCCCACCAACCTATGTTTGTACTAGAAGCCCTCCGTTCAACCCGGCATTTTTCCAACCAGAGTTGTTCTCTGGCTCCTACTTCCTACTTCCTCCACACTGTTCCTGCTTCACTTCCTGAGTCTGGACGACTGTCCTCCTCCTTCACCTCTTACCTTTCCTCCTCCTCGCCATCGCTGCCTTTCCTTTCTCGGCCACTAGAGGGAGCCCCGGAACACTGCGTAGGGAGGCTGATGTGTGTGGGACCCAAGTAGTAACCCCAAGCCTTGTTTATCTATGGTTTATATACGGTATATGAGCCAGAAGAGTGATACTAGTGATTTAAGATTTGAAATGAGATTTGATCAGGTCCGTCTTGAAAAAATAGACTTTATCTCAATGAGACTAACCTGGATAAATGAACATAAAATGAAAAAAGAATTGTGAAATATATACTTAGGAAAGTACTCTATGTATTTAGAAGTACACAACAACAACAACCACAACAACAACAACAACAACAACAAACATTCCAAGCCTAGCTAATAAGGGGCTCCCCCTGGCTCAACACGACTGCTGCATATCGCCAAAGTGCTCGGCCTAGTCCCCCCCCCATGCCTCTACACATACACCTCATACCACCTCCCACATAAGCCCTCTCACCCCCTCCTTCCCTCCCCTCCCGTCCCCCTCCCCCTTCGCCTCTCTGTCTGGCTGTGAACAGGTTGCTTAGTCTGCACTAACAAAATCTTTTCTAACCTTGTTGCACTTTGCCTTACTCTTCTTTCTCTCTCTCTCTCTTTCTCTTCTCTCTCTCTTTTGCCTTGCCTCTGCCTTATAGTACTGGGGGACACTTACAATATACCTTTAGACCCCCGAGGTAAGCAAAGGACATGGAGGGGTTATGAGCTGCTGAACCACCAAAGCGGGGGAGGGGGGGGGGGCGCGCTTTTTAATCAGGTGGCTTCTGAATGTATTATGGTCTTGAATCTCGATTGGTTATGTAAATTAACTTGATGATGATGGCTTCACGGATGCATAATGATACAGAAAAGTATTACGTTCACTCTGGTGTGTATGTGTGATGTGTGTGATTATGTACGGCCGACATATGTAGGCCACTGAAGTGCATGTTATGGAAATTAGCTTCTCACGTTACCATGGAAACGCACCCAGAGCCTATGTTTTGACTGTATTAAACTCTGTCTCAGTCTTGATGAGTCCAGGGAGATCATTTAATTGGAGTGAAACTGTGTATTTATTTCCCCAAAAGAGATCAGGGGGATATGACATTAAATAATGACACAGTTGAGGATTAATCAGGCATGATGTCATCAGAGGTTGTAGAGCTCATGTTAACACTCTTGGTTTATTTCCTTTAGTTAACGTTTTTTCTTTCTTCCCGTTTTTTCTCCAGAGAACAGTTCTTCTGCGAGTAGCTACAGCTCTGAGTTCAGCAGGAGACTCCTCAGCACATACATATGTGAGTCTGACGTGGACGGGGAGGGCTTCTGGGATCAGTTTCACTTTATAATATAATAATATACGCCATTTAGCTGACGGTTTTATCCAAACATTGCAGTGAATGCAGACATGTTTCAGTATGATCCCAGTAGGAATGGAACCCTGCTCTCTTCATTACTTGAAAGATAAAATGTGCATCTCTATAATAATATTAATAATAATAATAATAATAATAATAATAATAATAATAATAATAAGAATGATAATAATAATTATAATTTATGAATGGTTTTCCCAATACTCAAATACACTGCATTTCATGGAGAGACCAAGAATAGACAGATATATATATATATATTTTAAGTTAAAACGAAAACAACAATACAAATAGTTAATTTAGATTAAAAGCAGAACTGATCTTGGGACGGTTTCACGGACAAGGCTTAAGCCTAGTCCAGGATGAAATCACACTTGCAATGGAAAGTCTCCATTGAGGAAGCTCTTTAATCTAGGACTAGACCTAAGCCTTGTCTGTGAAACCGGCCTCTTGTGTGCTAAAATCTTTGTTCTAAGTTTACATTCTGGTTCCTGTTTTTCTTTTCAGGCAAAGTTTTGGGCAACCTGCAGCTCAACCTCCTCAGTAAATCCAAAGTGTACGAGGACTCTGCGCTCAGTGCCATCTTCCTCCACAACAACTACAACTATATCCTCAAGTCTCTGGAGAAGTAGGCTCCTCTCTTATCACTTAAGGGCTCTGCACACAGCGTGCGATTTCTGTTGCGCGTCAACGTTCCATTTTGAAGTTTGAATGGAAGTCTATGAGAACATCGCATTTACCCGCACACGGCCCCGATTTTAATCGCACGGCGAACATTCGATTCCATTCATTTTGACAGTGCGACAAAACTCGCACGCCGTGTGCTTTGTCCCATTCAAAATGAATGGAATCGAATGTTCGCCGTGCGATTAAAATCGGGGCCGTGTGCGGGTAAATGCGATGTTCTCATAGACTTCCATTCAAACTTCAAAATGGAACGTTGACGCGCAACAGAAATCGCACGCTGTGTGCAGAGCCCTTTACTCTCAAACAGATATTAGAGAAAACCTGCACAGGTGCTAAACTGCCACGCATAGTTTCCCAACTGCCACTGACTAGAACGCTGGCTTCTTGGACAAGCCTACGCCTCTGAGTCAAAATGTGATGCTTCATCATAGACATGCCTACGCCTCTGAGTCAAAATGTGATGCTTCATCATAGACATGCTTTCTTATTGTGTCTGTGTGTGTCTGACTGTGCGCCCTTGTGTGCCTGTGTGCGTGCGTGCCTGCCTGCACGTGTGTGTGTGCGTGTGCCTCTGTCTGCCCACGTGTGCGTGCGTGTGTGTGTTTATGTGTGTTTTTGTGTGTGCCTGTGTGTTCCTCAGGTCTGAGCTGATCCAGCTGGTGACGGTGACACAGAAGAAGGCAGAGAGTGCCTACAGGGAGCTGATCCAACAGCAGATCCAGATGTACCAGCGCAGGTGAAGACAGATTAATGTACTCTGGTTACAGTATAGCATCACTCCTGAGGTGTCTCCAGTGGTAGCTCAGTGTTACCTAGGACACCATGCTGAGGTGCTGATCACAGGTTCATGTCAACAGCATATTTATAGCAACTTCCAACTATCTAGATAAATAAATCTAAATCTAGCTTAAAAAGAAACCAACTGTATTTCACCGTCATTCACCGTCATTCCATAGAAACTTGTCTCAGTTTCTATGGAAACGGCCTGATTCTGTTCTTCTGATTCTGTGGATTATTACAGTCCTGCGTCTGTACCTGTGTCCAGATGTCTGTGGCCTCACCACCTCTCCTGTGTTTGTGTTGTGTGTGATGTGGTGCGTTGGCTCACGATCTTCTCTGTGGTTTCTCCTTGTAGCTGGCTGAGGGTCACAGAACACCTGACTGACCGCAACATGCCTGCCTTTCAACCTGGCACCAAGGTAGGATGGACGGACGGATGGATGGATACTTTATTTATTGAAATGCAGGCGTTACAGCAGCTCACACCACAAAACAACAACAACAACAACAAAATAAAGTGACAACTGAATAATAGGCTAAAATACAAAATAACAGACAGACCAATAGACATTTGGGACCGGAAAGAAGACAGTCTTTATGGAGGACCACTTCTCGACGCTACGCTTGACACGTGCAGCGTTCTCTCCAGGATGTTTGAACAGCGTGGCTCTGGATGGCAGTTATGTTTGAAATGTTGAAATTGTTCACAGCGTGGCACAGCGCCACTCTGACATTCTATGAGGAGAACCCTGACCGGGCATAGAGTGGTCTAACCTGGCACAGTCAGTATTCTGACATATCCAGCTGTGCACATGTCTGTGTTGTTTGTACGTGAAGAGAAGGGTTCTTGTTCCAACTGTTTGTGTTTTCTCTGTCTCTGTCTCTCCGTCTCCATCTCTCTCTCTCTCTCTCTCTCTCTCTCTCTCTCTCTCTCTCTCTCTCTCTCTCTCTCTCTCTCTCTCTCTCTCTCTCTCTCTCCTTGCCTCTCCCCAGCTGAAAGACAAAGAACGCCAGGTGATCAAGGATAAGTTTAAGGTAAGCCCCCTACAACACCACCACACAAATCCACAAAGGGACTCTTGCCTTACCACGTAAGAGTTGTTGCCTTTGGACAGTTAGTTTTAGACTCCCTGAAATGTCACAAAGATTACGTAATAGCAAACCCATGATGCCCTTCACAAAATGGCTGTCAATACCTGTGGAGGCATTTAGGAAATGGTGGAAGTTGGCATCACCTTTGAACTGTTTAAACTGTGTTGGCTGGAGATGTACTGTTATTTATTGATTTACTGTTATTTATTGCCAGAGAGAGAGAGAGAGAGAGGGAGACAATTGGGACAAGTCAAGTGAACACTGGCAAATAGTATATGTAACAGCAGCTGGTGAAAGGGGGAACAAGTCGGCAACCAATCAAAATGTTCAGACTTTTATTTCGAAAATTTAAAATTAATGTCAATGTTGTTGAAAATCAATGACACACTCTGTACATATTATGAATGAATGACTGAATGAACGAATGAATGAATGAATGAACGAACGAACGAATGAACGAATGAACGAATGAATGAACGAACGAATGAATGAATGAATGAATGAATGTACAGACGAACGCTGTGGGGCTGACATGTATGTCTCCTCCCTGCCAGGGCTTCAACGACGGCCTGGATGAGCTGTGTAAGATCCAGAAGGTCTGGGCCATCCCTGACAAGGAGCAGCGCGACGCCATCCGCCATGCCCAGAGGAGGGTGGTGTCTGAGGCCTACAGGACCTTCCTACAGCGGTGGGTCACCATCCTCATGGGATATATATACACACACACACACACACATATACAGACAGAGAGAGAGGGAGACACACACTCACTCACTCACACACACACACACACACACACACACACACACACACACACACACACACACACACACACATAGACACACAGAGAGAGAAGGAGACACACACTCACTCACTCACTCACTCACACACACACACACACACACACACACACACACTCCCTTTCTCCTCTTAGGAAATACAAATGCCTACTAAAGTTGTGTTGACACGTCTGTGTTCGTCCTCCTCCCCTCACAGGTGTGCCAACATCTCCTTCACTAAGAACCCTGAGAAGTACCACAAGTACCGACCCGAACAGGTGGAGGAGATGATCGAGAGGCTGTTTGACACCTCAGCCTGAGCCACACCCCCCCCCAGGACTCCATAACCAATCCGCAATCAACACTCAGCTCAGCTTCCTGGATCGCCCACAGTGAAGCTCCCCCCCCCCCCCCCCCCCCCCAAACACTCCCATTGCCGACAGGGTGTCTAATTATGAAATATGATCTTTTTTGTTGTATAAAGATAATGTATTTATATGTAATTGATCTCCTCTCCTCCCCTGAGCATCATGATCTAATAAAGTACAATCTGTGATTTGCTTAAATTGTGATTTGTTATGTTGCTGGTCGCCAATAGGATTATGGAGCAGTCCAGTACTGATAATTAGCCTGAGCAATTATTCACGGACAACCGCTAATCTAATATTTAAGAAGCCATTAGATGCAGAGGACTGAATTACCGGTGTTCCTCTTGTCGTTTACTCTGGTTGGAGATGCAAGGACAACAGGGGCCGGTTTCACAGACGAGGTTTAAACCTAATCTAGCCTAGATTAAAAAGCATCTTCAATGGAGATTTTACATTAAAAAGTGTGATTTAGTCCCAGGACTAGGCTCAAGCCTTGTCTGTGAAACTGGTCCTAGGAGTTTGAATAAGGTGAAACAATTTGTTCGAGATATTGTGGAGAATGATGGACCAAGCCTACTCTGAATACTTTTGTGAAACTAGTTCCCACTACCACCGTGTCCTTAAAAGACTAGGACCCTTACGGACAGACGAACAGTACTTCGCGAAATAATCCAAATGAAAATTGGGAGTGTACATTACATTTAGTCTTTTGGGAGATTGAGCTTGACACTGTCATTACGGAGGGTGAAGAGGCCTGAGGTCATTCGTGGGGTGCTGATGAGCTCTCTGAATAGGAGGAATAGTTGGGACAAATGAGGACTCTTAGATGAGGTCACAGCCAAATTTGATTTTTTTTCTAGAGAGAGAGAGAGAAGGCCGATTTTTTGCTATGAGGGGTTGAGAATCATTGAATATGCTACATCATTTTCCACGCTTTTTATTCTATTTCATCTATTTCTTCTTCTTTGTTTGAGAGGACGAATACAGCACATTGTTGATTCAGGCCTTGATTATGCAATGAGTGTTCCAGCATTGTCCCCCCCCCCTCCCCAGCCTGTCTCAAGAGTTCTATTTACCCACGCAATATGTTGGTATAGTAGGAAGGAAGGGTCCGGAGTCTAACATTAGTTTCAAGTTGCCTTGGAAACTGTCAAAACTGGAAGTGGAGCGGAGATCTTGGTGTTCTCTCTCTGTCTCTCTCTCTCTCTGAATCACCATTAAAAGATGGTTTAGCAGCATCCATGTGTATCTACAGGTCCTGCTGAGTTGTAATAATAATGAGTTCAATTAGATACAATTATTTGGCCATTTCATCCTAATCTCCCCTAGTCGTCATAAAGACATAGCTAGCTGGAGTCGTGGTGTTTTTCTTCTCGTTGCTTTTGTTCAGCAAGTAATTGCTTCATCATCTGACTGACCCATTTCGCAGAGGACACAAGCCACTCTGCGGAACCCCACCTGCGCGTCTCTCCATAAACACCCCCAGGTGATGATTTCTCCATCAAACCCCATTAGAGCGAGCTGGCCAAGAGGTACCTGACCTGCCTCAGATGGGGGGCGAACCACTCACCTTGTCTCCCCCCTCTGGGATGCAGAATGGAGAGAGCTGAGAGGGCTGTGTCGGCTCAGTGTGACGTCTCTATGATGTAACGTCTCTATGATGTAACAAGGCTTGACACACGGCCAACCCAGCAGCCTCCATGACCTCAGATGACCTCAGATGACCCAGCAGCCTCCATGACCTCTGATGACCTCTCCCTGTCCCAGCAGCCTCCATGACCTCAGATGACCTCTCCCTGTCCCAGCAGCCTCCATGACCTCTGATGACCTCTCCATGTCCCAGCAGCCTCCATGACCTCTGATGACCTCTCCCTGTCCCAGCAGCCTCCATGACCTCAGATGACCTCTCCCTGTCCCAGCAGCCTCCATGACCTCAGATGACCTCTCTATGACCCAGCAGCCTCCATGACCTCAGATGACCTCTCTATGACCCAGCAGCTCCCTGACCTCAGATGACCTCTCCATGTCCCAGCAGCCTCCAAGGCCTCAGATGACCTCTCTATGACCCAGCAGCTCCCTGACCTCAGATGACCTCTCCATGTCCCAGCAGCCTCCAAGGCCTCAGATGACCTCTCTATGTCCCAGCAGCCTTCATGACCTCAGATGACCTCTCCATGACCCAGCAGCCTCCATGACCTCAGATGACATCTCCATGACCCAGCAGCCTCCATGACCTCAGATGACATCTCCATGTCCCAGCAGCCTCCATGGCCTCAGATGACCTCTCCATGACCCAGCAGCCTCCATGGCCTCAGATGACCTCTCCATGACCCAGCAGCCTCCATGGCCTCAGATGACCTCTCCATGTCCCAGCAGCCTCCATGACCTCAGATGACCTCTCCATGTCCCAGCAGCCTCCATGACCTCTGACCCTCTGGCACGGTCATTCTAAACAGTGTTGCTTCATTGAGTAGCAGTACCACCAATTGGGCCCAAGTTTACTTTATCTCCTTGTCATGTGTAGCATGTTATTCTGAACTATGATCTGAGCATATTTATTGTCTTTATTTTTTGCTATTCTCTTTTAAATTATTTCCCCTTATTTATTGTTATTTTTTATGTCCTATGCACCAACCTCACCAAGTCAATTTCCTGTATATGCAAATATACTGCAAATATGAATGAATGAATGAATGAATGAATGGTCTTTATTGTCATTGCTATAGTACAGGTACCAAACAACGAAATTTAGGAGAAGTGGCTCCCCTGGTGCTAGGAAAGAAAAAAACACACAAAAAAAAACACAAGAAGGGAAGGAGCTGGTTTACATAAATACAGGCTATGTACACTATCCACTATACTATACTGTACAGATAGATGACTAGGGTTGTCATATTGCACATAGTGTTATTGCACATTCATTTAAAGTGTCGCAGTTTGCAGGCTTGAAATGTTCATATTTGTGCCTCAGCACTACACCGGATTTTTTCAGTCCAGCAGCTGCCATCAATCCGTCCAGACTGTCCAGGGCCCAGAACCTAGGTCTTTGCTGTGTTCAGGGCCTGGATGGCCCTGGGGTAGAAGCTGAGCTTCAGTCTGTTTGTCCTTGCGGCCATGGTCCTGTACCGCCTTTTCGAGGGCAGCCGGGCAAAGTGTTCGTACCCAGGGTGGGTTGGGTCTCTGGAGATCTTGGAGGCCTTCCTGAGACAGCGTGTGTTGTACAGCTCTTCCAGAGAGGGGAGGGGGGCGCCGGTGATCTTCTGGGCTGTTCTCACGACTCTCTGTAGCGCATTTCTCTCCGCGGTTGTGCAGCTGGAGAACCAGTTGCAGATGCCGTAGGTGAGGATGCTCTCCACTGCGCCGCGGTAGTAGGCCACCATTATCTCCTGCTTGTTGTGTTCCTTCCTGAGGACTCTCAGGAAGTAGAGCCGCTGTTGTGCCTTCTTGATGGTGGCTGCTGTGTTGTTCTTCCAGGACAGGTCATCCTGTATGTGCACCCCCAGGAATCGGAGGGCTGAGACTATGGTAAATATATACCAAATATAATAATTCTGATTCTGATATCCACACTTC
>NC_137681.1:22290197-22292697 GCF_963989245.1 Nansenia antarctica | reverse complement strand
AGGTTGTACATGCTCCACCTCGCGTTGCGTTGACCTCACGTTCTACCTGCTCCACCTCGCGTTGCGTTGACCTCACGTTCTACCTGCTCCACCGACTTTTCCTCTTCTTCCCATCTCTGGCAGCTGCTTATCGTGGCAGGAGAGCACTGGCTCTTTACACCTCCAAAGGCTTCAGAGAAGAGGAAGAGGGAGAAGATGGTGGGTTCATCCCTTGAACCAGAGGAGAAGAGAGCAGGGAGCTTTCTATCATCTGGTCCAAGAGCTCCAGCTGGATGAACAAATGTACTGGGAGTACTTTCAGGATGACCCCTAACCAGATGGACCGCCTGGTCGCCATAGCTGGCCCTGCACTTAGAAGAATGAACACAAAGTACAGGGACTCCATAGAGCCAGTGCAACGGTTGGCAGTGGCTTTGAGGCAATGGCCCATTTTATTATCAATAGATACTTACAAATAGGTAGAACATACCGGTATTTAGATTATATAGCAGTGAAATACACTTTGAACACTGTAACCCGTATTAATGAACAAAATATGAATCAGAGGTAGATTTTCCAGGGCCATCATTGTAAACGAGATTCTTGTTGATTAAGCTGCCTCATTAAACAAAGTAGTCCGGGAGCCAAAGCCTGCTTTTTTGATTAACCTTGTTTTGTCAGGTAACGTTTTTTTCTCTGCTGTTTCTTGTTGCTTGGGGGTACCTCTTCAAAATACAGGAGGGTGCCCTGTGATATTATATATGATTTTTCTCCCCATTTGTAGTTCAAATGGCAACTTGAATCTCAATGAACATGGAAGTGAACTACTGCATTCATGGGAGACCGAACCATCTCCTTCCTGTTTCCTTCCTCTGTATCCCCTGTGATATCCCTTTTCAGATATTAACCCCTTCATGCCCAAAATAGGAAAATAGGTATTTATGAGATTTCATGCAAAAAACTCAAATCAAATGCATCAAATTCAAGTTCACTCATGTTTACTCAAGAAGGAGGTCATGTACAATGTATTTTTTGTGTTACTATTCATTCATTTGGAAGAATTTTATTTAAAAAATTATGTATGGCAGTGACTTGGTTGAGGACTTGCTGGAACGGTGCATCCACATTACCAAAGGCTGATAGTTCGTACCCAGCATTCTGTCAACTTTGATGAGAGAGCCTTTTGCCAACCCATAGTAAGACGCTACGGTGTCGCCTCCCGATATGACATGGGCTGATGAAAGGTTCTTGACCATTTCTGAATGCTTGGCCGGTGTGTTGACTTGATTGTGGCCAATGTCCACTAGTGCCCTTTCCTTGCAGGGGGATTGCATGATGAGTGGTACATCCAGTCCTGCCTGAAGGTGATGGTGAAGGAGTAGGACAAACACGTCTGTGTCGTCAGAAACCACAGAGATTTGATGGGCTTCTCCAGCACACATCAGGACTTGTTGGACAATGATGGTGTCATCTTCTTCCTGCTGATCTTCTAGATCATAGCGGTTCCTTCTTTCTTCCATCTTGATCTCGATGGGGCATGGGTCCCCCCCTGTCACCACCAACTTGTGTTTGTTGTTGTTGGTGCTCCGTAGATGGAGTTGTTTGTGTACAGGGTTTAGGGTGTGGCTGTTTGTGATCATCAATCATTTGAACTAACACCTGCCAGAAACCTGGACTTCGCGTTACAATTTTTTACATTACAGTTACTGTATTCTGCCTTTGCATGGCTTGCCAAAAGATATAGAGTCATGCCAAGGCAAAAGGCAGTAACTTCAATTTCATCTTGTCACTTTAGTTTTGATCACAATAAAAAAACAGTATAATGAGAAATATGATAAAAATCCTTATTTTGATATGGATATAGAGTGACATTATTATATTATGGTGTTCTTGTGTTGTTCCAAGTATCTTATAAGATACAATTATTTAAATTATTTTGGGATAATAATTAATATGGACAATAATGTGGTTGTCTTCCACATTGCCTAGAGCAAAATCTGATTTCTGATGATTCGCAAGGCATGCTGGGAGGTAGGGCCATGGCACTGAATGTAGTCTTGTCATGAAAAATCTCCAAACAGAGCCATACTCTAAATGAAAACAAGAATTGGGACACCCCTACACGTGAACGTTCAAAACTGAGCCGAAGGGGTGTAATGGGATTGGCCCTAAATGGTCGATTCTGGTGGCTCGTAATGAATACTGGACATTAATCACAGACAATTTGATTGCCATTAAGTTGGCTGGTATACAGGCTATATGGTTTTACATCCATACTATAGAATTACTAAAACTGAATCATAACCCATCCCTGCGTACTCCCTGCCGTTTGAAGTCCTCCTTACTACCGTACTTTTCATAATGCACTTCCAACTTTTGTTTACACTTATGTGAATCTGCCTTTTTATTAGGGACATTTTCAGAAATGTCTTAAATAAATACGCTTCTGTCCTTGCTAGTTTGTAAGCTTTGGGTTGCCATGGAAATGAGAGCATGACTGACATGATGGAAGTTTATCAAA
>NC_137681.1:22282697-22285197 GCF_963989245.1 Nansenia antarctica | reverse complement strand
ATATTCGCCTTATCATACAGGTAGGAAATTCGGCTATTCCTTCCCCCCAGTCTTTCCCCAGTCCTTATCTATGTCTGGACATTCAAAAACAACAGGGATGGGTCCGAGACGACATCGCATCTCATTTGTTATGACACGTGATGTTGCAGTGGAGGAGCCAGCTCGCGCACCACTCCACCCCGACTTGGATGGACTAACAATTTGAATTACCCTCCCCTCCCCTCCCCTCCCCCCCTCCCCTCCCCTCATCCCCTCCTTTCCCCTCCCCCCTCCCCCCCCCCTCCACTCCTCACACAGACACCACCCATAACGACATGTCCCTCTCCACCCTCTGAATGATCACTCATGCACACTGATTATCTCTGATTATCTCTACATCTCCCGCAGTCTCTCTATATTTCCTGAAGTTGATAGAAACCATAAGAGCTGAAAATAGGAGGATAGGCTCATTGTAATGCATGGAATGAATGAATGAATGAATGATCTTTATTGTCATTGTAACAGGTACAACGAAATAAAAAATTGGAATGGAGGTATGGAATCAAAGTTTGATACCTCATGTATTACAATGAGCTTGTTCTCAGATGTCTGCCTCCATCAGCCTCCCCTGGTCTGCACAAATAGGCATTTGAAAGACATCTTATATCACTTTATACAGCGTGCCCTCTGATAATGCTCCTGGGTAGTTCTGTATATTTAGGGCTAGTGAACTATAGCAGTCGAGTAGTTTTCTGATTGTTGAAGACCTCTACAATGATAATATCAAACCCAGCACTCACTCAGGAATCCCTAGGAGGTTTGAACTCACTGTATGAGGTTCAAACTCAATGGATGAGGTTCAAACTCAATGGATGAGGTTCAAACTCAATGGATGAGGTTCAAACTCAATGGATGAGGTTCGATACAGTGGGAATGGGTCCTTGGTTCAAGCCCTGCTCGCAGCTAAACCCAGCATTTGCATCAATCAGTTCAAAGGAAAAAAAGTGAAAACAACCCAATTATTGCAGTCTCAAGGAGCTACTTACCTGCAAGACCAAACTATCCAACTCTCTGCCCTTCAGGGGTGATTTCAGTCCAGCAACTTTGTAGCTATGACAAGAGAGCTGACTGCCCTCTAGTGGCGGTATGGAGAAAGTGAAGATGAATGACATGCTTGATGAAACCAGTGGATTTGAGAGGGATATCATGTAATCGCCAGAGACTTCCTCGTCCCGATGCGTGTAATACCCTGGGGTGGTGGGTGTACGGTGAATACAAACCACAGCGTATTTGTCATACTCTACTACACAGATTCCAACAATGTTTGCGATGGGGTTTCTTCTTACATATTATGCACATGTAGTTGGCTGTAGCTGCTGGTGTTATCTGAAATTCCCGTTTGGGCCGGTTGATCTGTGGGCCGGTGTCCAGGTGTGCTACTTAGCAGTGCACTCGCTTGGTTAGGGTTACGGTTAGAGTTAGGATTAAGGTTAGGGTGAAAAATATGGGCCAATTTAAATAAATAGTAAATGAGCGATGCAGTCCATCACTCCATCTCCACCGGCATGTCCACCCACTGTCCACCCCCCCTCCCTCCCTGCTAACTACTATTTAATTGATTTCTATGTTGTGTAGTGCCACAACATAATTTACAATCGGAAAAAAAGTAGATTGTGTGACACATTTGAAGAGAGATCATCGTAACGTTGGGTTATAGAGCTCAGGCCAGGTCTAATGATAGCATGGGGTGACAATAACACTTCCCAGCAGACAAGAGCCAGCTGAAACCTTAAACCGGACCGCCTCGAACCTTAAACCTGACCGCCTCAAACCTTAAACCTTGCCGCCTTGACCCTTGGCCTCCATAAGCTCCATACACTGGCCAGAGATCCCCCTTCTAAGCATCCCGTCTATCTCTGGCTGAGCTCCACAGCTTGGTGCTCCGTGGACCCACTGCCCTGGCCCCAGGTCTCCCAGAGAGACTCCCTCTCTGCCGGGCAGGCATTCCTGTGTCTGATCCCTCCATCCTCACCCTTTGACTCAGGTTTTCCACAGCTATATATATATATATATATATATATATACACACACACACACACACACACACACACACACACACACTCACTCACAAGAACCGGTTGACCTTCATACGCAAACAGCTGTAGGCTACGCACAAATGCAACTGTCCGGGTCGGACTGACCCCTCCAGACTAAATTTAACGCCTTCTTTTTATATCCTGGGGGTATCCAGGAGGAAGTCGCTGCTTCGGGACGGTTGTTTCCTCTCTTGTTGTTCCTCTGGGAACTCCAATTACTCACTCAACATTCATTGGGCCAGTTTCACGGACGCAGATTAAGACTAATTCTAGACTAAATAGCATCATCAGTGGAGATTTTCCAGGCCCGTAGAGTGCTAAAGATTAGTTTAGAGTCATTTGTTGAATATACAGTAGTTAGACATGTAAACACAAATACTGTGCTTTAGTCTATGTCAAGCGGGATTGACAATTAGTCAGTTTAG
>NC_137681.1:22275197-22280197 GCF_963989245.1 Nansenia antarctica | reverse complement strand
CCGACACACACCCCCCCTCCGACCGCACACAAATGGTTTGAATAAAAGGCCTGCAAGGCTGGGCCATGGCTGCAGATGAAATCCTGAAGAGTGATAGTTTACTTAGCCTAAATACCCCCAATTAGACAAATTGAAACATTGTTGTTACGCGGTGGAAACTCAAGGACTTATTGGCGGAGGCCGCTCGCCCTGTTCCGGAAGCGAAGGCTGTGCTGCAGACTTTCGTCATGCGAAAACCGCAAGATCTGGCATGGATGGAAAGAAAGCAACGACAACATCAACAAAAGCTTCCCCCCCTCCGCCCCCCCCACTCCAAAACAAAATCAAGTGAAACACAATATGAAAATCGTCACGATGAAAACACGATGATTCACAAAGGGAGTCAGGCGCACACGTGACTTCGGTGGGGCTTCCGTAAAACCGAAAAACACGTCTGTGTCTGTCGCTGTCTGTCTGTGTCTGTCGCTGTCTGTCTGTCTGTGTCTGTCTGTCTGTCTGTCTGTCTGTCTGTGTCTGTCTGTCTGTCTGTCTGTCTGTCACTGTCTGTCTGTCTGTGTCTGTTGCTGTCTGTCTGTCTGTCTGTGTCTGTTGCTGTCTGTCTGTCTGTCTGTCTGTCTTCCATAAGTCCCTAAAAACACATCTGACCGCAAACGTTCTGTCCTGGCCTTCTGGAATGCTTTTATGATGTCATATTTTCCCCCCGCGCCATCAAACATCTCCTGGACTTCAACCTCACAGGACAGTGTCACTGTGATCTGTGTGGTCCTCTGTGGCTCAGTTGGTAGAGCACGGTGCGTAACGACACTTAGATTGTGGGTTCGATTCCCGCCTGGGACCATATATACTGAAAAAATGTATGCGCTCACTGCAATTTAAGACTCAGCTTACATCCACATCTATCTGCAGGCACCACAGTAGGTGAGTTGATGATGACTTTGATAGGAAAAAAATAAGGCCTTGAATGTTCATGTGAACATTGACCTCTAAGGGCAGAGCGATGGTGACGCCAGGTCTAGGTTCAGCCTGTACTCCTTGAGTCTATAAAGAGAAACTACAGTTCCTACAGTAGGTCTCTAACATGTGGGAACACACACACAGCCGGTCTGACTCATGCTGTAACGGTACACCAAAATGATTCTTCCAGACTAGAAATTAAGTAGCAGCAGGGACTCATAAAAGGAGCAGTAGCCGCAAGGCCTCACAACCTCCTGTTCTGCCAGGGGCCTCACAGTCTCCTCCACCAGGGGCCTCACAGTCTCCTCCACCAGGGGCCTCACAGCCTCCTCCACCAGGGGCCTCACAGCCTCCTCCTCCACCAGGGGCCTCACAGTCTCCTCCACCAGGGGCCTCACAGCCTCCTCCTCCGCCAGGGGCCTCACAGCCTCCTCCTCCACCAGGGGCCTCACAGCCTCCTCCACCAGGGGCCTCACAGTCTCCTCCACCAGGGGCCTCAAAGCCTCCTCCTCCACCAGGGGCCTCACAGTCTCCTCCACCAGGGGCCTCACAGCCTCCTCCTCCGCCAGGGGCCTCATAGTCTTCCGTGTGTGTCCAGTATTAGTGCTACTGTCTCTGGGTGTTATGGTGGACCAGGATGACGGTTGGCCTGTGAGAAGTTTCCGTCCCCCCCTGTCCTCCACAGCTGCACAGCGGCTCAGACAACAAGCCATTTTCTCCCCAATCAAGGTGATTGGGCCCCATTACCAGACGTCTGTCCTTTGAACTTGGGATGCCGTGGCCTAAGGGTTTGGGGGGGCTGCGTGTCTGTGTGTGTGTGTGTGTGAGAGTGTAAATCTGTGTGTGTGTGTGTGTGTGTCTGTTTGTCCGTCTGTTTGTCTGTGTGTTTGTGCGTGTTTGTGTGTGTTTGTGTGTGTGTGTGTGTGTGTGTGTGTGTATGTGTGTGTGTGACAGCCTGACTATGTTTGTTTGTAAGGACGTGGGCGCCAAGAACAGTACTCCCCACAAATCCACACCGGCATCCTCTCGCTGGTTTCCTCGGTAACGGTGATGCGAGCACGCATCTGCACACATCGTCAAGACCTGGAGAGGCTCACTGGCACCCTGCACCAACCTCTGCACGCACAGACACACACACACACGCACAAACACACACACACGCACAAACACACAGACACACCCACGGACAAACAGACACACACACACACACGCACACCGAGAGAGAGAGAGAGACACACACACACACACACGCACAAACACACAGACAAACAGACACACACACACACACACACAACGAGAGAGAGAGAGAGAGAGAGAGAGAGAGAGACACACACACACACACACACACACACACACATACACACACACACACACACACACACACACACACACACACACACACACACACACACAGCTCCAAGGGGGTATAGCAACAACAGGGCTGACACTAATTGAGCCTAAATCAAGGCCCTGAAATCCCCTAGAGGTCTGTGGACTTCAGCAGGAGGTGTAGAGATGAGGTGATGTGGTGTGTGTGTGTGTGTGTGGTTGCGTGTGTGTGTGTGCGTGTGAGTGTGTGTCTGTATGTCTGTATGTGTGTGTGTGTGTGTGTGTGCGTGTGTGTGGAGGGAAACTGATGGTGGCGGTGTACTAAATTAAGAAAGAAAGAGACCCCCCCACGCATCCGTGGTACTACTTTCTCAGTTCTTATTTCCATACCTTGTATGGTATGGCCAGGGGACCACAGACACTACAGGGGACCACAGACACTACAGGGGACCACAGACACTACAGGGGACCACAGACAGTGCAGGGGACCACAGACAGTGCAGGGGACACTTCCTCAGACAACACACGGCCAGCACCGCTAACGCTTCACGTTACTGCAGAATCACTCCCTATCTTCCGCCGTAGACTGAAGACCGAATCTCTACAGGCTACACCTTAACTGTCCCTCCTGAGACATCTACTTCTCTTCTTCCCTCCTGTACAGACTCTCTACTGTAAAAAAAAAAAAAAAAACTACGACTGCCAATGGCCCCTGGCCCGAGCATAGATTACTTTTTCCTGCTAAGACAGGTGAATAGATGACTCACTTACTTATGTATGTACTAATGTATTTGTTGTAAGTCGCTTTGGATAAAGGCATCTGCTAATTGCCAAAAACATTTAATGTAATGTAAAACCTACTCAGTTCATAGGAGTTCAACGCTGCTGCCTGCAAAAGAGAGAGAGAGCGAGAGAGAGAGAGAGAGAGAGAGAGAGAGAGAGAGAGAGAGAGAGAGAGAGAGAGAGAGAGAGAGAGAGAGAGAGAGAGAGAGACGATGCCCAGAAACTGTGAGGATCAACAGTAATCAGGTAGAGGCTGTTCGTGTAGACAGAGCGACATCGTCCTCACGTAACTAAAACCACAGGACCTGTTGAGCCTCAAACAACGCTCAGCTGGTCTTCTCACTGACGTCAGAGTAGCATGCGACGAACCAAGTCTTTCAGCAGAGTGGATCATCTCTCATCGTCATCATCATCATCATTTCCTCATCGCCAAAGTCACTCACGCAAAGGAAGCTAGTGTGTTTGGTTCACCCCAGGGGCTTACGGTTGCACTGCTTAGCCTTTTATATCATGTAATTCAATGTAATGTCTCCATGTTGTTGTATATATAACACACAGTAACAATACCCCCAAATGATTGTTCCAGACTAGAGTTTAAGTAGCAACAGAGACTCATAAAAGAAGCAGTGGTAACATTGTGGAGTGACACATAAGTGCATGTTTCTAATCACACTTGTACAGGAACAAAATGAGGGTTTGGAGGTATTCTTTGACCCAGGTTGGTCAAATATTTCCTTCAGCTTTATACGCAGCCCTCCACGTTGCCTCCCCGTTGACCAATTACTGCAACATATAAACTGAAATTGTTTGGCCGCCTTTCCTCAGCCTGTGTGTCTCTAATGTTTCTAGGAAATAATATATCAAATAGCTTGTTAAAAAAGTGCAAATCTCACTTTTAAAGCTGATTCGACACATACATTTCCAAAAAGAAAGGAAAACAATAAAACAAGAGAACAAAACAAACAAAAAACATCAACACATTTTCTGCGCACTAACCTGGTTTAGCTACAAATGAACTAAGACCCTAGATAGGGAGTGTGAATAGTAAATGCTAGGGAAGTGAAAATGTAATACTGGGGAAATGAATAGTGAATGCTCGGGAAGTGAATAGTGAATGCTGGGGAAGTGAATTGTCAATGCTAGGGAAGTGAATAATGAATTCTCGGGTAGTGGTAGCATGGTGGGCCACCACCACACATAGCCTAGAGAGTAACAGGTGAATTACTTAGTCATGCTCTTTACTCCTTAAGCACCACTTACGCTGCATCAAGGGGGTCTATTAAGTTTATTTGCAGCTCTCTCTCTGCCTCCCCAGGTACTCCCAACTGCCCTGACACACTAAATGTCCCTGTCCGGAGAGAGAGAGA
Source organism: Nansenia antarctica (assembly GCF_963989245.1). Classification (NCBI taxonomy): domain Eukaryota; kingdom Metazoa; phylum Chordata; class Actinopteri; order Argentiniformes; family Microstomatidae; genus Nansenia; species Nansenia antarctica. Next base: position 22,275,764 of record NC_137681.1, on the reverse strand, counting down.
GAGAGAGAGAGAGAGAGAGAGAGAGAGAGAGAGAGAGAGAGAGAGAGAGACAGGGGGAGAGAGAGGGGGGGGGGGGGGGGGAGAAAGAGGGGGCTCCCAGTACCACCCGAGGACGTCTGATTTTCCACTGGTTTTTAATGAGGATGGCAGACAGGGGGAGAGGAAACGTGCAGGGGTATTTATAGAAACGGGAGGAATGCAGGGGCCTAATTGTGCTTAGTCTATCACTCCCCTGCAGAACCTGCTGGCCATTACTCCCTCACGGGTGTTATTCAACAGAGACGCTCGTTGGAAGGGAAACCACGACCAACGGATGTTCAGGACCTAACGAGGAGACAAAGGCAAGAGAAGAGTGTGTAAAAAACAAAACAAAAAAAAATCTTCCTTCTTCTACCATGGTAACTGCCAATGTAACTGACCCTGGTCATAGCATAGATTACTTTTTCTTTCTATGACTGATGGATAGATGATTCACTTACTTTGACAAATATATTTGCTGTGTATGTGTAATACCAGTCAGATCTGACATTCTGTTGTTAATAATCTCTGATATATAATCTGTGATGA
>NC_137681.1:22250197-22270197 GCF_963989245.1 Nansenia antarctica | reverse complement strand
ACCACACTGCAAATTTCAATATTGTTGAAAATCAATGGCATACTCACTAATCAAGCCAAAATATTGCAATGCAATTCGGTGAGTAATCCCCACTACTTTACACTGACTTACTCACTGAAAACCGAATCCATTGCATTGCAATATTTTGGCTTATCTAGCGAGTGTGTCATTGATTTTCAACAACGTTGAAATTTATTGAGATTTTTCAGAATAAAAGTCAGAACCCATGGTTGGTTGCAGACGTGTTCCGGGTTTCACCAGCTGCTGTCACATAAGTTAAATCAAGGCAATATATGCTTGTTTTTGTCTACTTTTAAGATATATTTTACTTGCTTTGAAGCAATTATGAATCGATTATCCCGTAGTAGGGGGAATAGACTACACTGCAAAAAGTAAATCTGAGTAAGATGAAATATCTTAAATCAAGATATATGCCTGTTTTCTGTCTGAGCCTTTTAAGATTATTTTTGATTTTCGTTTTAAGAACATCTTGGCAAGTGACATTTTCCTGTTCTGTTGACAGATATTTTTGCTTATTTTAAGTCATATTTCCCCCCATTTTATTGCTTTTTGTTCTGTTTTTGAGAGCTCACTATTTTGCAGTGTATTTTAAGAGCCTTGTGTGCCAAAAGACTGTTTTAGCCTGCGAAAAGAGCTAAAAGCCTATAGGAATTAACTCAGAGAAGAACTGAGCCAAATCTTCAGGTCTGAGACAAGGTTACTCATTGCCGAAAGCGTGGTTTATCGAACCCCTTCTGGTTACTGTACATAGAGGTGTTCTTGATTGTCACCAGATGCCATAGGGAAGCAGTGAAGGGCAACTGCTTTTTGGTTTCCGACCCCGGTAGGGACTGGCATGCTGTGATGCTGTTGGATGTATGACCCTGGTAGGGACTGGCATGCTGTGATGCTGTTGGATGTATGTACACTACAGTACAGTCTAACCTACAGACTAGTTGTAGAAAATACCCAGAAACCCACATGAGGGAGACCAAAATAATGTCAGTACATAAAGATGACTGTGCTGTAGGGTGCCCTTTGTGTTGTCATAACAAACCCAGTGTCTGTTATGACAGACTGCTCTTAGTGTGTGTTTGTGTGTGTGTGTGTGTGCCTGTGTGTATGTGTGTGCGTGTGTCTGCAAAAGCCAGTATATCATCAGCATTGTCATAAATGACAGGTTCTTTCCTTGTGACCTAGATACAGGGGATATGCAATTACAACACAAAACCTTTTGTACTCAGCTAAATTGATTGAATTTCACTTCAGCAGCAGAGGTCAGGTCCCAGTGTCGTATGTACTGTAATATGAAGTGCGACACATGGGCAGACGATTGTAGCCTTTAGAACTTTCTTGGAAGCTTTCATCTGCAGGTACAGTGTACTGGAAACCACTAATTACAACATGAAAACAACCTGCTCATTAAAAAAAAAACGTAAAAAAAAGCCTTTTAGCCAGTTGGGGCCCCTACATGCGTGGAAACTAGTGTGCCGGTCTCAGCTCACACTTAAATGTCGCAGAGCACACATAAAACCCATAGGAAAAATACCATGCAAGTTACAGGTCTTTAATGCTAAGGCTGAGGAGCGCATCCAAAAATAACAGCTGGTATCACAGTATTTCATTAAGTTAATCCGAGGCATTACTTTTATAGTTTCTGTTCCTACGTGGCTTTAATGGCTGTGTTAAGGTTACAGTGAGGAGGATCGTACCATCGTGTTAAAGTTACAGTGAGGAGGATCGTACCATCGTGTTACAGTGAGGTAGATCGTACCATCGTGTTAAAGTTACAGTGAGGGGGATCGTACCATCATGTTACAGTGAGGGGGATCGTACCATCATGTTACAGTGAGGGGGGTCGTACCATCATGTTACAGTGAGGGGGATCGTACCATCATGTTACAGTGAGGGGGATCGTACCATCATGTTACAGTGAGGAGGATCGTACCATCATGTTACAGTGAGGAGGATCGTACCATCATGTTACAGTGAGGGGGATCGTACCATCGTGTTACAGTGAGGAGGCTCGTACCATCATGTTACAGTGAGGGGGATCGTACCATCGTGTTACAGTGAGGTGGATCGTACCATCATGTTACAGTGAGGGGGATCGTACCATCATGTTACAGTGAGGGGGATCGTACCATCATGTTACAGTGAGGAGGATCGTACCATCATGTTACAGTGAGGGGGATCGTACCATCATGTTACAGTGAGGAGGATCGTACCATCATGTTACAGTGAGGAGGATCGTACCATCGTGTTACAGTGAGGTGGATCGTACCATCATGTTACAGTGAGGAGGATCGTACCATCATGTTACAGTGAGGAGGATCGTACCATCATGTTACAGTGAGGAGGATCGTACCATCATGTTACAGTGAGGGGGATCGTACCATCATGTTACAGTGAGGGGGATCGTACCATCATGTTACAGTGAGGTGGATCGTACCATCGTGTTACACGTGTTACACCTGGCCCTGTTCACTGTGTGTGTGTGTGTGTGTCTGTATGTCTCTTTCTCTCTCTCTCAGTGTGTGTGTGTGTGTGTGTGTGTGTGTGTAGATTCTGCATGGCAGGCGCTTTGTGCCCGTGCAAAGTGAACGACCACCTTGTGCCACAGCATCCCCTCAACAGACGCCATCCCTCTTTCCTGAAGCTGAGAAACCGATGTCATTCTCTGCAACAAACAACGACACACACCAAACCACCCCAGGCCGTAGGCTATACTCCACACCTCATAAATACTTCCCTGCAAGCTTACTTCCCTAACATCTTCTAACATTACTACACAACAACAACAACAACAAAGAAAAAATGAAGCTTTCTCGAACGGCTCTCGCATACAGTTTTCAACCTCCATCCGCAACCCACAAAAGCATGCCCCCTGGGGCCACTGGTTGTTCAACGTCTGCTGTCTTTCCATGTCTTTCCCTGTCTTTCCCTGTGTTTACTGGATGTGCGCAGAGGCCCCCACCAGGGTCTGGGTCGGAGGGACCTCCGCGAGGCCCGGCCCGTGTTGATACAGTTGCCTAGCCCGAGGCCGGACAACAGCCCCCTGAGGAGAGGGGAGGGGGGGGAGAGAGGGGCCAGCGAGGCTAGAGCGGTGGACGAGGCCCCTGGCATTGGCCCTCCATTCCCTGCTTACCCCCCCCTTCCCCCCCACCACCACCCCTGACCATGGGTCACCACACTGCCCCACAACCCCCACCCCCCCCCCCCCCACAGCTGAGCTCTTAATCCTGTCCCAGTCATGCACACACACACACACACACACACACACACACACACACACACAAACACACACAACCTACTGGCCTGTATTCTCCAACTGTCCTCTGATTATTTACCTGCTTCACAGTTGCACGGTTTGATCTCTCCCCCTTTCTCTGAATGTCTGGGGGGGGGAATATATCGCAGAAAAAATAAATTCAGCTGAGTGGAGACAGACAGAGTAGGTCTCGCGCCTGTCTTCACAGGAATCGTGAGTTTACATACACAGTCTTGCCTTGCTGCAGAAGACCCGGTGTAATTCAAGTCTCCTGGTAACAATGAGCAGGCCTGTTCATACCGTATCCGATCCAATCCCACATCATCTTTTTTGTTATTTTTTACAACAAATTTTACACAACAGAGGAGAGGACCAGACCACCCTCTCTTCTACGCTGTGTTACATTACTCTGGAGGACTGTTGAAGGAAGTGAAAGATTTCTCACACAGGAAGGAGAATCTGAATCACTACCCACTTCCAATAACTCATTGGAAATCAGATCAAAGTTCAAGTGCATGGCTACGGTTTTTGCAAGGTTTTCGAAGGAATTCGGTATGTTTCCAGTCTGAAGAGATACTTCCTGAACCGTGTCTGTGTTAGTTTATTCAAGGTTGTAACTTGGCAGACAGACAGACAGACAGACAGACAGACAGACAGGAGGGGGGGTACAGCCTCTTGTAAAGCAGCGGACCGAGGCATTCTGGTCTGTAGGCGGTGACCTTCCACCCGGTTAGGTCAGTGGTGAAAACCATTTAAATCCTCACACCTAGGGAACCCAGCCAGGAATAGCAGATTCACAGACAACTGCTTCTCCCAAAACAGCAAACGTGCACAACAAGAACAGTGAAAGACGAATGGTTTGCTGTCAGACTGGGACATCACCGAGGGCTCCAGACGGATTACAAGTGACGGCGTTACATGAAGATGACGCATGGGTTAGAGGTCAAAGGTCACGTCAAACTGGGCCACTGGGTAGGGAAGTGTTGTTGATGTATTGGTGTCCTGTGTCTGACTGGGTCACACAGGTTGTAACCATAGAAACAGGAGACAGGTCATAGATGTTGTCCATACCATGTTTGGATAATGTGGGTCCATTCGAGATGTCTGACGACAGGAACAGAAAGATGTGTAAATGACCTCAGCGGTTACAGTTCATTGGCTGAGGCAATCATGTGTAGTAATGTGAAAAACACATTTAAGATAGTTAAGTAAGTAGTGTGTGCACCCAAATTCATCCTTGTAACAATACCACACATTTGTCACTACTACACATAATGAAATGTGTGTATACTGTACCAAACGGCTGACTGCTTCAACAACCACAGCGGCCAGGAGAGGTTTCACGGCATCTTTTATTTTTTATTTTTACCATGAGTGAAATAAAAAACGCTGTGTCAGTGGGCGTGTACCTGAAATGTAGCCCCCTGTCACGGTTTTTGAGCATTTTCCACATCAGCCCATTCTCAACAGGCCCATCTGACACCCAGCTATTCTTTCCACTCAGTCTCTCGCTCAGTCTCTCGCTCCTCTCTCTCTCTCTCTCTCTCTCTCTCTCTCTCTCTCTCTCTCTCTCTCTCTCTCTCTCTCTCTCTCTCTCTCTCTCCTTCTCTCTCTCTCTCACCCTGAATTAGAATAGAAAAAGCCAATCAGTGGGCCTTTCATTTTAGGGGTGAATATGGAGTCATGTCTCTCATCTTGATAACTACGCTTTTGAGTGTACTTTGTAGATTATTTACAATTTTAACCTACAATGCAATTCCAAATCTACTATAACAGAGATCTAATAAAGTTTAAACCTTTTGGAATCTCGACCCATTAGAACACATAGAATCGGAACCTTCCTGATGGAATGGGTCGGAATGTGGAAAGGTTGTGGCATGTCGTGATAATAGAGATCCAGAACATCGCTGTCGTTCTCTTCTCAGACTTTTATTATTTCGTTTAGTTATTTCTCTCTTACATAATGACATCACACAGCCTGTCACACTGTTGAGACAATTGTTACTTTGTTTATATTGTGTTATTACTCTCTCTCTCTCTCTCCCCCATCTCTCTCCCTCCCTCTTTCAGCCCATCTTTCTTTCCTTCCCCAACTCTGATTAAAGCTCATAAATCAATTTCCTATTGTCTAAGTGGAAAAGGAGGGCAGCTTTTTCCACTACTAACTCTGTCCCTCTGCTGCTGTTGGTGTGTGCTGTTCACATGGGGAGGCTGATTCAAAGCATTCAAATGTTTTCCTTCCAAATGTATTAAAAACAGCACCTTATGAAGGGAGTGGGTTTTGTGTATCAGCGAGTGTTTCTATGTGTGTGTGTGTGTGTGTGTGTGTGTGTGTGTGTGTGTGTGTGTGTGTGTGTGAGCGAGTACACAGGCATCTCGTGGGAAAGCAAGCCCAGATGTTGCCCCCTTATTTTCCATATGATGGTTGAAAGCGAATCATATTTAACTTGAAAAGCCATCAGTCTCCTTGATTAATACCTTTTGCGTGCAGACTTTTCCTTCTGATAAAAAAACAAAACAAAAGAACCCTGTATGTTTTGTGGTATACTGTAACTGCAGTATGCTATGCCTGCATGTGTGTGATTTTGTATGGTGTTTGTTTCTATCTTTGTATATTTTGGGGACACGTGGCCTAATCAGACAATGCTTGTCAATAACTCATGTCTTGACAAGGCAATTCAATATCTAAACCCAATTTATCAAAGGCTGTATGCCACCACCTTCAAGACAGACAGGCAGGCAGGCAGACAGGCAGACAGACAGACAGGCAGGCAGGCAGGCAGGCAGGCAGGCAGGCAGGCAGGCAGGCAGGCAGACAGACAGGCAGGCAGGCAGACAGGCAGACAGGCAGACAAGCAGGCAGGCAGGCAGGCAGGCAGGCAGACAGACAGGCAGGCAGACAGGCAGGCAGGCAGACAAGCAGGCAGGCAGGCAGGCAGGCAGACAGACAAGCAGGCAGGCAGGCAGGCAGGCAGGCAGGCAGGCAGGCATAGAGACAGACAGACAGATAGACAGACATACATACAGACAATACATACATACAGACACCTGTGACCCAGACACATCCCTATTCACATTTCGGAGAGTCTTTTAAGTTCCTATAATATTGTCATCTATCGCACCTGGAGTCATTCAACCAAGGCAGCGTAATCACAGACCTCCGAGTTCGGAGCGTTCAATTGATTTGAGGTCGGAAATTCCAAACAACAGAGGTGACAGGTGACAGCCAACGCTGGCCAGATATATCCGCTTTAACTTTCAATCTTGCAAAGTTTGCCACTCTCCAAAAACGTGTATCTCATGCACGAAAACAAACTGCAGTGCGTATTCAACACCTTAGAAAAACATTGTTGTTATAATTCCACTTCACTTCAGTGTAAGCTTATGAATTTCCTGCCATGCTTGTGGTTACCTTCTTGTTGACATGACATAGTTTCCCACTTCGTAATTACGAGCTCGAGGGATGGAGTTCAAATGGATTTTTCCGCACTCTGAGATCAAATTTCTGAGTTTTCCGACTTGTCTCGAACGATCCATGATTTCAGTGACGAGCTAACAAGACAAGTCACATGCAGTAAAGCGTGCTCCAATCACCACGGTTCACCAGGTCCGTAACCAGGTCCTGTGTGACTCAGTTGGTCGAGCATAGCGCTAGCAACACGTAGGTTGGGGGTTCGATTGCTGCTGGGACCATATATACAAAAAATATCTGCCTCTGTATTGTAAATCGCTTTGGAAAAGAGCATCTATTAAAAAGCATATACTGTGTATATATGTATACAGTATATGTATATATACTTTTATTTTTTGATTTCCCTGCTGATATCTCCTCCAACACAGCTCACCAGACAGGACACGGTGACATCACTCACGGATACGGTGACATCATTCATGTGTCTGGCTCTGTGACAGCTTACTCATTGATGTGGTTTCGGTCAGCTGGATCGATGAGCTTGTCGAAAATGTGAATGGAGCAGGTTGAGAGAGAGAGAAAGTGTGCGTGCGTGCATGAGAGAGAGAGGGAGAGAGAGAGAGGGGGGGTGGGGGGCAGTCGTGAGTTGTTTAATCTGTCATCATCTGAGGTTTCCAGAGGAAGCCCAGAGAAGGCCAGGAAGCTCTCCTGATGCAAGTGGTTGTAAAAAGGCATCAACAATGGTCTTACTAACAGACGCATGCATTCAGCTCAGCATCACAAGCAATATGTGACACAGTCTGATCATTTGGTCCGCATGTCGGCAACCAATCAAACTGTTTGGACTTTTCTTTTGAAACACGGAACTACGTTTCAACCTTTTTGAGAATCACAACCCAAACTCGCTAGTCAAGCCAAAATACTGCAACGAAATGGATTCGGTGAGTAATCCCCACTGCTACGTAGTTAACTACAACACTACTTTACATTGTTAGCAGGTTCACAAAACAAGCCGTGTTAGTTGACTAGTGATGTGTTATTGATTTTCAACAATGCGGAAATGTATTCCCATTTTTCGAAAGAAAAGTCAGATCATTACATCGGATCCCGACATGAGGACCAAATGATCAGACTGTGTCACATACTGTATGTGCACAGCTCAGTCCTGTGTGGATCTGCTAATAATATTGGCAGCACACAAACAAGAAAAGAGAGTCTTCCAAGTTCCCTGCCAGGGTCTGGTAAGTCAACGCGCCCCTCCCTGGAAATGGAATGAGGCCATGCTGTTCAGGAACCCAGTCATTGATCGGGACAATGGACTGCTCGCAAACTCCCAGGGTGCAAAGCAGGGACCGCACCAATCAGGTCCCTGGGAATTAACCCATGAGCGTCCCCCCCCAGTGTTTCCTAACAAGCTCAAAGGGGCAGAGTAACTTGAGAGCTAACTGATAACCATAGAAACCACTTCCCCCGGTCGCCACGGCGATTGTGTGCTAATGGGAAATTAACAAAGAAAGTAACACCCAAGCAGAAAAAGGGAAACAGTTCCTTTCTCTGATATTACAATCATGTTATGGGCGGCAGGAAGAGCCATGTCATGAAAACCATGATGCAATGGGAGTCGCTAACGGAATGTGTGCATGGATACCGCCACCACAAGTTGGACGTTCAGTCCCTGAAAGCATCCTCTATCAGCACAGACTCGCCACTGACTCAATGTGATCCGTGTAATTGCACGGTTTGATTGGCTCTCTAAAACAAAGGAATAATAATAATAATAATAATAATATATGCCATTTAGCTGACCCCTTTATCTGAAGCAACTTACATTGCAGTGAGTGCCTACATTTTTCAGTACATATGGTCCCAGCGGGAAACAAACCGTAAAACACAGTTAGCACAATGCTCTACCAACTGAGCCACAGAGGAACCAAACACCACACAATGCAACCTAAAACATTGAACCACAACAAAACAAACATGGCCACTCCCTGGATCAGGAGGGGGATGTGTATGTGTACTGTAGCCCGGAAAGAGTCGTCTCTACCTGGGTCTTTCTCCTCCTCTTCCTCCTCCTCCTGCTAACAGTACAGCCACAGGACGAGGACCAGAGCTGGGAACACCAGAGGCCTGTTTCCCAGACATAAAGAGCCCTTTCAAGTGTTGGAAAGCATCTTGACTTCGTTTAGCTCTATACTCCCAACGATTTGGATTTGAAATCAAACAATTACTATGGGGCCAAAGTACAGATTCTCAGCTTTAATTCAAAGTTTTAATTTCAGAGTACAACATCTTTTAAACATAGTCCCCCTAGTTCCAAACTGCCAGAGTATTGTGCTAAAACAAGACAAACTGCTTCCTCTATCCAATACTTATGAAGGGCACAGTAGATTAAACCTAGCCCTGGACATTTTCAATAGAAAACCAATTGAAGATGCACTTATATAGCATAAGGCTAATCTGTATCTGGGAGACCAGCCCATAGTACAGTATATCATCATACATAACCATAAAAATCAACCAAAATAAGACCATAAAAGGGCCTCCCCAGTGCACCTGGCCCACCACGGTGACGTCACCATGGCGACGCCACGCAGACCCCAGTTATGGAGGGAGTTATGGAGTTATGGAGGGATTTACATTGTCAAGTGCCTCGTAACATTGTTTTGTTGTATGGAATAACAAAAGCCATAACCATGGAAATGACTGAGGGGAGACGTTATTAAACGGGTCGCACATCATGCCAGACATTGTCCTGAGGATCAGAGGACAGTGGAGGGGTGGCGGGATGGGGGGATGAGGGGATGAGGGGATGATGAGGGGATACCGAGGGAGAAGGTCGGGGGGGGGGGGGGGGGGGGGGGGTTGCGGTCACATAAGCTGAAAAACAAAAAGCTTGTTTGGGAGAGCGGGTTGGGGTTGGGGGGGGTGGGGAGAGGAACCAGGGCGATCGGGAAGAGAGAGACACATGAGTAGTAGTTTCCGTGAGTTCACCAGCAGGCCGGGGTGTTACCATATACGAGGGGCAAGCCAGTGTTTTACTGTATACAAGGGGCAGGCCAGTAAAACATAGGGGCAGGCACTGGTGTTACTGTATACGAGGGGCAGGCTGGGGTGTTACTGTATACGAGGGGCAGGCCAGTGTGTCACTGTATACGAGGGGCAGGCCTGTGTGAGAGAGAGACACATGCACACACACACACACACACACACACACACACACACAGAGACAGAGAGAGAGAGAGAGAGAGAGAGAGAAAGAGAGAGAGAGAGAGATAGAGACAGAGACACACACAAAGACAGAGAAAGAGAGACAGAAAGAGAGAGAGAGAGAGAGAGAGAGAGAGAGAGAGAGAGAGAGAGAGAGAGAGAGAGAGAGAGAGAGAGAGACAGAGAGAGACAGAGAGAGAGCAACAGTGATGGTGAACAGCACCAGACCAGGTTGTTTAGTAGAGGGAGGAGGCTGGCGCGGGAGTCCTAAAGAAGATCAGAGCAGGTGTCTCTCCAGTCCTCAGGGCCCGTCTGGTCCACAACTGGGTTTCATCCTCGCCTTTTAATCAGCGACTGATGTTCAACAGGGTCACCACGTCCAGGATGTCGACTGCCAGACCAAACGATGGCATTAATTAATTAATTAACTAATGAAGAGAATGAAAACCAACAGATACCTTCGGTAACAAAGGAGTAGAATTTTAGAATTGAACAACACAACCGGATAACCAGATGAGTCGCGGAGGGGAGAGAGACACAAAACAGATCCAGATCCAGATCCAGATCCAGATCCAGATCCAGATCCAGATCCAGGTCTCTCTTGAAAAAGAGATCTTATCTCAAAAAGACTAATCTGGATGAATAAAGGTTAAATAGGGATGTGGTCCGGGGTGGTCCAATGGTCTACAACCATGGCCTAAAGTGCACACACATGCCCATGTCAGCATGGGTTAGAAACCGACCCCATGCCCTGCTGACATACCTTCTCCTCCTCACTTCCCTGTCTTTCTCTACTGTCTCCACCCTCCAATAAAAGCTGGAGAAAAAAAAACTACCGCACTCCCAAAAATAACCTTTAAAAAAAGAAAATACCACAGGTCATCAGGTACAAGGCTACACAGTGGGTATTGATTAGATCAGAAAAGCAGGGAGGATAGAGCGCTGAAGATCTCACCTTCCCCAGATGCTGAACATTCATACTTTCCACTCAGTGATTCGGTTCTGGACCCTCATTGCTGAGGGATTAAAATCCGGAATATCAAACGATGACAACACATTTCGTGAAAGAACTTTATTTTCATTCTTGTTATGTGCCGTACGTTGTTACTGGAATAGAACGGTGGCGCAACAACAGACAGAACATCTCTTCAAAGCTGCATTTTCTTCTTCTTCTTCTTCTTTCAAACTCCAGTTAGTGTGACAGAAAAGATTGATAACGTCTGAGATGGATTATCTGGTCATCCTAGAAAATCTCCTTTAAATAGAAGTGTGGAGAACAGCACGAGAGACCTGTCTCTGACCTGGCTGCAGGGACGGATCCAAATTATTTTCAGGTGGAGGCACAGGGGAGAACAACAGCTAAATTGGGGGGGGGGGGGACCCAAAAGCGACCACAAAAATGAAGGCCGCCACTGACCTCTCTCTTCAACATTTAGACTACTAAGTGGAAACAATTACTTGGTGTATTTATGTCTTCATCGTGTTTTGTTGGCTACATTAACTCTTTCACCTTGTAAGGAAGGTGTGACCTTTTCATTTTGCACTGTCAACAGTCAAATGTAAAAAAAATGTGTTTGTTTATGATATTCTCATCAACATCTTGCTCTTATGTGAAATTAGTAAGCTCACAAACAGTAACCTAAAGCAGATTAAGTGGGTGCAATGTATTGTGCAAGAATAACACGATTTACAGCACATTCAATTTTCACATAATTTATTACTATTATTTTTTAATAATGATAATCAACTCTTCAACTGTGTAGTAAACAAGAAATCTCACAAAATACACAGCACTCAATGCATTCTCACAGTGAAATTGAGAACAATGACAACTATATTGTATACTCTTAATCAGTAATTAGTGCTCAACTCTGTACAGTAAACATCTTAAGTGTTCTGTATAGTAATCAGTCTTAAGCAGAATAAGCAGCAGTTAATAAATTCTCAGAGTGGAAATTAAAAAGTTCTCATAATTTAGAGCATTGGTTCTCAAACCTCTCCCCGTGGACCCCCAGATGCTCCACGTGATCTGTTCCACCACCAGCACACCTGATTCAACTAATCATCAAGCCTTTGGTTAGACAAAAGCACAAGCTTGAGAACAAGCAATTATTATTTTATCATGACCAACTTCATCCAATCTTAGGAAACACAGTAGCCTATAGGGGGAAGCAGGTGTCTCAGGAGACACAGTGCTGGGGGGTAGTAGATGTCTCAAGAGGAGCAGTTAAGGTGTAGCCTGAAGAGATGGGTCTTCAGTCTCCGGTGGAAGATGGGGAGTGACTCTGCAGTTCTGACAGCCGTGGGAAGCTCATTCCACCAGCGGGGAGCCAGTATAGTGAAGAGACGTGACTCCTGTGTTGGTGTAGAGGTGGTGGTGCCAGTCGGCCAGCAGAGGTGGAGGATCAGAGTGAACGGGCTGATGTTTGGGGGGTGACCATTGCCTGCAGGTAGGCAGGGGCTGTCCTTTTTGCTACCTGGTAGGCAAGCACCAGGGTCTTGAATCTGATGCGAGCTGCTATTGGGAGCCAGTGCAGGGTGTGAAGGAGTGGGGTAACATGAGAAAATTTGGGGATGTTGAACACCAGACAGGCAGCAGCATTCTGGATGAGTTACAGAGGTCTGATGGGGGAGGCTGGGAGCCCGGCCAGGAATGCGTTGCAGTAGTTAAGGCGGGAGATGACCAGTGACTGGGTCAAGAGTTGCGCTGCTTCTCTGGTGAGGAATGGTCGTATCATTCTGATGTTGTAAAGGAAGAATTTGCAGGAGCGTGCTGTCGCTGTGATGTTCTCCGCACAGGATAGGTGGTTGTCCAGGATCACTCCAAGGTTCTTGGTTGTCTGGGAGGGGGTTACAGTAGAGTTCTCTACTGTGATGGAGAAGTCTTGGAGAGGGCAGGCTTTCCCAGGGATGAAGAGTAGCTAATGTTAGTTAATACATATGAACCGCAGGGCTAACCATATGAACACTATCAAAAGTAGTCTACAAACATAATGAAATGCATCAAATGACTTGTACTGTTAATTCATGTCACAAAAAAGTGCACGAAAACTGAGACTTGTGCCTTAAACTGAAAGCTAGCTAGCTAACGCTAATTAGTTTGATATTATTGAACGCTGAAGGCTAACTGAAGCTAAACCAGACGGACAGCTAAGCTAACCACATGAAAACATTATTCTATTAAGTGTTGTTTAAGAACATTTTCCCATGCAAATGGAACCAAATTAATTGTAACAGTAGTTTGAAAAACATTGTTGTGACTCATGCATACACGCAAGAGAGAAGGATCCAGATGCAGCTGCTGGATATACTTGAATTAGAAGGCGTGCGCGGTCAAAGCACTCAATGATTTGACCGCGCCTGCCTGGCTGAACTGTAATTACTGTAGTAACAACATTATATTGACACGTTGTTTCATAGTTATTGAGTTATCGCATGGTAAATGGAGTTTTGGAGTTGGTTCACAACACATGTATCCACTCTCTTCTGGGTCCCTCTCCTCCTCTCTCTCTCCCGTGTCCCTCTCTCTCTCTCTCTCTCTCTCTCTCTCCCCTGTCCCTCTCTCTCTCTCTCCCCTGTGCCTCTCTCTCTCTCTCTCCCCTGTCCCTCTCTCTCTCTCTCCCCTGTCCCTCTCTCTCTCTCTCTCCTGTCCCTCTCTCTCTCTCTCCCCTGTCCCTCTCTCTCTCTCTCCCCTGTCCCTCTCTCTCTCTCTCTCTCCCCTGTCCCTCTCTCTCTCTCTCCCCTGTCCCTCTCTCTCTCTCTCTCCCCTGTCCCTCTCTCTCTCTCCCCCCTGTCCCTCTCCTCACCTCCTCCATTTCTCCCCTCCTCTCTCTCTCCCCTGTCCCTCTCCCCTCCTGTCTCTATCAGACCACACGGCCTATCTGGAGTGGCAGGCCAGTGGAACATGCCCACTGACGTTCCAGCTGGGTCTAATTTGCCTTGTTTTTTTTCGTCTCCTTCTCAATTTTATTATTATTTTTAATCATAAATGTTTCCTCTCGCAGTTATGTTAATATCTGGAAATACACTGTCTCAGCCACTTATCCTTCAGAAGTGTTTGCGTGGAATGTGATTAAGCGGGGCCTGGAGAGATTGAAGCCCCGGCCCTCGCGTGGGTAGCTCGAGACAACGGTGGTGGCAAGACTTTCCAGGAATATCTCAAATAAATCAGGTGTGATAGCTGAGTGGAATTCGAGAAGAAGGCGAACGTCCTGTGCACTCTGTAGTGAAACATTCGTCTTCGAGGTGCCAGTTATAGCAATTAGGTCTCCAAAACAGAACGAAATGCCGTCCAAGCATGTGGTTTTTCCTTTTTATTTGTATTTTGTATTTGGATTCTGTTCTTTTGCCACATTGGCTTTCAAAACATTCTCTGAATCCGGGAAATTATCTTACTTACACCATTTTACACCAAAACACTTATTCTGGCTGTGTGGAGACATTTTATTTAAATGTTGTTATGTTTTCGTGAAAGAGATGTTTTTACCATAAGCCTGTTTGTTGCATCATTTCCAGGCAGTCACAACCTATTCCTCATCTACATCGTGCTAGCAACCCACCCTCATTCTCTCCATCCCTCCCTCCATCCATCTCTCCCTCCCCCCCTTCCACGACGCATCTCCAACAACACTTTTGAATAATTGTGGTGGTCAGTGCACCGGGCCAGGTCTCCAAACAGGAAAAAGTGGTGAAATTATTTCGATCAAGTGAGAGTCGATGACGGAGAGAGAGAGAGAGAGAGAGAGAGAGAGAGAGAGAGAGAGAAGAAAAAAAGCGTGAACAGACATGAAAGGAGAGGCCGAAAAATGCGCCCTTGAAGTCGACTTCACACCAGTGTTTGTTTTAGTTGCAGCTATTAAAAAAAGGAAGGCTGGAGTCACGATACGGACAGAGAAGAGCCAGTGAGAGAGAGAGAGAGAGAGAGAGAGAGAGAGAGAGAGAGAGAGAGAGAGAGAGAGAGAGAGAGAGAGAGAGAGAGAGAGAGAGAGAGAGAGAGAGAGAGAGAGAGAGAGAGAGAGAGAGAGACTACTCACTTCTTTAAAAATAAAATAAAAATCAGGTCAGGTCACAGATTTAATCCTGAGGTAATATTTTTAGCTTTGGTAGGACAGTTTGATTCATCTTTTTTCTGGTGTGTACTGGAGTCCTATGAGATCTCTGTTCTGTGGTGACTGGTTTCAGCTGTGGGGGATTAGCGTGGAGGTGAGAGATGGAGGACTTTGCATGCGGAGCAGACAGGCTTCGAGAGCGGTCACTGAGAGGTCTCAGTCTGCGCACGCTGGGGCCGCTGCCATTAGGAGCTCATTGGCTTGTCGTGCGGTGTTGAAGTTTGGAGAAAGAAAACGTAAATGGAGTGTGATTTTTGGAAGACAGACCTCGATTATGCGCCTGATTCTTTTTTTTTCTCTTCTGCCAGTGGTATCACTTTTACGCGAACGAATCCATTTCTTCTGTTGAAGGATTGTGGGGGGGGGGGATTAGGTCATTTTTATTTTCATAGTTCTCTCCTGTCCGTGTCTCGGCACACTTGACCACTCATCGCGTTGCCGTGAGACGAACCTGTCGGTTCCGAAGTTGGGTTGCCACGGGAGATGGCGTTCATTCACAAGCCCCCGTTGAAACCTTGTTGAAGCCTAGTTGAAGCCTCCATACCTCCTGATAGCAGTCCTCTGATCAAGCCTGGGTTAGGCCCATCAACCCGGGTTAGACCCTCTGCTCAACCCCGGGTTAGGCCCTCTGCTCAACTCCGGGTTAGCTCCGTGGCTAATCTCATATTTGTATTTACTGTGTGGGTTCATATACTATATCGATCTATTTAGTGCCTAAGCAACTGTAGTAGAATTATTTAAGTATCTAAATATAAAATAGCAAAAGGCAACCTGTTTTCTTCAGATTGTACAGAAAAGGTATTTCATTATCTTTTGCAAAAGGAGAACGTCCTCAGAAACAGAGGAGACATTATATTTGTATACACAGGTTACAGGCACTCCCTCAGGCAGGGTTCAGGCCAATCACAGGCATTTCCTGTCTGCATCTATGATGAAGAGGGACTAGCTGTGATGAAGAAGATGGGGGGGATTGACCCCCACTTTCTCTTAGAGACACAAAGGTGGAAAAGGAAACACAAAAGGCCAGGAACTGGTCTGGTATGACTTTAGAGTACTGGGCCTGTACAAAGGCCCAGAACTGCTCTAAATTGCTCAGTCTCTTTAGGTGCAGGTTAAAGCCCAATTTATACTTCTGCGTCGAATTTACGCGCGGCTACGCCGTAGCCTACTCCCAATTTATAGTTCTGCGTTGGTCGGTCTGCGTCGCCCTGCAATTATACCGTCACATCGCTGTAAATAAAACATGGAAATAGGTCAAAATGCGCGTCTATCATGCACACATCAGCCTAACTTAGATAGATAACTTTACATTAAATATGTCTATCATAATCCGCTGTCAAACGCCACAGGTAATCATTTATTTCTAAATAAACAGGATTGTACATCTCGTAAATGTGAATCGCGCTCCTTATGGGAAGGCTGTGCTTGACGCTTCCATGGAACTCCTTTGGAACGGTATACTCATAGCGGCATAATAGCGATAATTTTTTTATGCTTGTTGTAAAGAAAATGTCTATAATGCATTGAAATTACATTAAACTAAGATAATAAGATGGTTATCATAATGTTTCAAATCTTTATTAATAAGTAATTACAGAAAAAGTAAATTACATTTCTGTCATACATTTTTGTCTTCCGCATTTAGGCCTACGAGAGAGTCGGAATCATGTGACTACCAAGCAGACCAATCACAGTTCTTACGGTCTGCGTAGGTGTGCCGCGTAGTTACATTTTCGGAGAGGTGCGCGACAAGCTACGGCATAGGCTCCGGGCCTACGTAGGCTACGGCGTAGATTTTACGCAGAAGTATAAATTGGGCTTAAAGAGAGAAAAGAGAGCAATTAGGTCTTTGTGATCATTTAAATGTGTCGTTGTTGTCTAGCCAATGTCAAGCTTCAAGTAGAGAAACTGGTTTCATTGTCTACTAGACTGAGGTCGTCAATGTGTTAATTCTGCCCAGACAGTCTGACTGTCTAGTGACTCTTGTGAATTCAGTCTCAAAAGTAATTAATGTCGTGCCCCGCGATGGTGTAGCGGTCTAAGCACTGGCCACTAGTGCAAGCTGCCCACCGGGGACTGGGATCGTATCCCAGCTCGCCAGATCCGGATATGGCTGGGGCACACACGGGGAGCGGCATATTGGGCGCTGGACGGTATAGGAGTAGTTCCGGACAAGGATCCGTCGCGCAACAGCGCCCCCGGGGTGCCGGAATAACAGGTGCTGGGCTCGAGGAGCCAGTCAGCTAGTCTGCCTGGCGGCCTCTTCTGGGACTGCCGGCCACGGGGTCGTGCGGCGGATCCTTCGCAATAGGCAGGGGATAATTGGATGCTAGGTTGGGTTCAATTGGCTACCAAATTGGGTGAAAAAGGGATAAAATCTGAAAAAAACAAATGTACAAAAAATAAAAATAATTAATGTCTCATCAATAAATAAAATGTCTTCATCAGGCATATTATTCCGCCACACAACGTAAAACCACCATCTCATTACACGACGTAAAACCACCATCTCACCATACGTTGGCCTGGCTCGCGTTGGGCACCGCTGCTGCCACGGTGTGCCGTGCTGTTCGTGCGGATCCCCCTGAGCGGCTTATTGACTCTGTATACAAGAGTGGAGGAGTCTGGGGCTGAGCAGATAGGAAGCAGGATATCAGTGGGCCGGCTTGGCTGCTCCCTCCTGACTCACGCATGCTTGCTCTGCGTACCTCAGTGAGACCTAATTGAAGACACATTCCTCAGGGTGAGGCCTGAATTCCGAGGCTGTTTTCCCACAGCTTTGCACACACACACACACACACACACACACACACACACACACACACACACACATACACACACAGACACAACAAAATACACAACAACAAAAACAATCTCAAAAGTCATTCATAAATTCTCTTGGACTCTGTGCCCTGCCCTGCATGTGTACCCTGCCTATGTTCCCTGTTTTAAACCCAAATCTGAGGTTGTGAATGAATCACCGTGTTTACGTGGCGACCTACCCCGCAGAGTGCCTTTGGTTACCCGGCCCTAACAGTGCATGAAAATGCCGGGGTCAAGACTTCAAAGCCATGTCCTGGATTATTCCAGTCAGGAGCATGAAAATAACACTGTGACAAATACGATTCGCATGGCAGGACGCAATGTCCTCCGTCCGTTCCCATTTCCCTTGGAATCAGATTGCAGAATGTAAATGTCCCAAATTAAACCAAACCAGACCTCCTCCCCTCCGGAATGTTTGGCTCCACCGTTTTAGGCCAGGGGTTAGGGAAACAAGAGGACAGGACTTCACACCGAGATCAGAACAGAACAGACCCCTTTTTTTTCTACCTGGCAACGGCTATTACATAATGACAGGTGCATGCAGGGACAAGATACAGGATGCATTTGTCGCAGTGGAAGGTGCGGCGTGCAGCATGATGGATCTAGATGGATGTTCTGCTACTGTGATTGGCTAAGACTGTGTGTTCTGCTACTGTGATTGGCTAAGACTGTGTGTTCTGCTACTGTGATTGGCTAAGACTGTGTGTTCTGCTACTGTGATTGGCTAAGACTGTGTGTTCTGCTACTGTGATTGGCGGGGTTCAAACCCAGGTCTCCCATGTGGAAGACCCAAGCACCTATCAAGAGGACATCCTCATGTTTTTCTGACTTTCGATTCCTCGCGAAGAGAGATTGATCTCGGGGCACCTGGGTGGCGTAGCTCAATATTTAGGTATATATATAGCTCAAAATTGATTGCAGCCATTGACCTATCCTGCATGTCATCTCTCCTCTCTCTCACCCATCCTTCTTGTCAATCTCTACTGTCTCTATCCCAAGAAAGCAGAAATGCCCTAAAAACATATATATATATATATATATATATATATATATATATATTAAAAAAGAGAGCTTGATTTCAAACCACCGCAGCTACACTGCATCAGTAATTTACCCATGAGTCATAGCAGCTCCGCACACGTTATTCATGAGAGCTCCAGCCCTCTTCATTAGATGACACGTCCGACAGGGTGTTTGTTCCGACGTTCACAAGACATGTTTACAAATGCCAAATTATTGGGAGCAACGTGCATGAGATGGTACAAAACAGATTATTATTCAAATGCATTTTCAGCCCTCCGATCCGTTGACTCATTTCCCCCCGTCTGCTGACAGGCCTATGAAAGTCTGGGCTCCTCTCCTCCTCTCTGAACGGAGGTCCTACTCTCTCTCTCTCTCTCTCTCTGCCGTGCATGCTTGGAGCCTTTGGCAGGGTGCTTGAGTCAAGGGGTGGGTGGGCTGGGAGGGGGAAGGGGAGAGGTGGGGGTGGAGGGCGGAGGGAGGGAGAGGGGAGAGTGGAGAGAGGGAGAGGAATGGGGTCGGGGGGGTGGTGGTGGTGGAAGAGGAGGGTGGGGAGATGGTGGAAGGGGAAGGTGGAGAGAGAGGAATGGGGGGGGGGGGGGGGTGTAGTCAGTGTACACTGGACCAGAGCCGTGGCCGTGGACAGCTGTGAAAATAGCCCCTCAACATGAGCTAGAACCACGGCTGAGACCCTGTACTGTCCATGTGGTCCAACCTGGCCGGTACCACTACAGGTGTGGTGCATCTGGTCCCTAGGGCCACTACAGGTGAGGTTTACCTGGCCGGTAGCACTACAGGTGACCTGTTCTACAGGTGTGGTCCACCTGGCCCCCAGGACCACTACAGGTGAGGTTTACCTGGCCGGTAGCACTACAGGTGACCTGTTCTACAGGTGTGGTCCACCTGGCCCCCAGGACCACTACAGGTGAGGTCCCTCTGGCCCCCAATTAGGATTTAAGTGCCTTGCTCAAGGGCACAACGGCAGTAGTAGGCACCTTAGATATGATGCCAGCAAACCTCCCCCAGTCACCAGCTCACATCCGGCTCCCTCCTGAGACGGGGATCGATCCAGCGACCTTCCACTTGCTAGCCGGCCTCTCTAACCTCTAGGCTGCCTGCCGTTCAGGAGTTCAACTCCTGATCCAACCGACTAATC
>NC_137681.1:22232697-22240197 GCF_963989245.1 Nansenia antarctica | reverse complement strand
ATGTGGGTAAGATTTACTGTTTGGTTGTGAGTTCAAAGCCACAGCAGTAAATTCTTCATTTAGAAAAGAGGACAGGAGAAGTGAACTGTACCCTTGTTATGAGCTGAACTGTTTCTCCTGTTCCTTTTTTTTCCGCTTTTATGGCTAAAGATTAATAAGACAAGCGCTGGAACGCCTACAAAGGTAGACATTCTGGACTTCTTACTAAACGTCCCATGAAGAAGAAAAAGAAAAAAAAGATGATGAATTGTTTTCTTTTTGTAAAGGTACGGTACTGAAGGTCCGCTGGACAGTTGTCACGAGCCGCAGGGTTCTGAAGCTCCAGGGGCCACCGAGAGGCCCGGTCTGGTCCCAGATAGGCTCGGTCTGGTCTGGTCTGGTCTGGGTCTGGTCTGGTCTGGTCTGGTCTGGGTCTGGTCTGGCCTGGTCTGGTCTGGGTCTGGTCTGGTCTGGTCTGGTCTGGTCTGGTCTAGTCTAGTCTGGGTCTGGTCTGGTCTGGTCTGGTCTAGTCTGGGTCTGGTCTGGTCTGGTCTGGGTCTGGTCTGGTCTGGGTCTGGTCTGGTCTAATCTGGGTCTGGTCTGGTCTGGGTCTGGTCTGGTCTGGGTCTGGTCTGGTCTGGTCTAGTCTCTGGTCTAGTCTGGGTCTGGTCTGGTCTGGTCTGGTCTGGGTCTGGTCTGGTCTGGGTCTGGTCTGGTCTAGTCTCTGGTCTAGTCTGGGTCTGGTCTGGTCTGGTCTGGGTCTGGTCTGGTCTGGTCTGGTCTGTCTGGTCTGGTCTGGTCTGGTCTAGTCTGGGTCTGGTCTGGTCTGCTCTGGTCTAGTCTGGGTCTGGTCTGGTCTGGTCTGCTCTAGTCTCTGGTCTAGTCTGGGTCTGGTCTGGTCTGGTCTGGTCCTGGTCTGGTCTGGTCTGGTCTGGTTTGGTCGGTCTAGTCTGGGTCTGGTCTGGTCCTGGTCTCATCTGGTCTGGTCTAGTCTGGGTCTGGTCTGGTCTGGTCTGGTCTGGTCCTGGTCTCATCTGGTCTGGTCTGGTCTGGTCTGGTCCCAAATAGGCTCGGTCTGGTCTGGTCCTAGATAGGCTCGGTCTGGTCTGGTCTGGTCTGGTCTGGTCTGGTCTGGTCTGGTCTGGTCCGGCTGAGGTCTGGTCTGGTCGGTCTGGTTGGTCTGGTCGGTCTGGTCCCAGATAGGCTCAGTCTGGTCTGGTCTGGTCTGGTCTGGTCTGGTCTGGTCTGGTTTGGTCTGTTCTGGTCTGGTCTGGTCTGGTCTGGTCCTGATCTGGTCTGTTCTGGTCCTATAGGGATGATATAGGAATGATATTGGGATGATATAGGAATGATAGAGAAGCTGTTAGTTCTTTCTTGAACCCCTTACAGCTCCCCCAGCTTTCCCAAAATGACTCCCTTGATTTAGATTCTCCTATTACGCTATCTGAACTATACAAAGCTCTTTCATGCATGAATAAAGGCAAGTCACCAGGGTTAGACGGTCTACCACCTGAATTGTATCTGGCCTTTTGGTCCCAAGTTGGCCCCTTGCTGTTGGGAATGATTCATTCTGCAATCAAAAATGGCTCCTTCTCCAAAAACAACAATATAGCTATAATATCTTTGCTCTTGAAAAAGGGGAAGGACCCTACTGACTGCGGAAGCTATCGCCCCTTGTCAATTTTAAATACAGATACTAAACTGTACGCCAAAGTTCTAGCCTCTCGACTGGAACCATTTATGACTACCTTAGTGCATGAGGACCAAACAGGCTTCATTAAAAATCGCCATGCCTCAGACAATGTTCGCCGCCTTCTCCATATTATTGACTCTTCGAATATTACTGATTCAGCAAATGCTATTCTCTCACTTGATGCTGAGAAAGCCTTTGATCGTCTCGAGTGGCACTTTTTATGGGCTGTTTTACGCTATATGGGCTTTGGAGATCGTTATGTGGATATGATAAAACTACTATATTCCAACCCGACAGCAATGGTTCTGACAGGGAACACATGCTCTAAACAGTTTCCCGCAGCTCGCCCCAGGGTTGCCCTCTCTCTCCTTTGCTGTTTGCCCTATCTCTGGAACCTGTGGCCCAGGCCGTTCGCCAGTCAGTCACCCATGATCCTATTACGGTCCAGAACACCAAACATCACATATCTCTGTATGCTGATGATATCCTTCTTTTTATTCTGAATATCCCTCAGTCACTTCCTCACCTTCTAAACATCTTTAATAATTTTAGCCGAATTTCGGGTTACAAAATTAACAGGGGAAAATCAGCTCTATTGCCACTGAATGCCTCAGCTAGACAGTTAGATATCTCACTAAACATCCCAGTGGTCCAGAATATTAAATATCTAGGTAACACTATCTACCCCTCAATTTCAAACACAGTATCAATTAATCATAAGAATGTGCTGAAGGAGGTAGATTCTGATCTACAAAGGTGGAAAACTTCACCCCTCACATTTCATTCCCGTATCTCAGTTATTAAAATGAATATTCTTCGACGAATAAACTTTTTTTGGTCCATGCTCTCTCTAGCCCTACCAAGTGGTTATTGGAAGAAACTACACTCTATCTCTTCTCATTTTATATGGAGGGGGAAGAAGCCCAGACTCAAAATTCTCAACCCTCCAGAGGCTAAAAAACGAAGGGGGGTTGGGGCTACCAAACTTCGAATGGTATTATTGGTCCTTTGTGCTGCGTCCTCTCTCCACATGGTTTGATCCGGCCGCTCGTGTATCTTGGCGGCCCTTAGAGGAAAACATTGTCCATCCTCATAGGTTACAAGATGTAATATACTCTAACATTTCTATTAAACAGTCCAAATTGAAATTCGGCTCCATCATCACTGAATTAATCTCAGTTTGGCGATGCGCAGAAAAGTTCTGCAAAATCTCAACCAACTGGTACCTCCATTCGCCTATATTTTAAAATTCAATTCTCCAGTTGGGAGGGCGTCCAATCTCATTTCCCCAGTGGAGTGACAAGGGAGTTCACACATTCTCAGATTTATTTGGGGCTGAGGGTCTCCGCTCATTCCAAGACATTCAGAGAAACTTTAATTTACCGGGTACGTCCTTTTTTTTCTACCTTCAATTACGTACAGCTATGCGCACATACGGGGTACCCTGGAATAGCTCATTAGACATGCATCCATTTCACATAGCATTCACCAGACCCAGGGGTCAGGTCTCAGCTCTTTACTCCATCCTGGTTAAGGCTTCTTTAAAACCATTACACATTGACAGAGTGTGGAAAGACACTTTATCACACAATAACTTAAATTGGCAATTAATTTGGCAAAACATATCCCTTTCCTCCAGAAATCCCAACCACCAGGTTATCCATTTCAATTTTACTCATAGGACATACTTCACTCCATAGCGGGTGGGTTGGAGGTTTGTGGCGGGAGGGACATGTGTGGGAGGAGGGGGAGGTAGGGGACTGCTGGGGTAAAGGGAGATTGGGAGAGGGGGGGGGGGGGGGGGAGGTTTCTACTGGATTTTTGTTATTCTATTTCTCTTTTGTTCATTTACATGTTACCACTCCCTTGTACCATTCCCTGAAGAAAAATCAATAAAAAAATGATCACAAAAAAAAAGGAATGATAGAGGAATGATATAGGAATGATATACAGTCATGTGAAAACATTTTGAACATCCCATGAAATATTAACTTCTTTTTTAAGACATAAAAGAAATATGGACATATCAATATTTGGTCTTCTTTCAAACAATATCTATATTTAAAGGTGATGTAATTGAACCAAAAACAATGAAAATATAACTGTGTTATCACTTATTAATGTGGGGTACACACATAAGGATTTTCAGGGCGATTTTCGGATGTCTGAAAACGACAGAAAACGACAGAAAACGCCAGATTATCAGATGGATCTTAACATTTTCCTATAACAAAATCGTGTGGTGTGAGGTGTGTTAAGAGTCAATCAATTGTCAATTGTCAATTGGCTAGGTGCACGATCTCACTACTTCCTGAAAGGCAACTGGCATGAACATATCCTGTCTCACTCTATTGGTTTAATTGATTAATCAGCTGTGCACTGTGTGTTCCAATGGTTTACCGCACAGCTGATTAATCAATTAAACCAATAGAGCATCGTTTCTCAACGGGGGCGGTACCGCCCCCCAGGGGGCGTTCAGACAACATCGGGGGGCGCTGGAACAGATATTAAAAAAAGGGGGGCGTTGAGGTGTTCTTGGGGGGCGTTCGCGCATTAAGTATTTTTCTCATGAAAAACAGCTGTGTTATTACGGGCACATTCGTAAATGCACGATAGCTGAATGTCACGATGAACGGTCAGTTCGCTCGGACAAACCGTGTTTCGGTCGACTGTTCGACCCTGCTGGCTGCCTGTCCCGCCCTAATGCGAGCCACGGCCGCTGCTATTGGTTGATAGAACGACATGTAGAAATGTGATTGGCTGAGCGGGAAGCCTTTTCTAAAAAGCTGCTAGTTTGGTTGCAGTGCGCCGTAGAGCCCTACACGTGCCCATCTCTGAGCGCTCTGAACTTGGCCGGGCTCTGTGATGCAGACACACGTAGCGCAGCGCCCCAAAAAATAAAAGTGAGAGTGTCATCAAGAAGATGAAGCTAAAAACTCAGCTAGCAAAGGCAGAGCTTTTGATAGTTTCCAATGTGTCTGGGTAAGCTGCATTGTTGAAGAATCTTGACAGTTCATGTACAGTGCAGAAATTGCAATACTATGCTACGATAGAAAGAACCCCGGTTCATCCCATCTCAGCCATCTGTAACATCATGTTGACCAATGCCCAACTTCTATGAGTGTTTTCCTTGTAGGCTATGCTTGAGTGACATATGTTTCAGTTTGTGGGCTCATTGTAATTGTTGCGTTCGCTTCGTTCGCTTCCTTTCAATACAGCTTATTTAATTTAGTTAAAATGAGTGCTAATACCATACCACCATACCAGAACATCACAGCAGGAACAACCTATCTCAAAAAAGCGATCGTAATAAACCAGTCCTGAAAGTTCTCTGTCGCTTACCAATAATCGAACCTAGAGAAATCAGCTACGAATGTCCCCTCCCCTCGCAGGTTCATTACAGTATATTACATAAATGTATTACTGTTAAGTGTTGTTGTGGATGTTATCCCTAGTGCCATTCTGAGGTTAGCATTGCGATGTGTTTGCAAACTAAAATACGATCGCTTTTTTGTGATATGTTGCTCCTCTTGTGATGTCCTGGAAACGAACGCATCAGCTGCAGCGTCTTTTGTATTGATCAGCTGTCATCAGTGTTATTACGGGTACGTTCGTAAATGCACAAACGGTCAGTTCGCTCGGACAAAACCGTGTTTTCAGTCAGAGCGCCCATCTCTGAGCGCTCCCAGAGCGCAGAGCTCTGAACTTTGGAACTTTGTTATGTTTTGATATGTTTTGATATGAGAAATTCGAAGTGGTCAGTTTATGAAAATAATACCATAGAATACTAAATAAAATATTAAAATAATAGCCCCCTAGCGTTTGCCGCCATATTGTGACCCCCCCCCCCCAAAGTCCAATCAAAAATGAATAAATATTAGCATCATAAAACAGCAATTTGGAGAAATGCAACACCAGCACACTTAAAAAAAACTAACAATGTTAGTTGTAATGTACAGTTCTGCAGCCTACTGTTTGTTCTGCATCGGACATGTGTGAAATTGCTGCTGTTCCGTAACAGTCTGTTTGTATTCTCTGATGTTGTCTGAGTTTGTTTAACACTCAGAAACAGCATTTTTATTCACATTCACATGGCTTTTCTGCTCTCTGGTAAACTAATGATAATGATATTCCAACTGCCCAGTTAAATCCAATCTATTATTTGGCATTCAGTGACATGCTTTTTAAATTATATAACACAGAATATTAGTCAACATTAATATTTAGGGAAGAAAATAAGCCAACTTTTTTTGATGGGGGGGCGGTAAGAGGCCTGGATAATGGACAGGGGGGCGCTGGCTCAAAAAAGGTTGAGAACCACTGCAATAGAGTGAGACAGGATATGTTCATGCCAGTTGCCTTTCAGGAAGTAGTGAGATTGTGCACCTAGCCTATTGACTCTCCCGACAACCTGCTCGGAAAATGGGCTTGGGGAACGACACATTCCGGACTCTCTAGACTCGAGTCTCGTTCCCCAAGCCAGAAATCTCGCGTGAACCCATCCTTTTAATATTGCCTTTAAATTACAAAATAATTAAATTAAGATTATGTAATGATTAAAGCACTTTGAGCCGCAACGTTTGCAGGAAAAGCGCTATACAAATAAAGTTATTATTATTATTATTATCTAACGTAGTACCCTGACTGACCTGTACGAGACAACCATGTGCGACAGGGCAAATAAAGTGCAAAATAACGAAAAGAAGAAGTCAGCTCGCTTCTTGATTGGCTACGTTATAGTTGGACTCGCGAGCAGGGTTGCCAGATGGAAATGACATTTTCCCCCCTAACCACGGTCTAAAACCGCTAATTCCACCAAACAATCTGGCAACCCTATGATTTCTGGTCGTAATTATTGAACACATTTCACATTTACGATTGCCGGCCACGCCCATTTTCCGAGCAGGTTGTCGGGAGAGACAATTGACAATTGATTGACTCTTAACACACCTCACACCCCAGGATTCTGTTATAGGAAAATGTTAAGAGCCATCTGATAACCGGGCGTTTTCTGTTGTTTTCAGCCATCCGAAAATCGCTGAAATCGCAGAAAATCCTTATGTGTGTACCCCGCTTTAACGAAAAATGGTCAAAGATGCAAATTCCTACTGATGAAAAAGTTAGGACACCCTAAGCCCTAATAGCTGATATTGCCCATTGCTTTGGCTGAAATAACCTCAATTAGACATTCCCTATAACTGTCTACCAGTTTCTGACATCAATTGGGAGAAAGGTTTTCCCACTCCTCCATGCAGAATTCTTTCAGCTGTGTGATGTTTGAGGGGTGTCTTTCATGCACAGCCAGTTTCAAATCACTCCACAGCATCTCAATAGGATTAAGATTGATTCTAGAACTCAATTTATTTATTTTGAGCCATTCCTTCGTGGATGTACTGGAATGTTTCTTGGTCATTGTCATGTTGCATGGTCCATATCCGCTTCAGCTTACATTTTTGGAAAGATGGTCTCACATTTTCCTCAAGAACCCTCTGACACAATAAAGAATTCATAGTGGATTCTGTGATGGTGAACTGGCCAGGCCCCGCTGCAGCAAAGCAGCCCCAAACCATGACATTTCCACCCCCATGCTTCACAGTTGGTATGAGGCTCTTGAGCTCAAATGCTGTCTTTGGTTTGCGCCAAACATGTCTTCTGTTAGTGTGCCCAAATAATTCAACTTTAGATTCATTGGTTTGTTTCGGTATTCTCTGGCAAACTTTTGACTTGCCCTGATGGGATTTTTGGACAGCAAGGGTTTTCTCCTTGTCCACCTCCCATGAAAAACAAACATTCTTATGGTAGATGCAGGTACTTTGACATCCACTGTG
>NC_137681.1:22202697-22227697 GCF_963989245.1 Nansenia antarctica | reverse complement strand
GCGCAGCTGCGGGGACCGTAGCCCCTGGCGGAGCCCCATCCCAGCCAGGCCTGAGGCCCCCGATCTGGGGCGACCTCTGACCCCCGCTGAGGGAGAGTGAGACGGAAACGAGAGCGTTCTAATGAGCGCTCAACATCGGCTGATCACGTAGACGTATGGACGTGCGTAGTAGTGTGGAGAGTACTGTATGAGTACTGCATGAGTACCGTATGAGTAGTGAGAGTACTGTATGGGTAGTGAGAGTACTGTATGAGTATTGTATGAGTAGTGTATGAGTAGTGAGAGTATTGTATGGGTAGTGAGTGTACTGTATGAGTAGTGAGAGTACTGAGAGTACTGTATGAGTACTGTATGAGTACTGAGAGTATTGTATGAGTGCTGTATGAGTACTGAGAGTAGTGAGAGTACTGTATGATTACTGAGAGAAGTGAGAATACTGTATGATTACTGAGAGTATTGTATGAGTACTGTATGAGTACTGTATGAGTACTGAGAGTACTGTATGATTACTGAGAGTATTGTATGAGTACTGAGAGTACTGTATGTGTATTGAGATTACTGCATGAGTACTGGGAGTACTGTATAAGTGGGTGGATGAATGTGTACAGAATGAATGTGAACGGTGAGAGACGTTTGTTTTAGCTGATGTTCCTTGTGTCTTGTGTCATCCTGTTAGCCATTAATAGCTATGACTCCAGGGTACATGTGCATGCATAAAACATACGTAGCAAAGGTGAAGAAGAAGAAGAAGAAGACGGAAAAAGAAAACATATCGGCACCTTATTGTCAATGACAAAATGTTTCACCAGGTTACGTTGTTGTGGCCAATGAGTAGCCAGACTGAACATCCCTGTCATGTTGTGTGCGTCTCAACTGTAAAGGTCGAAGAGAAAGAGGGTTGTGAAGCTCACAGGACATGCAGTGTATATGCCTGAAGAGGGTAGTAAAGAGAATGAGAGAACCATGAGACTCCCTGTGAGAGTCAATAGAGGGGAATATAGTAAGAGAAAACTAGAAAACGAGGTCCCAGAAGAAACTCCTGTGGGCTTGCAAAGTCTTATTTCGGTAGTGGGAAAAAGTTTTTGAGATGTTTTTTTGGACGACAGAGAGATAGATTTGTTGGGTAGTTGAAAGAAAGTGAGGTAGTCGTATTACGGTAGCGGGTAAAGTTGAAACAGAGGCAGGGAGAGAGAGTGAGAGAGAGCGAGAGAGGGGATGAGGAGGAGAAAGAGAGAGAGAGAGAGAGAGAGAGAGAGAGGAGGGGCAAAAGGCGCTGCCAGAATGTGTGCTGTCACTGTGTTTTGGCCAGGCGTGTTGGGTCTTTATTGACAGCGGTCTTCCCTCCACCGCTCTGACCCTGTCCAGCGGCCGGCCTCGGTACCGCCCAGGTCAGGCCCTTCTGACTGGGACCGGGCCAGACCACCACACGCTGGCTGCCAGGGGCTCTGGTACAGTGCTACAGTCATTATGTCCACTGGGAAAGTGGCTCTGCAGACTTTTTTTTCCACTTGTTTCTCTCTCTGTTTCTGTTTCTATCTCTCTCCCCCCCCCCCCCCCCTCTCTCTCTCTCTCTATCTGCCACTTTCTCTCTCTCTATCTCTCTCTATCTCTGTCTGACCCTCTTCCTCTTTCTCTACCCCTCCCCCTCTCGCTGTCTCTCTCTGTCTAGTCTCTCGCTTCCTCCCGATCTCTCTCTCTCACTTTCTCTCGCTCTCTTTCTCTCTCTCTCTCTCTGTCTCTCTCTACCCCTCCCCCCTCTCTCCCTCCCCCCCTCTCTCTTCCTACAGCTGAACATCCCAGTTGTAGATAGCTCTCCAAAGCCCATAAATCTCATTGCCTTTCAGCGCAAGTCTTTATTGCTTTCCCCTCAATGCGCTCTCGCTCACACAAGGCAGGGCTTCTCCACTACTGACTCAACACTCACTTCAGAGGCTCCTCCACTAAGTGATGTACTGTACTGTATTTGATCCGAGTCACAGTCGTTTTCTACGGCACCAGACTTCAGACCTGCCCAAGTGCTTTTGGCTGCTGGGGCTCAGATCCTGGCCTACTCTCCTGGCCTCCCCAGCAGCGGGCTGGATCATCCATAGCGCTGGGAGAATCTTTGGTGGGCCGGTCGACCTGTGAGCTGCGGGCTGGTGGTAAAGAAAGATATGGGCCGAAAAAAAGAGAGAAATAAAAGAGTGAATGAACAACGCAGCCCACTGCTCCATCTCCTCTGGCATGTCCATTCCTCCTATCCGCCCTGAACATCCCAGTTGTAGATAGCTCTACAAGATAGCTCTACAAGAGCCTGGTTGGGTGAAAGTCCAGGGCTGTTTTGTAGCGCCAATCCATCCCTGCTGTCCTCCACTGCCTCTGGTCCTGCCCTGCCCCGCTGTCCTCCACTGCCTCTGGCCCTGCCCCGCCCTGCTGTCCTCCACTGCCTCTGGCCCTGCCCCGCTGTCCTCCACTGCCTCTGGCCCTGCCCCGCTGTCCTCCACTGCCTCTGGCCCTGCCCCGCTGTCCTCCACTGCCTCTGGCCCTGCCCTGCCCTGCTATCCTCCACTGCCTCTGGCCCTGCCCTGCCCTGCTGTCCTCCACTGCCTCTGGTCCTGCCCCGCTGTCCTCCACTGCCTCTGGTCCTGCCCTGCCTTGCTGTCCTCCACTGCCTCTGGTCCTGCCCTGCCCCGCTGTCCTCCACTGCCTCTGGTCCTGCCCTGCCCCGCTGTCCTCCACTGCCTCTGGTCCTGCCCTGCCTTGCTGTCCTCCACTGCCTCTGGCCCTGCCCTGCCCTGCTGTCCTCCACTGCCTCTGGCCCTGCCCTGCCCTGCTATCCTCCACTGCCTCTGGCCCTGCCCTGCCCTGCTGTCCTCCACTGCCTCTGGTCCTGCCCTGCCGTGCTGTCCTCCACTGCCTCTGGCCCTGCCCTGCTGTCCTCCACTGCCTCTGGCCCTGCCCTGCCCTGCTATCCTCCACTGCCTCTGGTCCTGCCCCGCTGTCCTCCACTGCCTCTGGTCCTGCCCCGCTGTCCTCCACTGCCTCTTGTCCTGCCCCGCTGTCCTCCACTGCCTCTGGTCCTGCCCTGCCCTGCTGTCCTCCACTGCCTCTGGTCCTGGCCTGCCCCGCTGTCCTCCACTGCCTCTGGCCCTGCCCCGCTGTCCTCCACTGCCTCTGGGCCTGCCCCGCTGTCCTCCACTGTCTCTGGTCCTGCTCTTCCCTGCTGCTCGCCCCAGCCCAGTGTTCTGGTTCCTCTCAAGGTTTCTTCCTACCTTATAATGTTCTTGTTCAGATCTCCCAGTTTGTCCCAGTTTCAAGCTGGGTGTCTGTAAACCCCCCCCCGCAAACCATCCCCTACCCCGCCCTGCCAGCCCACCAAAGTTGGTTCTGGTGCTGGGCCTGATGCACATACAGTACATGTGCGCATGCATGAACGTGCGGTACACTTAAGGGTCTGGTCACCCTACCTTTGCTGGATTTGGGGGGATTTAGACCCAGATGGCTACATAAACCCATTCAACGGTATTGATGATTGATGGTGGTCTCCGATCACACTTGATTGGAGTCAAGAAAACACGGCGGTTATTCATATTTCCACTTTGGTGGAATATTTGAGAAACAGAAGCTGGGGCTTATCTCGACTCGGCGATCAAAAAAGGTATCTGCCCCAAAGTTGCTGACTCTGCTATACTGAAACGAGTGGAAAGCAGTGGAAAATCCTAATGGCTGGAAACACTTACTGTACAGGAGCCTCCACTCTCCTCCACTGTGTCGAACTACAAATAAACTCCAGAGAATTTTCCAAAGCTATGTCGAAGTCAAATGAACGAAAGAAAGAAGGAATCTACGGAAATAAAAAAATACCTTTCATTTGTTTTAGTTTTTCATGCTCTCATACTCACGCTCTCATACATTTACATTCACATACTGTCCAGGCTGAGAAGGTAGAATTATTTCCGACTTTGACTCTGAAAATGAGACAGACTTGGGGAGCATTGGTTTGGCCTGACATGCCCAAATGTTGGTGTAGAGAGGAATTGCAGAGTTTCATGATTAGAACTAAAACAATTGTGAATTAACTGTTTAATTGATGTGGTAAATACAGCACTCCTAGTGGCCAACAGAAGAAATGACTCCAGATCCTTCATTGACATCCAGGGCAGAGGGCCGACTCTTCTCCCAGCCTGTGGCAGTGGGGTTACATAATGGAACTTACTGTAAGATTCACTCTCACTCTAAAAAGCCCTGTTAACTCATTGAGTGCCGATGTGAATGAAGTCGCCCAAACTGTCAACATTCCAGAGTGCCAAAGATGCTTCATTTTGTAGCCAATCAGAGTGTTGTTGCTAGGTAAACACTATAAAAATCATTAGGCATTCTAGGCGATGAGTGTTCCGGATGACTTTGGCAGTTGGTGAGTTCCACAGGGTTACACCTAATTGAGGTGTTCTCTACTGTAGTTCAAATCCTTTCCCCCCATTTTCATTTTGGGCAGACTCACACAAAGTCACATAAAATAAACAGTTCTAATGATTTTTCCTGGTCTGGTCTTTGTGGTGATGAGAGTCTCTGCAGGTCAAAGTCGTGATCCAAATTAACTTGACTGTCTGGAAAAGGACGCACAAAGAATTCAAAATATCACAAATGACGAAGGCCCTCACGTTGACTCCAGCGCAAAGTTTAACTGGCTGACAAATGAATAACAGGGGTGGTCAGGGACCAGATGTCCAAAAACAAGCTGCATTCTCAGCCTGCATTCGGACTAACAATGTTACATAACCAACAACATATCATTGTCCTACATTCATTAGAATCCCTGTCATTAGCAATAGTTCACTTTTGAATAATATTCATATTATGAACATTTAGCAGAACAGCACCTTTGATTTGAATATTGATGCACTGTTGCCCAGGTGACATTTTCGATCTTTAATATTTCTCCAGCCCCTAGGACTTTGACCCTGAATAGTCATCGCCAGTCAGCAGCTAGTATATGTCCCTGCTGTGTGGATACTGTAGTCTGCCCACCTCACAGTGTGCTGTCCTACCAGATGTACAGTAAGTAGAACAGTATTATTATGAATTATAATTATAATAATAACAATAATAATAATAATAATAATAATTATTATTATTATTATTATCTCTGTATTTGCTGCCTTGAGATTTACAAAGTATTTGCAGTGACTCTTGTTGTTACATGTTCTGCTTGGCCAAACAAGATTAGCATTGGTGGTGTGTGTGTGTGTGTGTGTGTGTGTGTGTGTGTGTGTGTGTGTGTGTGTGTGTGTGTGTGTGTGTGTGTGCGTGCGTGGGGGAGGGGCGTCTCTCTTTAAAACCACCTGAAGAATTTCTAATACCATACCCTCTGCTAAAGAATGCAGCTGATCTGCAAAAGGATCAACTTCACAGAGACGCTTAAAAAGAATGATATTTTTAGTGCAGCTGTAATCGCATCATAGACATATCCAAAACATTTCCAAAAGAGAGAGCAGCGCAAAAGTGGATTAACCAATCTTTGCAGAGGCAAAATATTTTGACCCAGCACGAACCAGTTCATGAACTTAGGTAAATGAAAGACAGGAAGTAACAAAGGTGATAATATATATCTACAACGCTAACGTGCAATCTAATTGAGCTTTGTTTGTTTGTGTTTGTTTGTTAAAATGCACTGTTAACTTGCAACCACACTGGTTGAGAGTATTTTACAGTGTCATTCCACAACGTCTATAATCTATCTGAACCTCACTATCATCAATGTTATTGTTGCTTTTGAAGGGAAGCAATTACAAGTGCATAAAAAACAGACTGCGACAAATGCAAGAAAGAAAAAAAGACAGAAAGACAGAAAGAGGAGGGGATGTAAAAAAGTAAAAAAAGAAAGAATAATAATGCAACAAAACAAACATACAACAACAACAGAAAAACGGTTGAGATGGAAAACCCTGCGCGGTTAGCCAAGTGGTCCGGTCTCATTCCGGGCCAGGATAAAGTAGCTGTTTCCCCCGGCGATGCTGGCCTAGATTAGCATCACGGCGGAGCCTCATGAGGCCTGACATGAGAACGCTTATGAAACTCAGACCCAAACAACATACGAGAGCTTCTGAATGGAGGGTGGGCTTGGGGGGGGAGAGGGGGGGGGGGATCCACCCCACACTCAATCACTGGAGCCGGAGGAGAGGTCCGGAGTAGACAGAGACGTGCCTGTAGCGGCTCCTCAGTAGGAGCCAACAGTCCTGTCTTGTCCCGTCCCCCCAGCGCAATCCACCCCCCTCCCATTCACCCCTGAGCAACTGGATAGTTATTGGTCTGTTGTTGAGGATGTTATTGAGGATGCATGGTTACGTTGGCGTGCCTAGATAGAGATGTCTTTGCTCTCAGTCTGGCCTGATGCTGTTTATTGTAGGGGCTTACAGTGCCATGAATGAATCCCTGTATCGGTAGGATTTGTTCCCATTGTGTAGAACATAGAGAGTTTGATGGTAGGGCAGGCAGCGAGGCAGGTGGGCAGTTTGTGCATGTGTGAGATAAATGTGTGTGTGTGTGTGTGTGTGTGTGTGTGTGTGTGTGTGTACATGTGTGTGCGTATGAGTGTGTGTGTGTGTGTGTGTGTGTGTGTGTGTGTGTGTGTGTGTGTGTGTGTAGATGGGGTGTCAGCTTTGTAACATACTCCTGTGGTCAGGCTACAGAGGCTCAGAGCAGGGCCCAGTTGTTCAAAACTTTGAATCCAGGATCAGATCAATCTGGCTGATTTGGAGTCGTATTGGGGAAATCAGCTAGGTCGATCTGATCCAGGGTCAGAGAAAAGAATCAGGATCATTCTGATCTAGATTCAAAGTTTTGAACAACTGGACCCAGGAGCCAGTAAAGGGAGAAAGTGTTTCTTATGTGTGTCACATTGGGCCACAGCTAAACCCCCCCATACACACGACACACAGCAGAGGGATGACCTCAACACTATAGCCTACAGGTGAAAACAGTATTTATAGTTAAACAGTTTTTATAGTTTATCTTGGCTTGTACTAATCTTTAACGATGAATTGAAAATCAAGGACCCCAATAACGATGAATTGAAAATCAAGGACCCCAATTGAAATAAGCCAGTGGCTTTCTTGGGTTTTTATCCTTTTAGATGACCTTGTATGTAATATGTACTTTCATGTACCTAC
The DNA here is from genome assembly GCF_963989245.1 of Nansenia antarctica. Lineage (NCBI taxonomy): Eukaryota > Metazoa > Chordata > Actinopteri > Argentiniformes > Microstomatidae > Nansenia > Nansenia antarctica. The sequence goes on along the minus strand of NC_137681.1, from coordinate 22,220,549 downwards.
TTCTGCAAATCTTCTAATAAAGTTTTCAATCAATCAATCAATCAATACGAGTACTCTACAGGTCAAGAGGAGTAAGAAACCATTATGTTTGACTATTACGTTTTAAATACTGAATTTATCCTGTAACCTGTATTGACCCATGTTAGTCTCATTGAGATTAGGTTCATATTAGGTTCTCGAACAACAAACAGTAGGAAGTGCCAACACGTATTGAATAACTGTAATCAGGGACCAGATTCTTTTAGGATGTGGGGGCACAGGGGGAAACAACAGTTAAATTGGGGGGGCCTCCCAAAAGCGACAACAAAAATGGTCTTTCTTCGACATTTAGTCTACTAAGTGGAAACAATTACTTTTCTTAAATTGTACACAATGTGTTTATGTCTTCATCGTGTTTTTGCTGAACATAATAGGAGGGTTAAGAAATGTTTCCCATGCAAACGAAACCAAATTAATTGTAACAGTAGTTTGAAAAGCATTGTGACTCTAAGAGAGAAGGGTCTAGAAGATGCAGCTGCTGGATATAATTCAATGGATTGAATTGTGCGGTCAAAGCACTCAATGATTAACATCATGAAAAGCCAATAAAAATTGGGGGCATGGGGGGGGCCCACAGGGTGGCCAATCAGATCACAAGAGGGGTGGGTGCCATCCCGTGTCACCACAGAAGATCCACACCTGACTGTAAATCAAAAAACTATTAAAAACACACTGCAAATAGATATATTACTTCATACACTAGGACCAAGGGCCGGTGCTAATTGTAGGAGCTGGATCCTTCCTGTAAAACCTATTTCAAGGTTATTTTTCACCTAATCTTTAACATGTGTGAGTAACTGCTCTCCCCCAGTGAACCTAAACCTGGACACACGTTATATACAGTAGCAAGGGTGGCCCACAAGCCTCTTGCCACAACCTTGTTTGTTTTTGTTTGTTTATTTGTTTGTTTGTCTCTCTTTAAAAGGCTTTCTGAGTCATTAGAAACCTAATGACCTTGAACTCACACCACCTACAGGTGGAACGCGCACACAAAATGTGTTGAAGACCAATCTAAGGAGAAGAGGGTTTCTGACAAATAAAAAGAATCATAAGGTAAATGTTAAACTTATAAGACGGTAAAACGTCCTCAACAGTAAGCAAGATGTAGGCCTATTCAACAACAGAGAACAACTGAAACAAAGTTTTCTAAAAAGAAGGCCCAAATACACAACATTCCTGCGGTTTTATCATTCAACTTAAACTAAATGACGGCGTAAATAGTGGCGCCGTACACTAATGAGCATACCATATCATCGCACGTGTTCTGGTTTTGATTCTGACCCTCGACATATCTTGCATGTCATCCCTCCTCTCTCTCACCCATCCTTCGTCAATCTCTACTGTCTCTATCCCAATAAAAGCAGAAATCCCCTAAAAACATATAAAAGAACTATTTTAAGTTAAATTATCTCAATAAAATCAAAGAGAGGAAATAAGACTGCGGCCTCCTGGAGATATCAAAGAAAGGTAATAGCCATAAATGATCTTGTCTGCACACATTGTAGAAATTATGAGGGAGTTGTTGCATACGCCGCAGGACAAATGCACATTTGATAAAATGGCTATCATGGAATGTAATCCAATGACATGACCTCTTCATAAAACTCTTCATAATTACCTCTTCATAAAACTCTACAACATATCAAATTATGGGAAAATGAAATCAAATTATACAAATTAAGTAGGCCTACATTTTGGCATGATATGAGTGAAGAGGTTTTGATTTGGAGGCGTCTGAGGTGAATTATCTACAAATCCAATCTGTCTACATTTTTTTGAATAGATTAGTTTCAACCTTTATTTCAACCCAAATGTATCTTTTGCTCTAGGCACAGGGTCAGCCATAGTCAGCGCCCCTGGAGCAATTAGGGGTTAAGTGCCTTGCTCAAGGGCACACCGGCAGTGGTAGGCACCTTAGATATGATGCCAGCAACCCTCCAGTCACCAGCTCACATGCAGACCCCTCCTGAGGCGGGGATCGAACCAGCGACCTTCCGATTGCTAGCTGGCCTCTGACCTCTAGGCTACCTGCGTCTCTAACCTCTAGGCTACCGGCCTCTCTAACCTCTAGGCTACCTGCCTCTCTAACCTCTAGGCTACCTGCCTCTCTAACCTCTAGACCAGGGGTCGGCAACCTATGGCACGCGTGCCAGCAGTGGCACGCGACAGCTTAAACAGTGGCACGCGACAGCTAATCAATAAGTGCGAGAATGGGAGATTTAAAAAAAAAAAAAGTTTTATGTTGGCCGCGTTCGTAAATTCGCGCACACTGGGTTCAATGTCACAATGGGACCAAGTAGGATCAGGCCCGTGAATGAGTTCTCTCTTGCCCGCGGGATGATATTTAATTACTATTAAAACCGGCCCGCAGTATTATGTGCCCGCAGCACCATAATACTACAAGTCCCAAGATGCATTGGGGCGTACCGAGTGCCCGCGAGCGAGCGCGACCCCGCGTCTTCTCTTCACTTCAGTACTCGTCATGAGCAGCACAGTCACAGTGGAGGCCGAAACATCGCCGTCAATTCTCGAGTGTTCCCGAGTGTTCCCGAGTACAGTTTGCTGACAAACTCGGCATACTTGCTGCCGAATTCAGGCGGAGATTTTCCGACTTTGAAGCCCAAAAAAGCAGGCTTCAACTGCTCAGCAATCCATTTGCAGTTGACGTGGAAAGTGCACCAGCAAATCTCCAAATGGCGCTGATTGAGCTCCAGTGTAATGACACATTGAAGGCAAAATATGAGTCCGTGGCGCTGCTGAGTTTGCTCGTTTCATCCCCAACACAATGCCTGAGCTGCGCACCCAAGTTGCTCGCACGCCGTCTATGTTTGGCAGCACATACGTGTGTGAACAACTGTTTTCGTTGATGAAACTAAACAAAACATCACATAGGAGTCGTCTTAGTGATGAACATCTGAACTCAATCCTGAGGATTTCCTCAGCTCAGAGCCTGACCCCAAACATTAATGAACTTGTACTCAAGATGAGACACCAAGTATCGGGCTCAGCGTCAGACAAGTGAGCAGAAAGGACTTGGACTTGATATTTCTTTGAAGGGATTTATTTATTTATTTTTCCAGTTGAATGGACCCAGGGACATGTTGCCTAAGAAATTAATGCAACTGTTTTGCACTTTTGCAAGTTTGCACTAACTTTTCTAATTTTATTATAGAAGACAGTCATTGGTGAGGATCGGAGGAGCACACTGATTTGTTTTTAATGCATGCTGTTTCATTTTTGCATTTATCTTGCGATTGAGCTTTGAATGAAAACTACATTTAGCTGTTTACCTGTTAAAAAAAATAAAAAATAAAACGTTTTCAATTTATTACTGAAAGAGCCTTGAGAAAATATTGCAACTGATTTTATTTATGTTTTACTTAATTTAATGTAATGATTAATGTTAAGTGCAATATAGGCTGTGTTATTGGTATTGGTTCAATATGTGCAATAATTGCGAGTTTTAATAAACATTGAACCAGCCCGGCCCTCCACTTGTACCATTTTTAAATGTTGGCCCCCTGTGTATTTGACTTTGACATGACTGGACTAGAAGCAGTCTCGGGGACGCTCCGGCGCTCTCAGGGCGAATTTACTAATGCAGCCCTAGTCTCTCATCCACTCCACGAGAGCCGTATTCTGGCGCCAATTTTCAAAGTAAAATTCTGAATTCGATTCGATACTTGTATCAATATAACTCAAGTCGTTCAAGGATGAAGCAGACAAGGCCGAATCAATAAGACGTGCTGTGTCAAGGTATGGGAAGCAGGCCAGCACCTTTAAAGCATTTGCCACTGCTAAAAATCACGCAACTGAAGCAAGCTTTCGCATTGCTCATTGCATTGCGAAACGTGGAAAGCCATTCACTGATGGAGAATATATTAAGGAGGCTTTCCTCTGTAGCTCAGATGTTTTGTTTGAAGGCTTATCAAACAAAGACACAATAAAATCAAGAATAAAAGACATCCCAGTGTCAGACAGAAGTGTGGAACGAAGAATAGGAGAAATGGCAGAAAACGTGAAAGCGCAGCAGACCGCTGGTTTGAAAGATGCGACGGTGTTTAGCCTCGCACTTGATGAGAGCGTAGATGTGAATGACATGCCACGTCTGGCTGTCATAGCAAGATACTGTGATTCTGCTGTAAGGGAGGAGCTCTGCTGCCTAAAACCAATGCCAGAAACAACAAAAGGTGAGGACATCGCTAAAGTTCTTATCGAGCATTTTGTGGAGCGAGGGATTGACATTAGCAGGATTTTTGCAGTGACAACAGATGGTGCCCCTGCCATGGTCGGGAAACAGAGGGGAGCGGTTGCATTAATTGTGTGCAACTTAAAGTGACCAAGTACCACCCCCAGATAATGGAGTTGAGCAAAGGAAAACAGGGCCAGGGATCACGACATTGATTGTTAGGACTGTTTACATGGCTTTGTATACATAGCTCTTTGCAACCCAAAAAATATATATGTTTGTTGTGGTTGGAATAAAAGAATAAAATGTAAGTAACAACCAAATAATTATATAAATATAAATTATAATTCATACAAGTAAGACCCTTGTATAATCACCCTCCAGTTAGGCCTACTTATTAAAATGATAACCATAGGGAGCGCAGTTAGCAACTTTGGTAGAAATTGAGCGCTCCAATTTGCTTAAAGTTGTGTTACGCATCACAAAGTTTAGTTGTCTTAGATGTTATGTTGGTAATTTTGTTCAAGTTTCAGTTAGTTACATTTTTAGGTTTATTTAGCATACATGGCTTTGCATACATAGCTCTTTGCTGAAAATTGTTGTTCATGTTGTGGAATAAAATTGCAGATCTGTTGGTCTGTTTGGTTTGGTTTGATGTCGAGTCATAATTAATGTTGATATTGTGGTTGGCACACTGACTAACAAGAAAATTTAAAAATGGCACTTCATATCAAAAAGGTTGCCTACCCCTGCTCTAGACTATCTGCCTCTCTAACCTCTAGGCTACCTGCCTCTCTAACATCTAGGCTACCGGCCTCTCTAACCTCTAGGCTACCTGCCTCTCTAACCTCTAGACTACCTGCCTCTCTAACCTCTAGGCTACCTGCCTCTCTAACCTCTAGGCTACCTGCCTCTCTAACCTCTACACTACCGGCCTCTCTAACCTCTAGGCTACCTGCCTCTCTAACCTCTAGACTATCTGCCTCTCTAACCTCTAGGCTACCTGCCTCTCTAACCTCTAGACTACTGGCCTCTCTAACCTCTAGGCTACCTGCCTCTCTAACCTCTAGGCTACCTGCCTCTCTAACCTCTAGACTACCTGCCTCTCTAACCTCTAGGCTACCTGCCTCTCTAACCTCTAGGCTACCTGCCTCTCTAACCTCTAGACTACCTGCCTCTCTAACCCCTAGGCTACCTGCCTCTCTAACCTCTAGACTACCTGCCTCTCTAACCTCTAGGCTACCTGCCTCTCTAACCTCTAGACTACCTGCCTCTCTAAACTCTAGGCTACCTGCCTCTCTAACCTCTAGGCTACCTGCCTCTCTAACCTCTAGGCTACCTGCCTCTCTAACCTCTAGACTACCGGCCTCTCTAACCTCTAGGCTACCTGCCTCTCTAACCTCTAGGCTACCTGCCTCTCTAACCTCTAGACTACCTGCCTCTCTAACCTCTAGGCTACCTGCCTCTCTAACCTCTAGACTACCGGCCTCTCTAACCTCTAGGTTACCTGCCTCTCTGACCTCTAACCTCTAGGCTACTGGCCTCTCTGACCTCTAACCTCTAGGCTACTGGCCTCTCTGACCTCTAGGCTACCTGCCTCTCTAACCTCTAGGCTACCTGCCTCTCTAACCTCTAGGCTACCTGCCTCTCTAACCTCTAGGCTACCGGCCTCTCTAACCTCTTGGTTACCTGCCTCTCTGACCTCTAACCTCTAGGCTACTGGCCTCTCTGACCTCTAACCTCTAGGCTACTGGCCTCTCTGACCTCTAGGCTACCTGCCTCTCTGACCTCTAGGCTACCAGTGTCTCTAACCTCTAGGCTACCTGCCTCTCTAGCCTCTAGGCTACCGGCATCTCTAACCTTTAACCTCTAGGCTACCTACCTCTCTGACCTCTAACCCCTAGGCTACCTGGACCTCTGACCTCTAACCTAATAATTAATTAATAATAATTTTGCCATTTAGCAGACGCCTTTATCCAAAGCGACTTACAATTACGAATTACAGGGACATTCCCCCTGGAGTAACTGAGGGCTAAGTGCCTTACTCAAGGGCACACTAGTAGTGGTGTGGTTTCAGGCGGGATTTGAACTCACAACCTTCCGATCACAAGTCCAACTCACTATCCACTCTAACCTCTAGGCTACCTGCATTGAAAGCGTGTGCACAGCAACTTGTGAAGAGGCCATTTCTTCAAGCCACTGCTGTCGTACGAGGAAATGAGGATATGCGTTACTGGGAAGCGGCTTGTTCTATTACTGAAACCCTGTTTGTCACTGTTGTGTCACCAATGCATTGTGACATGTGTCTGCAGGCCACAGTAAGGCCACTTTCTGATGTAATTTCCTTTTTTTTCCTTTTTTTCTTCACAAAAGGTCTTCCTTTGAAATCTCAGGACAAGAACTTCTTAGAAGGAGGTCAAAGGTGACATTTCACACATCCTGGTGTTCAAGTGGTGTATTGTGTAGGCCTAGTTTCGTGGCTAACCGGTTACGCAGTCCTTCCAGACTCCTCCTACATAGTTCCCCCCAGGGCTCTTGACCAGGGCTTGCTGCTCAGCTGTGTGCAGATGCAGCCCTATGGATCTCTTTTAATGGGTGCAAATTCTTTCTCCTTTCCTGGAAATGAGGTGATATGGTTATTGTTTCAGACCCCCCGTAAACACACACTTAGGCAGGCAGACTCTTAAACGTGCATGCTGTACAAGCATTGGTCATTGTGTTCACCACACACACACACACACACACACACACAGACACACACACACACACACACACACACACACACACACACGCATATGCACTCGCACATGCACGCACGCGCACACAGACGCACCGCATGCATGCACACGCACATGCACACGCACACGCACATGCACACACACACACACACACACACACACACACACACAGACACACACACACACACACACACAATCAGGTTATGCATAAGAAATTGGCAGTCTAATTCAGACACACATGTTCTGAGACAGACACCCGCAAGAATTCGTCGGGGGCCCCCAGCTGCGTTAAACCAGGCAAATAAAACAATTAATCTGGCGTACAGTAATATGACACGCTTTGCCTTTCACATCGCAAATATTTTCGAGAGAGGTGATGTCAAACGCCTTTTTATTGGTTTGTTTGCCTCTTTCTGTTCAGCAAGTGCCTCCCATTACATGTACCTGGCTCACTCGTTCGACTGTCGACTCCCAACCAAGCTAAGCCTCGCGGTTTTATTTGTCTCTGTGCGTTTTCCCTCTCACGGGGACCATTAACAAAACTGTTTAACTATATCTCTCTAAAGAACAGCCTGTTCTTATCCCCTCCGTACAAACCCGAGTTTCGGTGGAGAGAAAGCTGTCAGGGGTCAGGTTCCACGGGTCCATTAAGGGAACTGGGTCCTGAGGGAAAGGCCACACCAGCAACACAAAGCCGTGTCATTATCGCTATGGTCAGTGTGTGTATATGAGTGATCAGATCTGGTTAAATCTGGGACACTCACAATGCTCTGTTAGATAGTTTGAGCTGGGCCTTTCATGACATATCCAACTGGGTTCTCACGCTTAATCTGTATTCATTTGACATGAAAGGGACCGTTAATATTGGCAACAGGAAAGGCAGAACCTGGCAGTCCAATACGAAAGGCAGAGCACCTCATTAGGTGGTTGGTGGTGGGCCTTACCACTCTGACTTGCAATCTCAATGTCGCTGGACCAAATCATCGTAGGTGTTCATACAAAATTGGGTCGTAAAATGTTATACTCATTTGGTGTTTTGTATGAATTCGTATATTTTATTTTTATTTTTTATTTAACCTTTATTTATACAGGTAAAAAACACATTGAGCCCCAAGGGCTCATTTTCAAGTGTGACCTGTTCACAGGCATACAACATCCACCACAAACAAATACAATACAAAACCTGGCCTACATAGTCTATATATATATATATTCGGCATGAGGTCCTGTTGCAATATCAGTATGGGAAACAACGATATCGGTATCAATATCAGACGAAAACTGTTGGTGAAAAATATTTAAATTAAATTAAATATTCCATATTTAAGGATGTGAAGAATTAAGTTGGCCCTGAAGTAGCTTTCGTGGTGTTGTGTGTGTGTGTGTGTGTGTGTGTGTGTGTGTGTGTGTGTGTGTGTATTCTCTGATACTCTGAGGTGAACCATCTACAACAACAATTACATGGCCAGGTCAATCCACATCCCTGAGTCACAGTGTATTCCTATCATGTGTTTTATGAGGTTTGGCAACATCCGTGAATCTACTTAGCTAATTTTATCTTAATATAATATAACAATATAATAATATATAGTATATAGTTGGTAGTTCCTTAATCCCAATAATCTAGATTTCATAATTAAACAGGAAACAGTACACAATGGAAACAGTAAAGCCGATAACCAATAAAAGTTAACGATGAACACAGCGTCGACAAACGACAGGCCTATAACCGAATTAACCTAGAACCAAGCAAATGTGATACTAGTGAGACAGACATTTGTCTGAGCACAGAATAGAATAGAAAACAACAAATCTGTTCTTAGAGTGTAGACGACTGCTTTTTATGGCCAAGACCAATCCGATTGTTCCAACGACTGGTAGAGTCGTGTGGAAAGCCTTGTGATTCCAATCATGGTGTTTTGTCTTTGAGAGTTAGGGAACTTGGCAGACACCGGTTGCCACTGGAGTGAATCAACCATGGTGGTTTCAATGTAGATTCCATGTATTTCTAAATGTGTTACTAATGTGTTATTGCACGAGTGTGGCCAGCTGATGTTGTAGACACTGGTTACATTCATGAGGCATTTTATTACAGAGGGGTTTTAAAATACTTCTAACTAGCCCTCAGTAGAAAACATGTTTGTTCTATTTTACCACAATGCAAATTGAGAAGTTGTTTCTCATTGTAAGAAATGTGTTGATGTTGATGATGGATTGGGCCTCTTTCTGTGTAAAAGAAACACACAAATCAAATGTTGGAGATGTTAAACTATACACTATACAGTATCATCTACTACGGTAATGAACCACACAGTCCAGTAACTTGCAGGCTTGCTGTTGTTCAATGTACAAATGCATAATATGTAAAAGACCCAAACTGTAAAACCTCAGTTCAGTCTTTGATCACAAACACACACACACGCACACACACACACACACACACACACACACACACACACACACACACACACACACACACACACACAGAGAGCTGGGCCTTGTTTTAGGACTTGTGTTCACTAAATAATAGACCGACCCACATTACATCAACATCAATAGCCTATTTGCAACTGCACCCTGACCCTACACACACACACACACACACACACACACACACACACACACACACACACACACACACACACACACACACACAGACACACACACACACACACACACACACACACACACACACACACACACACACACACAGACACACACACACACACAGACACACACACACACACACACACACACACACACACACACACACTAAAACATTGTTGTCTGTAGACAAAGCAGGTGAGAATGGTTCTCTGTGCACATGGGGCTTATTAGAATCTTAGTCGAGGCGAAAACTGAATCTACTTCTAACTCAGAACTGCATGATGCAGCACAGACCGAGCACTAATGCTCAGCAACTTTTGTCCAAAGTCAGAGAATTCCAGTGAACTACTACATCAGTGTGTGTGTGTCCAGCCATAGCTTTACAGTGCAGTACATGTCAGTACAAGTGGTCCTCTATGGCTCAGCTGTATCAGGTGCGGCGAATCTCGCAGCTCCTGCAGATTCGTCCTCTACAACATCAGAAGGATACGCCCATTCCTCACCAGAAGAGCAGCTCACCTTCTCCTGCCTTGACTACTACAACACACGCCTGGCTACCATCAGACCTCTGCAGCTCATCCAGAATGCTGCCGCCCATCTTGTGTTCAACCTCCCCAAATTCTCCCATGTCACCCCTGTCCTCCACCACCCTTCACTGGCTCCCAATAGCAGCTCGCATTAGATTCAAGACGCTGGTGCTCGCCTACCGGGCAGCAAAGGTGAACTGGCGCTTCCTACATGCAAGCAATGGTCAGCCCCCAAACACCTGCCCGTTCACTCCACTCCTCCGCCTCTCCTGGCTGACTGGCACCACCGCCTCTACGTGGTTGCAGCAGTCACACTAACCGGTCCCGGCTTTTCACTGTCCTGCTGGCACCCTGCTGGTGGAACGAGCTCCCCGCCGTAGACTAAAGACCTCCATCTCTTCAGGCTACACCTTAACTCTCCCTCCTGAAACCTCCCCATGCCCCTGCTCAGTTTCTCTACTGTATATTAACAAAACAAAAACGCTATATAAAAAATAAAAAAAACTAGCAATTATGACTGCCAATGGCCCCTGGCCGGAGCTGAGCTTACTTTTCTTGCGAAGACGGAGATGATGATAGACGAGATAGATGATGATTGACAAATGTATTTGTTGTAGGTGGCTTCGGATAAAGGCTAAAATATTTAGGTCGTGCGTTCGATTCCCGCTGGGACCGTACAGACGAAAACATCGAGGCACTCACTGCAATTTAAGTCGCTTTGGACAAAAAAAAAAAACTTCTGCCAAATGGCAAGTATGTCACAAACAACAACACCAGGATGGAAAACTCACACTGACCTGAGGGAGTACTCTCCACTGCCCCACATCAGCCTGTGGGCTCACAACACACACAGACCACAGCAACAACCTGGGCTGTCACACCCCGACAGCGCCACATGGAAGACAAGCAAGCTAACCTGCTTTTCCATAGACACGGACAGTCGGGTAGTCAATGGATATTCAGACATATTCACATGTCTGAAACATGAGAAAGGTCTCGATTCTGCAAAATGAATAGGGATTTGGATCTATTGACAGAGGAGGAATGGGGGAGTTGGTGGTGGGTGTTTGAGTATGTCTCGCGTGTCACTCTCTAAGGAGTTTCAGATAGGGAATAAGGGCTGTGTAGCTACTTCTCATGGGTGGTGGCCTTGCGGTTAGAGGGTCCGCCTTGAGATTGGGAGGTTGTGTGTTCGATCCCCGGCCAAGTCATACCAAAGACTACAAAAATGGTACCGAATGGCTCCTTGCTTGGCACTCAGCTTTAAGGGTTGGATTGGGGGTAAGACCCTGCGACATACCAGTGTCATGTCCAGGGGGTGTACTTGTACTTCAAGGCGCCTCACGCTACGGAAACAGGAGATAGGCTCATGCCCCCTAAAGGCCATTAGGCTCGAGAACCGTCGGTTCTCAAGGCTACTAACTTTACTTACTTCTTATAGAAAAAGAGAGGGACACAGGGAGGGAGGGAGGGAGGGAGGGAAGGAGGCACAGAGAGAGAAAGAGTGAGTGAGAGAGACAGACAGACAGACAGACAGACAGAGAGAAAGAGGGAGAGAGAGAAGAGAGGACACTCTCAACTCTTTTTGTGTAGTCATAGTGAATAGAAGTGTAAGACGGATGTAAAGCTCTAATTGTCAGCCATTGTCTGGGGCTCTTTAACAATTGAACAAAGACTCTTTGGTTCACTTCAAGTCCAGGGGGTAAAGGGGGTTGAGTTTCTCATCCTTAGAGTCTCCTGAGGGGACACAGATGGGAGCTTAGGGATCAAGGTCAGTGATGCTATGGGTCAGCAGAGCACTGAATCATCCATACTGTACATAGTCACTGAATCATGCATCACACATACATTCATACATACATACATACATACATGCATGCATACATACATCCTCCTTAATTTCGTTGTTTGGTACCTGTACTGTAGCAATGAAAATAAAGTCCATTCATTCATTCATTCATTCATTAATTTAATTAATTTTTTAATTTTGCCATTTAGCAGACGCTTTTATCCAAAGCGACTTACAATTATGAATTACAGGGACATTCCCCCTGGAGTAACTGAGGGCTAAGTGCCTTACCCAAGGGCACACTAGTAGTGGTGTGGCTTCAGGCGGGATTTGAACTCACAACCTTCCGATCCCAAGTCCAACTCACTATCCACTAGACCACCACTACCCTATTCATTCATTCATTCATTCATTCATTCATTCATACATACATACATACATACATACATACATACATACATACATACATACACACATCAATACTGCACATAGTCACTGAATCATCCAAGACACATACATACTTACATACATACATACATAAAAAAGAATAGTATAGTATAGTATAGTATAGTATAGTATAGTATAGTATAGTATAGTATAGTATAGTATAGTATAGTATAGTATAGTTTAGTATAGTATAGTATAGTATAGTTTAGTATAGTATAGTATTATGTGGGCCAGAGATACAGTATCAAGGACTGAGTCTTAGCAGGGTAAACCAGTTCATAATCACTCAGTAGAGTAGGTAGTGTTACCATCATAATCGAGCTAGCCCACACACACACAACACATCCACCAAAGCTTAGGGGAGGTGTTAATCTTTAGTTTGTGCAGCTACAGGTAGGCCGCTCCTCTCTGGCAGACACAACCACTGTTGCTGCTCTCCTGCGGTGTACTTACGTACGTACCTTACTGACCGGTAGACGACTCCAGTCTCTGATTCATCCACTACTACTCCTCCTACCTAAACAGGTATGAATTACGCATTTACATTATTTATCTCTCTTCATTTCAGTTAATAACATATTCATTGAGAGCTGTGCAATTACTAAACAAAACATAAAATAATCACCATATTAGAAGCCCAAGTATTCAGTGGGTTTATGGATGTACTTGTGTGTGGTGTATGAATTGAAGTATAGTTTTTAGAACATGGGAAAAGTATTGGGCTGGACAGAAGCTGCGCACCTCTAAAAGAAGCACTTCCCTGTACTGTAGTTTCCTCAGAGAAACCCAGTCTAACCCAGTCTAACCCAGTCTAACCCAGTCTAAACTCAAAGTGTAAATTGTGGTTCTGACAGGTACATTGAAGTCATGCGGTTTCACAGTAAGGTGCCTCTATCATTAAAAATCAGTTTTTCCACAGAGAAACCAAATCTATACAAAGACTAAGATAGAGTAGTGGGTGGCATGGTGTCGAGAGATGGTTTGCAGATTACAGTTTGTTGAGACAACAGAGAACTAAAAAGCCTGACAACTTCAGCTCCTGCTGAGGACAATGCGACTGAAGACAAAGCTTCAAGTGCCCCGTTACTGTAGGTGTTTGATTACAGTCACACATGAATGGTTTTATTTATGATTATAACACAGACGATGGTATCTCCGGTTACACGCAAAGTTTGTTTCCCAAAGTTAGTTTTTTCTTTTGACTATGCTTAATGAATGTTTAAAATCCAAAATATCTGACTCTGGTTGTGATTAAAGGACGGTAAAGGCGGTTATGTCCGAAAATAGAATATATATATTTTTTGATTAAAAAACAAGAGAAGACGCGTCACAGATACATGTGAGTCTGAGGCAAAGTCTGAGACTAAATTCATGCATCAATATCCAGGTTCTGCAGTGCTTAGTATGAATATCAAGAAAAAGTGTAAATCATCTCTAGTGATATTAAATGTTCTGGCTTAACTCTCTGGATGGGATATCCAGTCATACGTTACAATTTTACTTCACCATGCAGGGATGTTTTACATGTTTTACATGTTTTACACATGGTGTATCAGGCAGCAGAGCAGGTCCTTGCTCGGGGTCCAGCCGTGCGGTCTGAACCAAGGACTGAGTTTTCCCTCTGGTCTTGTAGTGTGTTACTGATTGATCTGTCACCCAGTCTGAAGCTGTATAATACCAGGGCCAGCCCTAGGACTTTTGTGGCCCTAAGCAAGACTTTTATTGTGTATACACGTTTGGTCGACAGGGGTGGGGGGGGTTGCTTGGTGGGGTGGTAGTGGAGTTTCGTTGAAGGGGGGTGGTGGGGGGTTCAAGGGTGGGGGGGAGCGGTGGTAGCGGAGTTTTGGATTGACAGGTGTTTTGGACTGACGGGTGTTTCGTCGACGGGGGTAGCAGGGTTTTTGGTTGACCGGTGGTAGCTTGCGCTAAATCGACGGCAAAAGTGTGGCCCCCTCTAGCGGATGTGGCCCTAAACAACTGCATACACTGGCTTATGCCAGCGGCCGGCCTTGCTGTCACCCAGTCTGAAGCGGTATACCAAGCGTTAACATCTTCATGCCACGCTGACCTGCGTGTTCATTGGGTTTGACAGTTCTTGTCACGCTTAAGTTGATCCCTCACCATCACTGGGTGTGGTGTAAACCAGTTCCAAATGGCTGGCCTGATTAGCATGTTTTCCAAGCGGTCTAAAACGTCTTCCACACAGTACCCCAGAAGGAACCAACTCAGGCTTGATGACAACACGGCCATCCCTGTTTGTTTGTGGTCGGGGAGAGCGAGAGCGTACCGTCGTGTGCGTGAGGCGATGACAGCTCTGCTGCTGATAGAGCAGAAAAGACATGTTTCATAAATATGTGTCTATTGATCTTTCAAACACGGCATCAGACGAGAATAAGGGTTTCTCGAAAACTTAAGTAGAAAACTAATTTAAAGGTCAACAGGTTGTTGCTCTGAACGTTACGGTGATTCTCGGTTGACCTTGTTGCTATCCACTGAACCCATTTGAGTGGACTAAACTGTTACATCCACCTGACGACAGGCCGACTCTAAATGAGCAAATGACACGACTGATTCCGCTTCACTGCACAGTGATGTAGTGCATACTGCAAAATTCATAATAATCATGCGTGACCAACCGATTTCAGACCGCTGCCATTCACTGGAATTACCTTGTTTACAACCATCAATTATTGTGAAACCTTGTTCAGTGAAGGTCGATATCCCCATTCAAGTGTCTCTTAACAGCGTACAGCAATGTCACGCAACAATCTCTCACGATGCCAGACTAAACATGATCGCGTTCCGGTTCAGATGAACAAGGCCTTTGATGGCTTGGTAAACCATTAACCCCACTAGAATGCTAAAGAGGTTCTCGAACACCACTGACCACCGGAACCATGAAGGTTACCAGGGGTGAGTGGCTGAGGGAATGCCCAGGGCAGTGCAGCGCAGTGGGGGGCGCTCTTACGCGGTTCTACCCCAGTGAACCCTGGAGGGATGGCAGAATGTGATCTGCGTTAAGTGAGCGTGTAATAGAGTTGTAAGGGGAAGCCCCCCCCCCCCCCAAGCAGAACAGTAATTACTGTATAGTCATCTCCACTTGCCTTGGTTTTGTTTCTTTCCTGAGTCGTTTTCATCTCTTTGTTGTCATTAAATAGAAACTGGCGACAGGAAAATGTTGGCCATTGAAACAGGAGGAGGCTACGTGATCCTTTCACCTGCTTCGTGTCTGAGTGTTGCAGGAAGGCGTAGGGCATGGGCCTGCGTCCGTGTGTGTGTGCGTGTGTGTATGTGGGTGTTCAGACAGACGGGCTGTTTTGTACACAGAACGGCCTGCCGCGAGGCGTAGGGTCGGGCAACGGGTTCAGGTGAAGTAGGGAGTTCTGCTACGCACACAGGACTAGGTCATCGCCACCACACAGAGGGCCATGAGGGTAACATCTCTCTTCCCCACCCCCTCCCCCTCCCTCCCTCCTTCCCTCCCTTCCAACCCTCCCTCCCCCACCCTGACCTGAGAAGGAAACACGGCACCAGGGGGCGCTCCCTTCCACTTCCACCACGCGAAACAACTGAGCCTTTACCAAAACGCTCTTTCCTGAAAGCCAGTTTAACTGTCTGTGGCCTGTGGTCAGCTCCATATCAGTTTTTCCCCTCCGCAAGAGATTAGGCCTATTACTCTGCACGCATTTGATAGGATCAGCGCTGTCATACAAATGATGAATAGGGTTCATAGATGGTGTCGTAACTGTGCAACTGTGCACGCATTTGGTTACAGGGCAAGGATGTTTCAGAACAAACTTGCATTTCTTTTAGATCTGGAAGGGCACCAAGTTTGCGGGAATATTACAGCACACAAGCAAGTGGTTGTGTGTGGTCTGTGGGCTGTGTGCAGCCAGAACACTGAAAGAGGAGTAAATGGATGGGCTGAGGAACGGAACAACGCCCATCCTGTGCAGAGAAAACCCAGAGACATGATGCTGTGTCTGGGACCAGACTCCCTGAGCACCTCTGGGTCAGTCAATCAATAATAGAATAGAATAGAATATATGCCATTTAGCTGACGGTTTTATCCAAAGCGACTTACATTGCAGTGGAGTGCATACATTTTTCAGTACATAATGGTTCCAGCGGGAATCAATCAATCAATCAATGAAATGTATTTGTATGGTACTTTTTACATAGACAAATGTCACAAAGTGTTTCACAGCAACAACAATACTAAACAATTGAAACAATAAATACAATAGAAACAGTATGATCTAACACCAAACCACAGACACCCAGGGGGGGGGGGAATAAAGGGCACAGTGGCAAGGAGAATCTCCCTGGGAGGAAGAAACCTTGAGAGGAACCAGACTCCAAGGTATTAGAGGTTAGAGAGGCTAAATCCCTCCCTCAGGAGGGAGCCGCATGTGCCCTTGAGCAAGGCACTTAACCCCTAATTGCTCCAGGGGCGCAGACTATGGCTGACCCTGTGCCAAGAGCAAAACGTACCAAATTCCAACAATTGATAGACAAGTTGATTGCATGGGAAATAACACATTATTACTCTGGCTGATCAGGTGATGAACAGTAAAGTAATGTGGAATGTGCTGTGAGAGATGTTTGTACTCAGGGAATCTACCATTTCTTTAGCTGTAAAATCATCTTGGCCTAATTGGTCAATAAGTCAAATAAATATCTCCTTTGATATGATTTATGAATCCAATACCTAAGTTACCATGCTGTGCCCCGCGGTGGCGCAGCGGTCTAAGGCCCCGCGGTGGCGCAGCGGTCTAAGCATCAGTCTCTGGTGCAAGCTGCGAATCCCGGTCTCGCCAGATCCGGATATGGCCGGGGCCCACAGGGAGCGGCATATTGAGCGGCCGCTCCCAAGGGGGGTATAGGACTATTTCCGGACAAGGATCCGTCGCGCAACACCGCCCCCGGGGTGCCGGAATAACGGTGTCGGGCTCGAGGAGCCAGACAGCTAGTCTGCCTGGCTCTCTCCTCTGGGCTGCCGGCCACGGGGTCGTGCGGCGGATCCTACGCAATAGGCAGGGGATAATTGGATACTAGGTTGGGTGCAATTGGATACTAAATTGGGTGAAAAAAGGGGATAAAATCAGAAAAAACAAATTTTTTTTTTTTTTTTTTTTTTTTTTTAATAATAATAAATAAATAAAAGTTACCATGCTGTAGCTTCCTGACAGCGAAAATAATGCAATTAGAGTAGAAAATGCACACGGAAAAGAAACATACTGTACTGGGGGGTTGTACCAGGCATTGTAGACTGTAGTCAGCGTACGGTGGGAATATCATCATGAGACAAAATACTGGATGGAAATATTAGAACAGGTGTGAAACCTAATCAACTACATCTAGACCACAGTGTAGTGCAGCTTGACTCTGGCAGAGAGGAAAGGCCCTGATGATGATGATGATGATGATGATGATGATGGTGATGATGAAGACATGATGGTGATGATGAAGACCCTAGCATGCATGACCCTCAGATACAATACTTGGCCTGTTTT
>NC_137681.1:22162697-22197697 GCF_963989245.1 Nansenia antarctica | reverse complement strand
CCTTCAGAATCCTAATAATAATAATAATAATCATAATAATAATATTATTATTATTATTAATAATAATAATATATGCCATAGCTGACAATGTTATCCAAAGCGACTTACACTGCAGTGAGTGCATCAGTATACATAGTCCCAGCGGGAACCTTTTTAGGTCAGTTGAACATCAGTGAGAGTGACTGCATCCCCAACTCAACAGCTGCCACCTCTTACCAATCATAGGCCGCAGTCCGTGGTATACAGTTCCCCTGTCTCCCCCACCTAGAGTCACAGCTCCTTGCCGGTGGCCCTCAGGAGAGCTTAAGGAAGTTCTTTGGGCATGCCAGTCTCACCGAATCATCAAGCTTGTTTCCAGTCCCAGAAGCGTTTCATCATCAGGATGGAATGGCACAACCTCTCCCCAAATGCATCCTCCTCCCTAACACTCAAACACCCGGCCCAAATCCACACAATAAAAGTTCCCATGACTGAACCACAAACGATGTGGGTGGAGGCTTATCTGACTGTGCTGTTGTTAAAGTGTTTGCCTGCACATACCATCCATTTCCCATGATGTAAACATCCATTCTGCAATTATTCTCATACTGTAATTCGCAATTAATAACAATGACATTTATGACATTTTTTTTTTTTTTTTAATGTTTTTAGGGCATTTCTAACGTTTTGGGGATAGAGACAATAGAGATTGACAGGAAGGATGGGTGAGAGAGAGAGATGGGGGGTGACATGCAGGATATGACGAGGGCCGGAATCAAACCAGGGTCTGCGCCTTAGCGTGCTACGCCACTTACGCACCCCATAACAGTGACATTTTCAATGCTATAATACACTGATGACATACCTATCCATTCTGAATTTAATCCGTTCCATAAGACCATATTCTGATACTGTAATTCACAACAAATAACAGTGACATCAGTGCTGTATACTGAACAGTATATGTAATAACCTATTAATACCATATCTCTCTTTCTCTCCGTTTTGTAGACCTAACATGATGACCACGGGGAGCAAAGAGTACACCGCGGTCCCCACAGCTGTCCTGAGCCCCTCTGATGACACCAACGCGGAGTTGACGGTAACCGAGGTTTACAAGCACAAGAAGCGCCGCTACGTCCGCAAAGACGGCAACTGCAACGTCCTGTTCCGCCACGTGCCCGAGGAGTGGCTCCTCTACGTGACGGACATCTTCACCACCCTGGTGGAGACACGGTGGCGGGTGATGTTCCTCACCTTCGCCCTCTCCTACATCCTGTCCTGGCTCTTCTTCGGGATCCTCTACTGGGTCATCGCCCTGGCCAACGGGGACATCAAGGACCTCACCAACGACCCCTGCGTGTACGAGGTGCGCAGCTTCACCGCGGCGTTCCTCTTCTCACTGGAGACCCAGACCACCATCGGCTACGGCTTCAGGGGGATGTCGGAGAACTGCATGGAGGCCATCATCTTGGTGACCATACAGGACGTCATCAGCTGCTTCATCGACACCTTCGTCATCGGGGTCGCAGTGGCCAAGATGGCGTCCGCCCGGAAGCGGGCACAGAACATAGGCTTCAGCAACTCCGCCGTGGTCAACCTCCGCGACGGCCGGCTGTGCCTCTCCTGGCGCATCGGCGACTTCCGCCGGCACCACATGGTGGAGGGCACGGCGCGCGCTCAGATCGTCCGCGCCACCATGCACGCCACGGGGAAGGTCGACGTGACCTACAGGGACCTGGCGATCAAGCAGAGCGACATCATCCTGGCCACGCCCACCACCATCTTCCACCGCATCGAGCTCGGCAGCCCGCTGTACCGGATGAGTCTGGAGGACCTGCGGAAGGACGACTTTGAGGTGGTGGTGTCCTTCACCTACACGGACGACTCCACGGGCATCCTGCACCAGACGCGCACCTCCTACACGCCGGAGGAGGTCCTCTGGGGCCAGGTGTTCCAGGAGATGCTGAGCTCCAACAGGCGATATTACAAAGTGGATTACACCATGTTCCACCACACCGCCAAGGTCCTGGTGCCAGAGAGCAGCTCTGAGGAGTACGAACGCAAGTTGAAGTTACGGTCTGCAGTCAGGCACTCTCCACGACCCTCACCACGGTCGTCCCCGAGGCAGAAGCGGAAGCTCAAACCTCCCACGGTGACTGTGGAACTTGTGAACGGCAACCCCCCTGAATCTGAGTTAGCTATTGTTGCCATGCCAACAGCTCATGGGAACCAGCTACACCAGGATAGCTTGAGTCCCCCAAATGACATTACAGAGGCCAGTTTATAGGTGTCCCACTGCACTAGCAAGAAATGACATAACATTTTCAATGTAACTGGACTTTCAGAAACGTATATATATATATACTGTATATATATATATGCTCATGGACATTTCCTTCACAGACCCCTAAAACCCCTATCCTGAAGGATTTTGACCACACTTACCGTACAATAGACTTTACCATTTTCATATTGCATGTGTGTATTAGTTTCTCTTTTAGATATGGTCTTTCGCTCTACTAATATATTTGGCATTGAAATAGAGGAAAGTGTGTGGTTTTCCGTTTTTCAAACTGGAATATGGACAAAATGTACTTAGGAATATTCAGAACAAATGTGGAAACTGGATCAGCATTCATATAGGTGGCTTTTCACCTCCTTCTCTTTACGAGTACTGTTACAATACAAACAATACTTATACGAACAATATTATTTATCTGTTTTTAAAAATGGATTTAATAGATTTAAAATTCTGCTGCTCCTAGAGAATATTAAAATCAAAAGATATAGAGTAAATTAATATATAAATAGATTCTTAAATTACTGAATATTTTAATAGAAATATTATACGACAAGAGGGTGGGTCTTGGGGTGTGGGAAAGATTTGTATTCAATTTTGTCTTTTTAAAAAATGTGTGAAAAAGTTTCTGTATGTTTAGGAAAACTTTAGTAAAACAACCACTTGCCAACACATTACATAAATGTTGAGTAAAGTGGAATTATGTTCAGCACTCTGCGTGTTTCCCTTTCCTGTTTTAAAACATTGTGTTTTCCAGCCATGAGTGTATCGTAGAGGATACGTATGTTGTGTCAATACACTGATCAATAAAATGATTCCTCTATTCCCATCATCACTTATTGCACTAGTGATGATTCAAGAGATTTGTTGTTGTATTTTTTATATTTTCATGCATACTGTGTTATTATTACCATGGTATTGTAATCACTTGGGTCAATAGCCGTAAGTCAGACAAGACATTGTAGTGCCGAGAGACGGGAGTCGGAGGCGGCGTGTCGAATGTCACAGCTAAACGTTTATTAACAGACATGAACAAGACGCGACCACACACTTAAGCAGTAACTATATAACTGATGTAACAACTTGAGTACCACCCAGTTCCGTGGGTGAATTATGTTAACCCACCACACAAGTGTTTCAGTATGTCTTTTATTAAACTGCGGTTCCTTCCGCTCACGCCCACATACAACATCCGGGTCGTACATGTAACATTATCAGGTCACCCCTAGGTGTCCCTGTAACACAGGCTACTAACATATGCCTATATGTAACATCTCCTTTCCTTTAGCTGTTTGCAAATTACATGCTTGCATCTCCGTCTGCAATTCCATTGACAATAACAATCCCAAACATTAACAATAGCATTACAACATTGCATTATTTCCCTTTTTTTTCCCCAAAGTCATAAGTCCAGTCGTTGTGGCGGCCGTGACAGGCGACCACTCCGTGAGTAGACACCCTGGCCTGCCGTGGCAGGACCCCCCGGCGTCGCCGGTGCCCTTGGTGTACGAGGATGTACCTCGCCGCCTGTCTCCCCCCGACTTGAGACAATCCGTGTCTCGGCTGAGGCAGTCTCCCCAGCGACCTGGGTCTGGTCAGGACTGCTCCGCTCAGGCCGTAGAATGTCTGTCTGTTGCGCTTGAGCTGAGCGCTCTGCAACACGCAGATCCACTCGGTTGCATCTGTACAGTGTGCCGTCCACATCCACCACGAACGAGCGGGGAGCGACTCTCTGGAGGCACTGGCCTCGTCGCCACCGCCCTGTGCGATCACCTGGCAGAGGCCTCATCCTAATGTGATCTCCAACATCCAGCTCTGGAAGGTCTCTGGCAGACGTGTCATAGAATGACTTGGCGACCCGCCGTTTCCACCGCAGCTTCTCTGCCACTCCGTCCACCACACGTGGTAGAAGCAGGCTGTCCGCGACGGGCAGTGAAGTTTTGAGCCTGCGTGCCATTAAGCGCTGGGCCGGGCTGCTGTCCAACCCCTCTGTGGGTGTGTTGCGCCAGTGAAGGATGGCCATCCACGCATCCGTGCCATCCAATTTCGCCCGCTTGCAGAGTGACTTGACAATCTTAACGGCCGACTCAGCCTTGCCGTTGGATCGAGGATGTCGGGGTGAGGATGTGACATGGGCAAACCCCCAGCTCGCTGCAAACTTCCTGAACCGTTCGCATGCAAACTGTGGGCCGTTGTCCGAGACCACCCTCTCTGGCTGCCCATAACGTGCAAACTGAGCTTTGCAGCGCGTGATGAGCGTGTCAGCAGACAGATCTGGCAGCTGGTCGATTTCCCAGAAATCCGAATACTGGTCCACAATGATGAGAAAGTCCTTGCCCGCATATGAGTAGACGTCCATACTCACTGCCTGCCACGGGCGCACCGGTATGTCATGCGACATCATCGGTTCCTTCTGCTGGACCCGTGCGTACTCATTGCATGCTGCACGGACGGGGTGTCAGACCCACGGCACGGGGGCGTGGCCCTGCTCAGAGTGTCGCTGACATACATCTCGGGGCCCGGCTTGTACACAACATCCAGATTGTAGCTTTGCAGCTGCAGCAACATGCCTTGTAGACGTTTCGGTGCGCTCAGGAGGGGCTTCTTGAATATTGTGATAAGCGGCTTGTGGTCTGTTTCTGCAGTGATAGCCTCCCTGCCATACAGGTACTGGTGGAATCTCTGGCAGGCAAAGACTATGCTCAAACACTCCTTCTCAATCTGAGCGTAGTTTTGCTCTGTCGGCGTTAGTGCCCTCGATGCAAAAGGCTGTCCCCCTTGTAACAAACAGCCCCCCAGCCCGGTCATGCTGGCGTCGCTCTGGACCGTGACAGGCTTTGTGATATCATAGTACTTGAGGACGGGCGTGCAGGTGACCATACGCTTCACTCCGCGCACTGCATCTTCGTGTTTGGGCAACCAGTGCCACATGACGTCCTTATCCAAGAGCCTGCGGAGCGGCTCACAGACCTCCGAGAGCTTTGGCAGAAACTTTGCAAGGTACGTCACGAACCCAATAAAGCGCTGCACTGCTTTCACGTCGGTGGGTGTCGGCATTTCCAGCACGGCCCGTGTCTTCTCTGGGTCGATTTTCAGTCCCTCCGA
Source organism: Nansenia antarctica (assembly GCF_963989245.1). NCBI lineage: Eukaryota > Metazoa > Chordata > Actinopteri > Argentiniformes > Microstomatidae > Nansenia > Nansenia antarctica. The sequence continues at coordinate 22,192,311 of NC_137681.1, read as the reverse complement.
GGACAGAATGTGGCCGTGGAAGTGTACGGCTTTGAGTTTGAACTGTAGCTTGCGTTCACTCAGCCTGAGTCCCACTGCTCTGCATCGTTCCATGAGAGCACTCAAGTTTCTGTCATGGTCCAGTTCGGCCTCGGCATCCGTATCGCCACACCCGACCACCAGGATGTCATCCGCGATCGGTTCGATGCCGGCCAGGCCCGATAGCAGCTCGTGTTGCTTGCGCTGGTAGATCTCAGGCGCTACTGAGACTCCGAAAGGGAGCTTGAGCCATCTCATCCGACCCCACGGTGTCCAGAAGGTCGTCAGACGGCTGCTCGCGTCGTCAAGCTTGCACTGTAAAAAGGCATCACAAGCGTCTGCCAACGTGAAGAGGCGAGCCTTGGGCAACTTGTACAACACAACTTCCAGAGTAGGCATATGGTAGTGAGACCTCAGCAGCGCTCGGTTGAGAGGCTTTGGATCGATACAGATTCTTATTTTCTCTGCCTTTGCGACAGTCACCATGTTACTTATCCATGCTGTCGGCTCAGTCACCGGCTCAATGTTGCCGACCTTGACATGTTTGTCAAGTTCCTCCTTGACTCTCGCCTTCAGAGCCACTGGAACATTCCTCGGCGTGCACTGCACTGGCGTCACATCAGGATCCAGCTCGAAGTGTATCTCGCCCGGGACTGACTCGATTGGGTCATTGAAGACGTCATGATAGTCTCTCAGCAGCTGATCTTTGGTGAGGGGCACAGATTGGCTTGCATCAACTGTGTGGAGTTCATCTGGAACGGTGAAGGATACGAGGCCCAGACGTTCGCATGTGCCCCCCCCGAGAAGAGGCTTTTGCTCTGTGTTGACTATTTCAAATGTGAGGTTGTGCTTTTCTCCCCGGATGACACATTCAGTGTGGAATTTCCCCAGTGATGGCATGATTTCCCCAGAGTATAACTTTAACTTGGCTGCGCTCGGGCCTAGCGCCGCTCTGGGTGACAGCTTCTCTTTAAACTTGCGGCCCATGACATTGCAGGTGGAGCCTGTATCCAGCTGACACTGTTGCCTTTTCTCATTCAGGCATAGATTCACAAACCACTTGCGCCCCTGCTGGGCCTTTGCAGTATTGACACATTCAGTTACTAGAAACAGTCTATCATCAGTATCTGAGTCATCTTCTCTTTGCTCATCATTTTCAAGCACATTCACTTTTTTTATTTTGTCAGCCTTGCTGCCAGCCTGGCATACCTTGGCAAAGTGATTTGCTATGCCACATATCCGGCATGTCTTACCGTAGGCTGGGCACTGCTCCCTGCCCCGTTTGTGGCTGCCTCCACAGTATTTGCAGCTCCACTGTGGCTCTCTCTCCGCTGGCGCTGTTTTCCTTTGATGTGCGCGCCTCTCACTCTGCCTGTCCGCGGCATTCACATTGTCCGTCTGTGCTAGCGGGGCCATCACTCTCATGTGTCTCTCGGTTAGCTCAGCAAGCCGGCAGATTTCAGTCGCTGTGTGTAACGTCAACTCACGTTCGCGTAGCAGACGCCTCCTGGTGCCCTCACTCGCAACACCCAGCACGAGCCTGTCACGAACCAGCTCGTCCTTCAGCGCACGGTATTCGCATGACGATGCTCTCTCCTTAAGCCTTGTCAGGAAACTGTCTATTGGCTCATCAGCCTCTTGTTTGCAGCTTCCAAACATGTACCTCTCATAAATGACGTTTCTCGCCGGTTTGAAATAAACCCCCAAAGCGTCCATAATCGCTTTTGGGTCCTTCTGTAAGTCCTCTTTGGGGGCACAACTGAGGCCAAGCATGATCCACGGAAGTTTGTCCACCCAGTTGCCGTCTGTCAAACTCGCGTGTAGGGCCGCCTTCATTGAGCGGTGGTAGTCGCCACACGGTCGCCATCCGCCGTCTGGTTTCGGCACGATGTGTAGCGGTGAGGCCCATGGGCTGTCTGAGCGGCGGATGATACCAAGGCGCTCCATGTTGGCGAACTCAGACTTAGCGACTGCTAGCCTGTCGGGGTTGAGCCGCCGGGCCCTAGCGTAGATGGGGGCGCCCTTGGTCTCTATGTGGTGCTCCACCCCATGCTTGGTAGTGGTGGCGGAAAATGTGGGCTGTGTCAAGCAGGGGAACTCGCTGAGCAGGTGCTGATAGTTGTCACCCTCTGAGAGTGAGCTGGAGAGCCCGCCGTATGTCGCCTCACCGCGGACACATGCAAGTGAGGAGAATGTCAGTGCGTCCACCAGGCGGTTGTTCTTGACGTCCACGAGCAGTCCGTGAGCACATAGGAAATCTGCACCGAGGAGGGGGAAAGAGATGTCGGCCGTGACGAAGTCCCATGTAAACCGCTGACCCCCGAAACATAGGTCTACAGCTTTCGTGCCATAGGTGCGGATGGGGGTGTCGTTAGCGGACTTTAAATGTGGGCCATGACCTCCCCTGGCGGTGTCATCCACTGTCGCAGGCAGGACGCTCCTCTGAGCACCGGTGTCACAGAGGAATTTGCACCCGGAGAGAGTGTCTCTGATGAATAGTAGCTGGTTTGCTGTGCCCACGCTCATAGCCACTACAGAGCGCAGGCTTTTCCGTTTCGCGCCGAGCTGTAGTTGCAAGGGGAGCGGCACCTCTTCGCTTTCGCGCCAAAGCGTGAGTGGAAATAGCACATGCCTGGGCTAGTACGGCTATCGGTGGTAGGTGGGCCCTTGTTAGCTAGCCTGTCTCTGCCAGGGGGAGGGCTAGCACTTCAGGGGTAAAACGCTGGGTAGCTAGGAAGAAGCGGTCAGCCTCTTCTGCTAACTCACGGGGTTCCGTAATAGTCGTATTAGCGAGCGCTGTCTGTACATGTGCAGGCATGTGCCGAAGAAACAGTTCAATAAATAGAAAATGTGGTTCTTCCGTACCTAGTAGGTTCAGCATCATGTCCATGTGCTGGGAAGGCTTGCTGTCTCCCAGCCCCTGAATTGCGAACAGACGTCGGGCTCGTTCTGACCGTGATAGTTCGAAGGTCTTGAGGAGGAGAGCCTTAAACGCTGTATATTTATTCAGGGCAGGGGGAGCTGTAATGAAGCCCACCGTTCTGGCTGCAGTGGAGCTCCCCAGCGCCGAGACGACATGGTAGTAGCGTGCGGCGTCGTCTGCAATCCCACGGAGGGAGAACTGCGCCTCTGTCTGTGCGAACCATGCTGCCGCGGATGTCTCCCAAAACTCCGGCAATTTGAGAATAACGGCGTTATTTGCCATGTTCGGTTCAGTCTCGGATACTTCAACGGGACTGACGTCGGGGTCACCAATGTAGTGCCGAGAGACGGGAGTCGGAGGCGGCGTGTCGAATGTCACAGCTAAACGTTTATTAACAGACATGAACAAGACGCGACCACACACTTAAGCAGTAACTATATAACTGATGTAACAACTTGAGTACCACGCACTTAACCCTCCGTGCGGAACAATACTCCCAACTATTAGTTCCGTGGGTGAATTATGTTAACCCACCACAACATTACATTATCTTGTAATGGGACTTACCTGTACACATAAACAATAAATACAATGTACAGTGAGGTATTCAGGATAACCTGTAACCGCCTGTGCATGGTAGAGGTAATCAAGGACAAACTTATATATATATATACGTATATGCCATTTAGCTGATGCTTTTATCCAATGCGACTCCATTGCAGTGAGTACAGTATATATGGTCCTAGCGGGAATCAAACGCCCAATCTAAGCGTTGTTGGCGCCATGCTCTACCAACTGAGCCACAGAGGACCAATACAAACGTGTATTCTAGCTCATACCGTGGTGTGTGTTAACAACACCTGCAAGTCTAGCCTGCCTCCTCCAGTTAGCCGCTAGGCCGCACAGCAGCCCAATCACTGGCACTGTCTCTCCCCCGACGGCCTTTGATGGGAGCTGTTCCATGTCCAAGAACAAAGGCTCTGACTGACAACGTACCGTCACTTTGATGTGCGGTACAGCAGAGCCCTTTTTGCTTTGATTCCCAAGGACGTCTTATTACATTAAGGCACAATCATCTTTTTACTTCTGAGCGCTAACACAGTACAGTGAATCAATCAAACGTTCTGACGCTGCCCAGACTGACTAGAGCAGGGCGGAGCATATTAACGTACGTTAAAGAACAACAATACCGTTTCAGTAGCATGTGACACCACTGGCGTTGATAACCGTCTGACACATGTTCAACAACTTTACTGGTCGCCGTGCACTGTAGAACAAGGCACCAAAAGGGAGGAGGAGGGGCGTGTGTGTGTGTGGGGGGGGGGGGGGGGAGGGGAGGAGAGGGTTAGGAAGGTTAACAAGACCATGAAAAGGCTCCGTTTATCCATCTAGGTCAGGGGAGGCTGGTGGAGGTAGAAATCAGAAGACGGGCTCAATGTAATGAAGACGCAGGTTTATAGTTCCCTCCTGGAACTGCTGCTAACTTCTACTTCCTGGTAGAGCGTCACATGATGCAGGGCTGCGTGTGAGGGCCAATCAAACACCAATTTCAGCCTCCAGCTCTCCACCTTGTGGTCCGGAACAGCACTGACCAAACCTCTCCTGGTGGTTTAAATTGGGCATGAAAGGGAAACATAGAGCAGTGTGCGCAGACAGCCAGCTCACACACACACACACACACACACACACACACACACACACACACACACACACAGATAGATAGATATACACACACACACACACACACACACACAGAGATAGATAGATACACACACACACACACACACACACACACACAGCTCACACTCACACACGCAGCACACTGGGGCTAAATATACGTGCTGCTATTTATAGAACAGGAGCACCAGAATAAAACACAAATAAGCAGTCGAAAGGCGTGCAGGAAAAGAGGTCAGACACAGGCCACTACGTATCATTAGTAAGCATTGGACCGGCATCATGGAACCTCCTGAAACAGCTGCTGAGCATGACTAACCTGAATGTAAACCTTTGATGCAATCAGACAACCTTTAGCAACCTGAGAGTGGAGGGAGTTTGTCATGCGATGACATTGGAGTTTTGGAATGCCCTTCGGAACACGTGTGAATACTATCGTAGAAGATATCAGCGAAATAGATAAATACATGTAGAAATATGAGAAATATTGTCTTGAAAGCTGCAGGGGGGGTAAATATAGCTGCAGTCATAGCAGGTGCACATGCGTTTCCTTCCCCCAAAACTATTTGTGGATGCACAGAGGAAACTATTGTGGGAGAGGTGCATTTACGTACAACAGCCATGCTGAAAGTTATCCCGATATAATGTACTTCAAGGACAGTAGCAGTGTTGATTATGATGCAGGTGCAGGTTCTATCAGTAGCAGTGTTGATTATGATGATGGAGATGATAGTGCAGGTTCTATCGCTCACAAATAGCAGTCTGTGAAGGCGGAGGTCCCTGTGTGACTCTGAGGAGGTGCATGGACGTACACACTCCTGACATTCTTTGTGTAGTTGAGAGCCTCATCCAATCAGATCACTTGGAACTAGGACAGTAATACATAAATATGATGACATGTCTAGAATCAAGAAAATTCTACCATAATGCACACACATCATCTTTCTGACAAACAGTTGCCATAGAAATAATAAGCTAGCATCTGACTGAAGACTACACGTTGATTTCAGACCACGGGTCATGTAGCCTGGCTATACCAAATGTCTCCACCTCTTGAAAAATACAATAAAATCACAGATTATATCTATAAAACAAAAGGCTATTTAAAAAGGGAGGAAAATGAAACCAATGGGGACCAGACCAAAACGACACACAAAAAAAGAGTAACTAACTAGGTAGACGCACGAAGATCCTTTTCAAAAGGACTCAAATTCTCACACTTATAGTCACTTCCATGAACTTCACTCCCGATCTCATAAAGAGCAGTTCAGCAGCTGTCTCTAGCAGCGCGTTTTCCTCTCTGGAGCCCGATTGGCTGGGTGGAGACGCGAAGGCGGGGCAGGCCGGTATACGCTATTTAAATTGCTTTGGGGAACTATCTGCTAAGCACATTATCAAGACCATTTTAGTGACATGAGGGAGTTTCAGTTCTCGCAGTCATAACAGAAGGCTCTACATCTTTTAAATACATACGATAACAACAAGTCGGAAAGTGTGGATAACAGAGGAAATACATTCTGGGATATTATATTTCAACAAACCGATTCCGACCGGTCTACAAATGAGCAACAGGTAATGATTACTGTACACTTTTTTGGATCTTAGAAGCGGTCCGTATCCGGCGTTCAAAAGGGGAACTAGATGGCTTTGCATGTCATAGAATACTTCTGAGATCGATTACGCAATTATTAGTCAATTTAGCATTGTAGGTGCATCAGTTGTTTTCTCTAGGCTTACAGTATTTGACATGAGAACTGGAACACCGCGCCACTTGAAGTGCGCAAACGTGCATGGATGCGCTGTTGAGATACAGGTGCGGCATTGAACATCAAAGATACTGTGACTGGTTAGCTTGCAGATCATCTATGCATAAATCAAGATTTCAAATCAGAAGGTCGTATATGTGAAAGTCAAGTTATAAGATGTGCCGTCACGCCGTCAGTTCCATGCAATTTCACGTCAAACAATATAGCCTATAGCATAGACTAATTATATCCAAAAAGTTACGGTCATGGAATGATGGAATCACATTTAATTATCACTTTCTGTGTAAAGTCAAAGATAAATGATCAAATGCATTTGCTTGTAAATCAAAAGGGATGAAAGCGCATGAGAGATTGCATCAGAAAGTCGATTCCCACTTTCAACCCCGCACCTGTTCACATTTGTCGCTGGCATTTGCTGCATTCTGAATTCCATTTAAAGTATGTCTATACGTTTCTCTTTGAGCCATAGGCTAGTCGTAGTCGTGTTGTAGACATCATTCCATCCTAATTTGGTAAAAGAGACATAAAGTAGCGTTTTTAATGTCTGCTCTAGCATTTCCTCTTCCTCACAACACCAAGTACGCATTGTGCATGACAGCTGTCAGTGCATTCTGTTTTACGCACTTAACATTGATCTTTTATTTTACCTAATTTTAATGTCAACAAAACCTGTTTGCACTGTCTATCTCTCAGATCATGCCCATACCAGGACTAACCTATGATTCAATAAAAGAGCATTCAGGGGGATTACATTTTCCACAGAACATAATTATGTCTCTAATCAAATAGGGCTATAGATCTGTAGATCTATAGATCTTACAAATGCAGCATAAATTATGCAATCATGTTCAATCAGTTGTCCTCTTAGCCGCAAAAGCAAAAATAAACAAAGAAGGAAACATTGCCTATATCAATTTCTATCACACAGAAAGTACAACATGAAAGATTAGCTTTGGTGGGACAATGGTCTCTGTAAACCAGTCATCCTGATTTATATTGACTGAGGAGAGGTTAACATAAAGACGGACTTTTGATGCCTAATTACTAATTACAGTCAATAACGCCCCCAAACAGAATGAAAAAATAGTCCCACTGTCGGGTGACATAAGTAGCTCTTGACTTCACTTACTCTAAACGTGTCATCTGCAGTTCAGATTTAAACAAGAGAATCTTTTGAGAGATAAAATGGCGAGTTGATCAGCAAATACTTTATAAACACGTCTTCCAATTTAGATCTGAAGCCTGATGACGTATGAGCGCACATTAGCAAGCATTAGAGCAATGTTCGCAAAGACTGACTGCAGCAGTCATCTCATAAAAAATTTAGTGGAGTGGAAGGAACACTAAATTGTATTTTAGATGCGTTAACACTGAAAGGAGCAATACAAACAGATATCTGTACCCTGTACCCACTCCCATCATCCCTTTACAACATCACTGATGTCTCAAATCTCTCAAAACACTTCAATGAACGCCGTGCATTTGTAGAGAAAGAGGATACAAATCACACACAGAGTTCACAGCGGTCGGTTGCCAGGACACATGCAGATCAGACACACAGGGCTTTAATGAGGAGTGCTTTAGTTGGGCCAGAGGATCCTCCTGGGACGGCCGTTATGAGAGCAGGTCGGGTCCCGGAGGACCTCGCTGAGAGTCAACAAGCCGCGCTGCTCTCAAGTGCACCCGGAGAGAAAGCCTGGCAGTGCTGTTTTATGTTCTATTTATTTAGTCTTCACTCAAAGTCAAGTTATCAGTTGTCTGACTTGTCTACTCGAGCATGGATATGATCAAGTTTGAGTTGAAGGGAATAACTGATATTTATGGAACAGTGACGCCCAATAATTATGATCTAAAACACAGAATAAGCTTTAGAAAGTGTCCCTGGTGAGATGAAAATAAAGAACTCATTTGGTGGTAGTGTACAGTCAAGCACAACATTTTCCATATTTCTGAGGTTGTTGATAGCAAGGTGTGTGAACATAGGCATTACTAATGCACCAGTGAGCCGTATGACAAGCTGACAAACAGCACAGTGTGACTTTGCTGTAAGCAACACCATCTTCACAACATCTTCGAGCGTGCAAGACTGTGCGTACATGGAAGGTTTAATTATAATTCTTGCCATAGTACTATTTCTGCTTCTTAGTTGCAATGTGCTGTTGTTCTGCAGGTAAAAAATAAATAAAAATGAATGAATAAATGACTACAGTATGAATTACTGATTATGATTGATTTATATACTATAAAAAGTGAAAGTGTTTAATTTAATGTAACAGTAGTGCAGGAGCTGAACAAAGTCCAAACGAATGGGCCATGGGATCCCATAGAAACACCGTAACCCACAATCTAACAAGAAATTATCTTGTCGACACGCTGCAGCCAACAAAAACAAGTGTGCTTTGTGAATGACCATCGGAGGGACCTCGCTCCAATTACTCTGTGACCTTCTGGAAAAGCCAGAATTTAGGGTTAAATTGCACTGTTATTTTGTCATAACTGAATGAAACATAGTTGGCACTGGTTCACATGCTTTCTTCTTACCCTTGGGTATTCGGTATTTGATTCGTTTCTCAGGCTGGACACACTACAGGGTAATGAAGAGATCAGTCAGAGACAGTCGGTGCTATTTCATGAGTTTACTTTGCGATAAAGACATGGGTATCTTGCTTTTATCATGATTCATAAATGGGTTCACCTCAGTCCACACAAAATGTTTTGCTGCATCTACTTCATCATCTCCTGGTTTTATTTAGGGGTGATGATGATGATGATGATGATGATTCGTAAACACATAAACAATGTGTGATCTAAACAAACAACAAGTCTTTACCTGGCATGTACAGTAATGGTTTCTTCTGCTGCATGGTTTGATGATTCTATGCTACACCGACTCATTTTCCAATAAACCAAACTCAGAGTACAGCAAGTCTAACACATGTTTCCTCTCTGTCTCTTTCCCCCTTCTAGCACATCTCATTGATGAAGTCCTGCCATCCGATGAGAGAGGACTGACCATCTCACCCTCAGCTCTGCAGACCTCTCCTTGGTTGCAGTTAAGCTAGAGGTCACCGAGGACGAGAGAGACGAGAGAGACAGAGAGCGAGAGAGAGAGAAACCGAGAGAGAGAGAGAGAGTGAGAGAGAGAGAGAGAGAGAACCACACGAGGCGACTCCTCCTGTCCGCCTCATTCCAAACCACCCATTTCCTGCTTGACTTGGTCCCCGTTAGCGTTTCGAAACTGTTTCTCCAACGCTTTTTCCAAAAACTCAGACTGTTTTCCAAAGCAGAAGCAGCAGCACAGCCCTCCCAGCCAGAGGTGATGGGAACAGTGCGGACCAACCGCTACAGCATCGTGTCATCAGAGGAGGAGGGTATGAAGCTGGCCACCATGGCGGTGCCCAACGGCTACGGGAACGGCAAGGGCAAGGTGCACACGCGGCACCAGCCCCAGAGCCGCTTTGTGAAGAAGGACGGCCACTGCAATGTGCAGTTCATCAACGTCAGCGAGAAGGGCCAGCGCTACCTGGCCGACATCTTCACCACCTGCGTGGACATCCGCTGGCGGTGGATGTTCGTGATTTTCTGCCTGGCGTTCCTCTTGTCCTGGCTGTTCTTTGGCTGTGTCTTCTGGCTGGTGGCCATCTTCCACGGGGACCTGGAGAATGACGCGCAGAAGTGCGTCTCCAACGTGAGCAGCTTCACCGCTGCCTTCCTCTTCTCCATCGAGACCCAGACCACCATCGGCTACGGCTACCGGTACGTGACGGACGAGTGTCCGGTGGCGGTCTTCATGGTGGTGTTCCAGAGCATCGTGGGCTGCATCATCGATGCCTTCATCATTGGTGCTGTGATGGCCAAGATGGCCAAGCCCAAGAAGAGGAACGAGACGCTGGTCTTCAGCCACAACGCTACGGTAGCCATGAGGGACAACAAGCTGTGTCTGATGTGGCGCGTGGGGAACCTCCGCAAGAGCCACCTGGTGGAGGCCCACGTTCGGGCTCAGCTCCTCAAGTCTCGCACCACGGCCGAGGGGGAGTTCATCCCTCTGGACCAGATGGACATCGACGTGGGCTTCGACAGCGGGGTCGACCGCATCTTCCTGGTGTCCCCCATCACCATCGTCCACGAGATCGACGAGGACAGTCCCTTCTACGACATGAGCAAGCAAGAGCTGGAGACCTCAGAGTTTGAGATCGTGGTCATTCTAGAAGGGATGGTCGAGGCGACCGCCATGACCACGCAATGCCGAAGCTCTTACCTGGCCGGCGAAATCCTCTGGGGCCAGCGCTTCGAGCCTGTGCTCTTCGAGGAGAAGAACTACTACAAGGTGGACTACTCTCGCTTTCATAAGACTTACGAGGTGCCGAGCACCCCACTCTGTAGCGCCAGGGACCTCGCAGAGAAAAAATACATCCTGTCCAACTCCAACTCCTTCTGCTACGAGAACGAGGTGGCGCTCGCAAACAAGGAAGAGACGGACGAGGGGAACGGAGGCAGCGTGGGCCCTGACGGGGGCCCCGACAGCACCCAGACAGACAATGTATCAGACTCGGAGCACCACCAAGCCACTGTGCCTCTGGAGCCCAGGCCGCTGAGACGAGAATCTGAAATATGACATTTATGTGCAAGTGCAGACCTCACATTCTGAAAGATTCTGAAATCACCTCTTGATCTAAAAGGCACATTGAGCTGATCTGGGCCTTGGGTAGAGGACTGGGTCAAGCCAACGGTACTGCTGTGGGAATGGGGTGACTGGTGGGGGAGGGAGGGGTGACCGGTGGGGGAGGGGGGTGACTGGTGGGGGAGAGGGGACGACGACTTTGTACGTCAAAGAGTTCTTAAAGAAAATGTAATGTAAACGTGACAAAAACACAGCACTATGAAGCACGTGCGTAGAGGAAGAGAGGAAGGCTCTTGTAAAAAAGTTCCCACATGACATGAAATGTATGGAACATGCATCTGGTTAATGTATGGGATGGGGGAGGTTACGATGACTTGAAAATAGCAGGCATGTCTCTCTCTGTTTATCTGTCCAGCAAATTAAGAACAAGATGAGTTATTACATTTTTTATTTCGAAAATCTGCGTTTTTTAATTCTTTTTTCAATGCTGCTATGTGCAAAATCTATTATTTTGATGCAGAGAAACTAAGGGGAAACGTGCAAAGATGCCCAGTAGAGTACTAAGAGACATTTGGAATTTTGCTCATTCATAATGAAAACCAAAGACATTTGTTATTTTGCTAATTTGCACATTTGCTGGTCCCTGAGCAAAAGTGCTCTAAAGTCCTTTTAAAGTTATTGAATGTTTATCCAAACAATTTAGCTTCCATTCAGCCCTATAAGAAACACGTTTCACTGACTGAGATTGGATTTTCACCAATTTGCCAATGAATACAAATGATTTTGCCTTAGAGCCTGTTGAACTTACATCAGGCAGGTCATGCATCAAATGTCTAAATGAAAAAGAAAAAGAACTAGACTGTAAATGCTATGCTGTTTGAAAGATTGTGCTGAACAAATAGGCTATTCCTATAAGAAAAACAAAACTCAATAGCATTCAATAACCATTCATAATCAGATACATTTCTAAAGATGCTCGTTTTCAAAGAGTGACGACAATAGATATTTCATTATGCTCTTCTTCCACACATTTCTGAAGTAGATAAATTAACTGCCACAGGCCACTGTTAATGAGCTGGTCTCATAGAGGACAGAGGCAGCTAGGTGTGCTACATTAAAGGACAGGGCAAACAGGAGAGGGTAGAACAGCCACAAAGACAATGAAGGATACCCTATGGGCTACCCTGCAAACTCTCACACTCTTCTCTTTTCCTGGACTTTCAATCTTTCAGACCATTTTGAATCAAGATGGCAGACTGTACAGAGCTGGTGAAATTGATGGAAACATGCCTGTTGATGTGACGGACTTGAGCAGGGTAGTATTATCAGTACCAGAGAGAAGCAGAACTAGACGCGGAGGACAAACGAGCATTTGAATGTTCTTAAAAGTGCTGCTATGTTGTCGCATTTTGTAGGGGTTGATAACACAAGCCAAAGAGTATTATTATCTTACTTATTATGTGTTTCTTTTGTTTTTTTGTTTTTTTTTAACATGAATTTGTTAAACTGGTAGAAAATAGATCTTTTTTTGAAGTGGCCCGCCTGTAATTGAACTTTTCATGTGAAAGCCGAGAAGGCTTTATCTTTTCTTTTTTTTTCTTTTTTAAAGATCAGAAGTCAAATACAGTGTTACAACAGGTTACTTTAAGTAAAACAACAAAACATCTGTTTATTTTAGGTATAGAATGCTTGTCACGGATGACACATCTGTTAATGAATCTCCTCAATAACAAAAATCTATGTCAAGTTAAGTCCACACATGGCTTTTATAAAAGAGCATCTTTTCTCCAAGGCTCTTTAAATAAGGAGACATTAAAACGTCAGACATCCATCAGCCTTTTCACACCCTGTCCACACCTTTGCTGTACATGCATGTACTGTATACCTATATTCAGAGTAAGACGCCTTGTTATCAATATTTTTTTTTCTTTTTTAATTTTTCACCTTTTTTAAGGTGTTGTTTTACTGGGGAAGCTTGGATTGGAAAACATGGTTTACAGATAAACGTACTGCAACCCTGGCATATTAAAGTGTGTTGCAAAACTGTAGAGTTTGCAGACGGCAAATCTATCTCCTGTTTCTCTTTATTTTTTGACGACTGGCGGCCTTCAGGCTACATTGTTCCCTTATATGTAAATAATCCTCTCCCCGTTGCAGTCATTTTGTATCGAGAGTCTTCCAATTGTACTGCAAAACAATGGAATGTACAGATTTTTATATTAATAATATTATTATTATTGTTATTATTATTGTACATGCTATTATATTGTTCTTTTTTCAATAAAACCTCAATGAATGATCAAATGAAGTTGTGCTCATTGCCGTTGTCATGCTGATTTGGCACTGTATACTGAAATAGGTACTGTATACATATATATTTACAAAGAGAACCAGACAAGAAGCCAGACCCTTTCTCATTATAAACTACATATCTCTTATGAAAAACATGTATTTTTGGTCTCAATGAGACTAACCTGGAAGAATACAGATTACATAAACCAAAACCTCTTTATTTAGGGAAGGCAAGGTTTCCATCTCCCAATAGAGACACTCTGAATACTCATCATTAGATCAGAGCATCCTGTGATGTTTGAAAAGGACCCCAGTCACCATCATTCACTTAGAAAGATATTCTATTATTCTACAGTGGTGAGTGTTTTTTTTTCTTCACCAAACTAAAAGGCTGATTTCTAAAACTACAACAATTACCTTCCTGTCTCTTTCAAAATAGGCTCATTCAGTCTGAGTTTGGCCAGATAAAGATATACACAGCACAGACTCCATTCACCTGCTTTTCCTCTCTCAGTATTAACAGTGAAAAGGACGTTGAACCTGTGGTTGGCTGTTCGTGAATATCCCTCTCTCTCTTTTAATAGACATGACGGAGAGACAGCTCCAATGAATGGTCCTCTGTGGCTCAGTTGGTAGATAATGGCACTAGCGACGCTTAGGTTGTGGGTTTGATTCCTGCTGGGACCAATCTATACTGAAAAAATGCATGCACTCACTGCAATGTAAGTCGACCTTTTGGATAAAAGCGTCAGCTAAATGGCATGTACGTATGAATGAATGAATGATGAATGAATGAATGGTCTTTATTGTCATTGCTATAGTACAGGTACCAAACAACGAAATTTAGGAGGGGTGGCTCCCCTGGTGTTAGGAAAGAAAAAAAACTAAAATAAAAACTAAAAAAAAAACTGAAAAAAAACAAACAAAAAAACACAAGAAGGGAAGGAGCTGGTTTACATAAATAAAGGCTATGTACACTATCCACTATACTATACTGTACAGATAGACGACTAGGGTTGTCATATTGCACATAGTGTTATGTATATGAATAAACGATGCTTACGGGAGGCAGACAAAGTTATAATAATGGATAGATGTATGTATGCTGAGATCACACTGTGCCTCTGTGATCGCGGCGATATGGAAAAAGAAAGCTGGCAGAGCCTGGGGGAGTAGCTGCAGGCGGGGATGTTATGAAGGGACCCTGCGTCAGAGACCTTCCACAGCGGTGGCTGGGCCACTGAGACAAAGCAGCACCCCTCTCCTCTCTCCTGCGTCTTCCCACAAGGCCACGGGATTAGCACCCCTTTCTGGTCTCCAGGTGCTCTGTCACAGACGCAGACAGACATAGACACAGACACATAGATGCATGCACACACACACACACACACACACCTAGACACAAAGATACATACACACATGCACGCACGCACACACACATGCACGCACGCACGCACGCACGCACGCACGCACACACACACACACACACACACACACACACACACACACACACACCTTATCTTATCTATCATCTTTTCTTACATCCTCTTTCACTCTATCTATCATAACGCCTGTCCCACTACCGTTCCACAATTAATCTATTAATCATCCCTCATCGTTTATCTCACTCAGTTCCAACTCATTTACGTCTTAGATCCTCAGACCACAAGAACCTTTTTTTATTTTTTTTTATGTTACCATAAAAAATAAATAACCTTCACTTTGACACATTTTAACATTGTTTCATGTAATTCCCCTGTCATCTTGTCATCGTGATAAAGAACAGCATTGGGGAGGAAATGGAAATAACTTTTTTTACAGCAGGGATGGCGGTAAGTCGGTTCTTTCCCTCCAACACTCCACCCTGCCATTGCCGTCTAAGAGGGGACAGATAGATGGTGGAGAATAACTGGACTTAGATTGAGCTCCATGGAAAATTCCTACGTTTATACTGGTAGGGAAGATTGACACTAATGTCAACTTCTGGAGTCTGGACTCTTCTGGAGTCAGAGCTGCGGATGTGTGTGTGTGTGTGTGTGTGTGTGTGTGTGTGTGTGTGTGTGTGTGTGTGTGTGTGTGTGTGTGTGTGTGCGTGTGCGCGAGTGTGTGTGTGCGTGCGTGCGTGTCTGTATGTACAGTATGTGTCTGTGTGTGTGCGTGCATACGTGCATCTGTGTGTGTGTGTGTGCGTGCGTGTCTGTATGTACAGTATGTGTCTGTGTGTGTGCGTGCATACGTGCATCTGTGTGTGTGTGTGTGTGCGTGCATTCTACTGTATTCTTCCAACAAAGTAGAAATCTGGTTGACTTTGATCAAGCTGGCAGGAGAATAGAGATGAAACGACCGAGAGAGCAGTTTTACTTCCTTGCTACTGTGGGAATCTTTCTCTAAACTCACTTTTTCAAAGAAATGACTCATAACGGTTTGTGGTTGGATTAACAGACTCATAACAGTTTGTGATTGGATTAACAGACTCATAACAGTTTGTGATTGGATTAACAGACTCATAACAGTTTCTGATTGGATTAACAAACTCATAACAGTTTGTGATTGGATTAACAAACTCATAACAGTTTGTGATTGGATTAACAGACTCATAACAGTTTGTGATTGGATTAACAGACTCATAACAGTTTGTGATTGGATTAACAGACTCATAACAGTTTGTGATTGGATTAACAAACTCATAACAGTTTGTGATTGGATTAAGGGAGCATTGTAGAAGGGGCACAATTATGCTAAGCAGGTCGCATGGGGGGGGTCGAAACATTTATTTAACCTTCTTACACCTGTAATCGTAAATATTACAATATTTCCCATATTCATGGCTGGAAGAATCGTGTAATATGATTTCAGACACCCCTAAAGTGGACCATACCATTTCTTAACCTAACCGTGCAGCAAAGAGGTGAGTTAGAAAGGAAACTGCACTTAAAGATGTATGGCATCATACCAGATATTTAGATAAATAGTTCTTTCAGAAACTGATTGGATGCACAACAATCATATCCTGCTGTTCCCAACTAATTATGCTAGGACTTTTAATAAAGTGTTGGCTACTGATAGTAAGGAAAGTATTACACCGTCACGGTTGTCTTCATGCGTCCTGCCTGCTTGCATTGTACTTTAGTGAATACAAGCGATTCTGATTCTGATGTGTGTCTTGACAACATAACAATATCAACATCTTTCTGGAGGACAAAGGAATAAAACCTACTGTGTTCCATTTACGCCCTGGAGAAAAAGTTGACCCCCCCCCCCAATTGTCATTCATTGTATAATTCTCACTCTGCTTGAGAGTATTTTAGAATAACACATATGTACGTTCAGGGTTCGAGTTATAAGCTGAACTCTGTGGGGGTCTCCAAAATAACAGTGCGAAATGTTCTCATGCACGCGCGAATCATGCCCACACAGCGATGGGACTTACACGTTTTAATTAGCTATAGGCAGTAGCGGATTAAGGTGGTCAGTGGCCCTAGGCTACTCCTTTGTGTGAGGACCCCCCGCCCCCATACACAAGCCTCCCCCTCCCCAAAATATACAACTCACGAGCACCCTGCACACACACACCACTCATAATGCTTTACCATAAAACACTTAAACACTTTAATAACACAATAACACAACAGTGTTAATAATGCAAAGAATAAAAAAAAGGTTCAGTGCATTCAGTTCTGTCTCTATTGCTCTCCTCTCCTGTTGTCTCTCTGTTACTGTCCTGTTGTCTGTCTCTCTGTTGCTGTCCTGTTGTCTGTCTCTCTGTTGCTGTCCTGTTGTCCGTCTCTCTGTTGCTCCCCTCAGCTCTAAATGAAAGAAATGAATTAGCTAATTAGTTGGCATGTAAACATATAGTTAGGGTTGGGTACAGTTTGGGTTTTATTCGATACCGGTGACAAATCGATACTTTAAAAACGGTACCGGTACAGAAACATCATCCTCATCCTCAAATCCCAACATATCCTGACGCTACAGCTGCAGGCTACTCATTTCACCACATCAACAGCCCCACATGAAACAACAGCTATAAAAGCGATAGTCACACATGTATCTCGGCCAATAATTTTGTTATTTTTGCTATACAGAAGGAGCGAAAAATACATTAGGTTAGTACACTAGGTTAGTAAAAAGTAAAAGCCACCTTACCTTTACGGAGACAAGATAGACCAAAGTGGTCTGTTTTCAGTAGGCTGAGTGGTCTGTTTTCAGTAGGCTGAGTGGTCTGTTTTCAGTAGGCTGAGTGGTCTGTTTTCAGTAGGCTGAGTGGTCTGTTTTCAGTAGGCTGAGTGGTCTGTTTTCAGTAGGCTGAGTGGTCTGTTTTCAGTAGGCTGAGTGGTCTGTTTTCAGTAGGTAGCAGAGTCCTCAGTAGTAGCAGCAGTAGTAGTAACAGTAGTAGCAGCAGGGCTAACGTTAGGTGTCATAGCAGGTTTCTTTGATAAAAACCCGACATTTTCTAGGCTTGATGACCCGGTCGGCAGCAGTGGCCTTTTTTTGGGCGGCATGGTAGCTACTGTATGTATATACTCCTGTATAGCTAATGAATGAATGTTTGCTTCTCAATAATAGGCTAGGTGCACGATCTCACTACTTCCTGAAAGGCAACTGGTGTCTCACTCTATTGGTTTAATTGATTAATCAGCTGTGCACTGTGTGTTCCAACGGTTTACCGCACAGCTGATTAATCAACCTTTTGCTGTTGCACAATATTCTACTGCGCCCCATGGTGTCTTGGTGGTGAAGTGCAGGCAGTCAAAGGCATACTGTCATTCACAGGAGATTAATGGTTCTTTTGAAAAACGTGTTTATTTTACAATATTTATAATATAAATTAAATAATATTCATTACATTGACATTTTGATCAAATAATAGTTGTGGTAATGTATTATTAGCGACCCCCACAGATTTTTGATTTTACTGCCTTCATGGGAGCTCAGAGAGCCTCAGACCATCTCTATGGGAGCTCAGCTCCCATTGGCTCCCACATAACTCGAACCCTGTGTACGTTATACCAATCCAAACACCAACATGTCTCGAAACCAAGCTAATCGAGGTTTAACTCACCAACTGCCAAACAATTCTGGAACACTCACCACCTAAAAGTGCAGAATGTTTTATGTGGTGTTTACCAACAACGCTTTGATTGGCTACAAAATGACGCATAATTATGTATGGGGGGCTGTGAATAAAGTCACCCCCCTAGCACTAGAAAGTTGACCATCCGGACGACTTCATTCATCCTCTGCACTGAATGTGTTAAATAAAGTCTGTCTAGACCAGAGAGGGAGGCACCACTTTGGTCCTATCCAGGGGGGGGAGGGGGGGGGGGGGAGGGGGGGGAAAGTCACACTATGTGGGACATTGGTGGGAAAGCAAGGAGCCAGGAGTCAGCCTTTTTCCGGTCACACCATCTAATATTCCATTTATTTATTGAATTATTAATTTTAAAGTTGTGACCAGGAAAGGCACATTGAGGCTACTTCCTGTCCGAAGGGGAGAATAGTAAGGCATTGTTAAGCTCCTTGCGGCTAGGTGAGCTTCTGTTTCACTACGGTGCCCTTCCCCCCCTCCGCTAGTGTTTATGAAAACAATAAAGTTGTATATGGGCGGAACAAACATCCGAAAGTCAGTGTAAGCCCACTGTACCCTTGAATAACCTTGAACAAAAAAACTCCAAGGACACTCAGTATCCTTGTACATTGTATTAAGTCTATGCTAATACGTTATATGTGTCACACCGGACACGATCAGGCTTCAGAGAAAGACACGTGAATCTTTGAACAACAATGCACCGTTGAGCTACAAGGAGTTTAGCAGCAAAAAACTAAACAAAACAATCCTGCCTCCTCGAACTACAAGCAGGTCCGGAACACCGGAACATCCTTCTGGGAGCGCGGCCTTCTGGGAGTGTGTTGTGATCCCCCCCCCCCCCCCCCCCCCCCCGTGTGTTGTGTCTTTCTGCAGAGTAAAATCTTCCTGCTTCACACGGACAGACAGACAGACCTCTCAGGGGCCTCACACACAGCGGGGCCTGGCCCGGGCCGGACCGTGCTGGTTCTGATGTTGTCTTTTCACATTGTCCTTTTCAAACGCTGTGGGGTGGAATGCGTAACCTAGTCTGGCTCAGCTCGGTTCAGCTCAGTTCAATCCCTCAAGGCAAGGTAGAAGACCTATTACAACAGCAGGCTGAATCCTAACATTTACATTTTTGGGATTTAGCAGACGCCTTTATCCAAAGCGACTTACAACAAATACATTTGTCTAAGTAAGTGAATCATCTATCCACCAGTCATCATAAAATAAAGTAATCTATGCTAGGACCAGGGGCCATTGGCATTCACAATGTTAGGAGAAGGTAGAATAACTTTTGTTTTGTAGCCTGAAGATGGGTCTTCAAGCTACGGTGGAAGATAGGTAGTGAACCTCAGAACCACAGACAGCAGGGTTCGGCCCGGTTGAATCCTAACTTGAGTTTAGTGTACCGTCACGTGCTGTCAGTAGCTCAAGACTATTGAATGAATCATGCAATGAATCTTAACAGTAGATTAGTGAGAATATAGTATATTTTAGGTGCATAGATCTCAAGTTAGAACTCAACAAACGGTGGCCTGGGATGGTCCAGTGCACATACAGTATACTCATGTCGGCATGGGTTCCAACCTGGCCCATGCCTTGCTGACATACCCTCTCCTCCTTACTTTCCTGTCTCTCTCTCTACTATCTCTATCCCACTGAAGTTTCAAGTTCATTGTTACATCTCGTTATAAAAGACAGTACAATTCTTAGGCTTCAGTTCCTCATCATTGCTGCGACGAGAGAAATAGTGGCAGTAGTTATAAAACAAAAACAAAAAAGGCAAAAAAGGCAAGATAGATACAATAGTTATAAGAGATAAGTGGACAAATAAGACAAAGTGACAACTTGAGCAATACAATAGTGGTAATAATACAAATAATAGAAATAGCAAATTGCACACCCTGGCAGTGGATGGTAGAGGTAGTTTTGAATAAAGTGACTGTCTGTCTATGACACTCATGAAACATGCCCTTTAAAAAACAACAGTAAAAATTACTGAAATTAGTCATTTCTGCACTCATCCACAAAGACCTCTGTGGTAGAAACAATATAGCTGTCTGCAGTCCCTGACCTGTCCTTTGGTTACGTGTTGATGGTGTGTAGAAGTGACCTGGCCAGCCTGTCCAGTGATTTATCACAGCAGTGGATGAGATGTTGCACACTGTCCTGTCAAGAAATAACTGCCCCCTTGAGTATGTGGATGCCACAGGGTAAACCAGAGGGGAGGGGGCAGTTAATTCTGTATGTAGCCTAATTTCAAACAGGCCACAGGGCTGTCTTATCTTATTTCTTTTTTCCGCCCTCACAATATTGCACTCTGACATCTAAAACCGTTCTAGATGTGGATGACATGTCTTTATTCTTGGAAATGGTGAAATTCACACTCTATTTATTACCAATCTCACTCACCTCCCAATCAAACTTACCAACTGCCAAAGAGCTCCAGAACACTCACCACCTAGAGTTGCCAAGTGTTTTATGTGGTGTTTACCTAGCAACACTACTTTAACTGGCCACAAAAATGAAGCATCATTATTTTTGGTGAATAAAGTGACCCGTGGCGCTCTAGAACGTCGACCATTTGTTGGGCAACTTTATTCACCCTCGGCACCAAATGAGTTAAAGTGAGCGACGAACGTGTGCGATGCGTCCACTCAGTCGGCGGGCGGATAGTGCAGTGTGTTCGGTGATGCAGCAGAGCGAGGCAAGGTGACGTGGGGATTTTCCAGGGACCATCCAGAGGACTTCAAAAGAGGCCCGCTGCCCAGCGCTCGATCCCCACTTTGAAGCTTTGCCAACACGCTGTTCGCTCCTCTTTGATGTCCTGCCAAACACTGTCACAATCAGACCCACCTTCTCTGTCACACACGATTCATCACGCTTTCAGCTAAAAAAGTTTTTCCCCCCCCATCAATTAAACTTTTATTAGGTATTCTCGTCAGAGACGGCCTCATCCTCTATGATCCCCTGTGTCTTACTCCTGGGTCTGAATGCGTAGGTGGCATTATCTGGCAACCACAAATTGGCACAACCTGGGAGGTGAAGAGAGAGAGACGGGGGGGGGAGGGGGGGGGATCTGTTGTGTTCCTTTCCTGGCCATCCAATAAGGGATCAACACCAACATTTAGGGCCTCTTCTTTTCTGAGTGAACCTGAGCCCCTCGCTCCAGAAACAAAGCAGCCACCTCCAGCCCTCCACTTATTTTGGAACGGTCAACTCTGACCATAGGATAATAATTGTTTTATTGCCATGCAATCAACTTGTCAGTCAATTGCTGGATTTTTTTATTTTTTTGCTCTAGGAACAGGGTCAGGCATAGTCGGCACCCCTGGAGGCAATTAGGGGTCAAGTGCTTTGCTCAAGGGCACATACAGCTCCCTCCTGAGGCGGGGATCGAACCAGCGACCTTCCGATTGCTAGCCGGCCTCTCTGCCGCTCTCTGAGATGTGATTGACGAGGACTCCACCTCTACAGGGAGAAACAGAGAGCTCTCTGTGATCCTGATTAATGGATTCCAATGCACCTACAGGCCAGCCGGGGACAAATGATACGAAACAGCAAAACGCCCAAAGGGAACTCAACATCAAGAGTCATAAAACAGCATGTATAATGCACTTTGTGACGTACCATCCTCAAACAACTCTAAACTACCCGTTAGATGTACCACAGGATTTTTTACGCTTACTTTCTACCCTTTGTTCCTGAAGTAAAATGGAAGCTGAATCCGAATTTAATAAGTAATGTGATGCGATTATTTCACACTGGCCTGCATAATGAATGAACAATTAAACTAATTCCTCTCTTCCTGCTGGGATGTCCTCCTCCTCCTCCTCCTCCTCCTCCTCCTCCTCTCTCCCCTACTGGTTGATTTGCATCTCCTCTGTGCTGTTGACCAGCTGAAACGTATCCCCCAAAGAGCTGTCTCCAACCTCCTGCCTCTGCTGCTTGGCAAAGGCCCTGGGCTGCAGAAACAGAGATACCAGACTCCGATCTCACCACACGCGCCTCGCACTCGCAACAACTCCAAATATGCGTGTCGTAGTTACTCTACTGTTCCCATATACACCTGATACATAGACATAAATGATCTGAGTGGATTAGACCGGTGGAAAATGTATTCAAACCGTTCCTGAACCTGACACATCAGCCATTGATTACTTCAGCAGTAGAATGAGGAGGATGAGAAGTATTTCATACCATATATGAGTGTATTCAATTGTAAAAAAAATGTTTTTATGCAGAAGTGGCATCAATAGTCTCTAGAACAGTTCTTCTGTTCCTGCTGCCTCCGTAGTCCTTGGTCGTACTCATAGCTGGTTTGTTTCAGAGGATCCTGTTAAAACTGTCAGGCAAGCCTAAATATTTAGCTTGGGAGAAAATGGTGAACGCACACAGTTCCTTCAGAAAACGGAAGAAGCTCAGACAATTTGGGCGCTTTTTACAATCAAATAAATACAAACACAAAAACTCAAAAGGTTTGAGTAGAGTTGGATTTGAGGAGTATGTAGCCTAGATGGCGGGAACATTGCATGACATCTTTGACCTGCTGTGCAATCTGTCATCTTAGCATGGTGTTTGCATGTAGGGTACGTTTTAAGCATGCACCTCTCCTGAATCCAGCAAAATTTGCCTGGATTACAGGCTCTCAACCCGGCGTATGTGTGCAGGCATGACATTGATCACACTGGTGTGATGGGGACAGGGGTTAAGGGTCATACATGTTCTGTACAGGGGAGACTGCAGCTGGTGGCAGAAACCTGAGCCCAGCGGTGGGCTTTAACCCCTAACAAAATGGCCCGCTGTCGTATATTACTCCCTCCCAGCCATAGACAGGAGAGCTTAGCCTCTGGCCTACACTGACAGATGACACTAAAATAAGAAGTAAGTCGGGCTGCAAAGCCCTCTACCACATCCGACAAGCTGCAATAATTACTGACAGGTTTAAAGGCGCAGAGCAAGATGGCCGTCAGGGGTTAGTACTATGGATGACAGGACACGGGTCATTCTCTCCCCCACTGATGTACACTACATAGGAAGCACAGTGTGGGCTGGCAATGACATCTAGTAATATATAGAATGTCTAATAATGTTAATGAAAGTTAAATGGCTGTTGTTAAATAAAAGCCCTTTACTTTTAATAGTTGTAATACATCAATAATAGTAATATAGTATATAGTAATATACTATATGAATAATAGTAGTATACTATATAGTAATAGTATATAGTAATATATTAGTAATAGTATCAACATGTCTTGTTGTACAGTACCAACATGAGGTCCAGGAAGAGCTGAATGAGTCCCACACACATGCGCACACACACACACACGCACACGTACACACGTACATACACACACACACACACACACACACGTACACACACACACACATATACACACATACACACATACACACATACACATACATGAGCACACACACACACACACACACACACACACACACGTACAAACAGTATCTAAACCTATTCTTCATCTGCAGGTTTTAAAAATAGAAAAAGCTTGAGGGTTCAAAACGGGTCGCACAAAACGTAAAGAACGACGATCCAAGTCATTGTTCAAAGAGACGCTGCAACTGAAAGACTGACGGAAGCACACCGGCACACAAGATATCAATAGTGTTTTGATGTTGTATATTTATAGTGGGTCACGTTTTGTGTAACCTTTCTAAACCTTTTGAAAGCTCTTGCGTCCTGTACTGAAAGGATTATACAACTTTTCTTCCACGGATCGTAACCATGAGGCAGAAAATAGGACTCTGTGGGCCCTGTGTCTCTGTGATTCAAGAAGACACAGGGCCCACAGAGTCCTTTTTTCTGCCTCATGGTTACGATCCGTGGAAGAAAAGTTGTATATTCCTTTCGGTACAGGACACAGGAGCTTTCAGAATGTTTAGATTTCATGTTTAGACTCCACAGAGTCTTCTTTCTGCCTCATGGTTACGATCCGTGGAAGAAAAGTGTCAATGAACACTGATTAGTGAAGCATCATTTTTAGCTCACAGTGTTATTAATGTGTTACCTTTAGGGTATAGGCTTAAGATACAAGCCACACACGCACACACACACACACACACACACACACACACACACACACCTAGCCCTCGCCCCCCACACACACACAGACTCGAGGTCCTGGTCCTCTGTGGTTCAGTTGGTAGAGCATGGCGCTAACAATGCTAAGGTTGTGGGTTCGATTCCCGCTGGGACCATATATACAGAAATGTATGCACTCATTACATTGTAAGTCGCTTTGGATAAAACCTTCAGCTAAATGGCATATATTATTATTATTATTATTATTATTATTATTATTATTATTATTATTATTATTATTATTATATTATCAAAGATAAAAGGATCATTTTCATTTTCCTTGAATCATTGGTACTGGATCATCATAAAAATGCTTTCAAGGATATGTGTGTGTTGAGGCTCCAAGCCCCCCCCCCCCCCCGTGTCTCACAGGCCTCCCCCCACCGCAGGGCTCTCCTCCCAGGGACAGACTGACCACAAGCCCCGGGGGAGAGCTGTGGTTATGACCTCTCTTGATCCACACAGGGGAAAGAGGTGACAGACACCATCCTGAGTCTCTTTACAGCACTCTGGGCTCCCATCCTAGGCAAGGCCAGCGGTGGCGATGGCTTATGGTGGCTTTTAAAAACAATTGTTGATATTCCGGAGGCGTGTTGGAATGTTTAATGTCATATTTGTCTTTACTGTACGTCCATATACTATGTCTATCTATTTAGAGCCACTCAGAGCCACCACCAACCTTGCTACATAACCCCCCCCCCACACACACACACACACACACACACACACACACACACACACACACACACACACACACACACACACACACACACACACACACACACACGCCCAGCCATACAAAATCAATGGCCCTTCCAAGGTGTTGGTTCTGGCACCGGGTATGGACCCTAGGCCTAATACCACCAGACAGGGCCCACCAACCTCTCATCACCAGAGCAGCAGAACAAACCTGCTAGCTAATTCAAACAAAGGCGGGTTGCATTCCAGCATTTTCTAGCTTCGCTGCACAATCAGTTCGATGCATTTGATGGAAAAAGCGTGTCACAATTACAGTATGGTGGTGAGCTCTACTGTAAGGCCAGTTGGACACGTTTGGAAGGAAAGAAAGCACTGTTGTGTCACCATGCCCCTTGATTAATGATGCCAATATTTGTCTTATTCACCCCGATTCATCATACTTACGTCTGAGAAAGGAAAAAGAGTGTGTAATGACAAAGTAATTATGTGTGGTGTGATGTGGATGGCCACAGCAGAACGACGGGGGAGTGGGTTGAGGAGAGGGAGGAGAGGGAGGAGAGGGAGGAGAGGGACGAGGAGAGGGAGGAGAGGGATGTGTGTGGTTTGGGCGTGCGCCCTGTGGTCTGGATACAGACTGTGTTGCTGCTCGCCACTGACAACCGTAAACAATAACAACCAATTAGGAAGCATTCTTATCATCATCATCATCATCATCATAATCATCATCATCATTACATGGCTAGAGATCCTCTGGTTAATTTAATCTTGCCTCACTAGGTCTTTTTTTAGAGCCTGACATAGTCACTACAAACACGAGTGGTCAACATGGACGCAACGTCTGGAGCGACCATGACGTGACGGTGACAGCACAGGAACGGCGTGTGGAGACACGTGACAACATGTGTTTTGGTTTGGTGGGGCTGTGACATTTCATGTGGAGAAAACACACAGTAGACCAAGTAAAATGACCATATCTGACATTATAACATTATTTATCCAAATAAAATAAAATAAAATGTATGAATTCATAGTCTTCCATTATGGGATGGGCTTGTTCAAACGGTCTCAAAGGACAATACTGATGCCAGGTGTTGAATTCTCCCTTTTGTGCACAAAGAAAAGATTCAATCAATTAATTGTAATAAGATTATCACTGCAATCTTGTTACTTGATGTGCGCGTATCACGAACGCAACATGATACAAGCAGTTGTGGATATGGTCAGGGACACCGAAGCCGTTTAAAAATAAAGCATTGTTGTCCTGTTTTGTTCTTTCTAATCTGAGAGGGCTCTTCCGCCTGACTGAAGGCACCTGCTGAGCAAATAAATCATATTATGCAATGTTTTATGTCTCTGAGAGCAGCGACGCACTCTGTTCCACAAAATACCTGGCAACATGACAGACCTATTATATGTCATTTAGCTGACACTTTTATCC
Organism: Nansenia antarctica; assembly: GCF_963989245.1. Lineage (NCBI taxonomy): Eukaryota > Metazoa > Chordata > Actinopteri > Argentiniformes > Microstomatidae > Nansenia > Nansenia antarctica. The sequence continues at coordinate 22,165,691 of NC_137681.1, read as the reverse complement.
AAAGTGACTTACATTGCAGTGCATTTTTCTGTATATTAAGTCCCAGCAGGAATCAAATCCACAACCTAAGCCTTGTTAGCACCATGGTCTACCAACTGAGCCACAGAGGACCACATACCTGGCAACACCACCTACCTGGCAACACCGTACTAGGCGACGCACTCTTGGCGACCGTGTCTTTTCTGTTGCTGCACCCAAGCCGTGGAACTCCCTTCCACCAGCCACCCGATGCTCTGATACTCTCAACACATTCAAGACCAGACACAAGATGCATCTGTTCACACTCGCCTTCGTACAGCACGGCATGGGTCTAACACTATCCACCCTCTGCCTGAACACTTCACCTTTCTTTTCTATTTTTATTTTATTTTATCTTGTGTATCTCTATTCTGTTTTTGTTTGTTGTGGGGTTTTTCTTATTTATTGTCCTGCTTCTATATGTTCTCCTCTATTATTATAATTATAATTATAATTGTTATTATTATTAGTACCACATACCTGGCAACACATGATAGGCCTACCTAGCAACACCACATACCTGGCACAGTTGCGGTACGGGACCGCAGCATCATGTTTGTCATAACTACACGTTGGTGGAAACATGGGTGGTGACCTTTCACCCGTTGTGGCTGGAAGCTAACGACAAGACAAGGTTCCTCGTTTCAAACCTGTCGTTCTTTGTCTGTTTTTGTGGTTCAAATTCGTAGAGATACTATGAAGTGGAAGAGGAAAGTCTGAGGTCACTGTTTGTGCTAGCTATGGCTAAAGCTAGGCTTTTGGTAAACATTGGACGAATCTCGCATCGCGTGATGATTGATGTGATAGGGCAATCAAGTGAAATGGCTGTTTTTTGTTGACTTCGAGTGAATGTTTTAAAGTGAATTTGCCGAAAGATGAAAGAAAGGCTAAAATAGTTACGCCTATAACCACAGGAGGATGTCTGACTACAGAGAAGCTGCTGGGGTAGACGTTCAGTCACTGTAGATCTAATCCATCAAAACACTTCTGTGAACACTTCTATAAACTTGCTATGAATCAGTAGAGAAGCCGCTGCTTCTCTTTCATAATTTTCTCATCATTCTTGTCGTTTTTTGCCCCATGAACAATCATTTAACGTCAAGCCGCCCCCTCAGTAAAGACCCACGGCAGAATGTGACCTTGAAGACACAGGGAAGGGCTGCTGTCACTCTGCTGACTAGCCAACCAGGTGGCAGGCCTATGTCACCCAATGCCACCCGTGTTGTGCCAGCAGTCCCAAAAGTGGCACAAAGGCCTCTCTGACAGCTGTGGGCAACCAAGGCGCTTAGAGAGAGGAGGTGGGGTGCCAGGACTGAAAGAGGGGACCGGTAGGTCAGAAATGCAGGGGACAATGGACAAGGCTTTTTTCCATCAGCAGAATCTAGTCATGACGCATGCGACGGAAATATAATATTCAGATGTGTTTACCACAGAAGTTGTTGTTGTTCTCCACAGAAGTTGTTGTAGTTGTTGTTGTTGTGGTTGCTGTGCTATGCCACCGACGCAGGAACAGACCCAAGTGTCTTCTTTATGTGTATATTATACACTATACACTATACACAACCTGCCTATCTACCCTCAAGAAGGCCCTCTTTGAATTTCATGCACACACACACACACACACACACACACACTCACACACACACGCATCTCTTGCTGGCTGATGCTTTGTTCCACTTAAGAAATAAGAATAGTACGGTGGGTAGAAAATACACATCATCAAGCTTCCCAGTATCTCCAGCATCTGCCATGGCTAGGCTATCCATCCAGTCGAGCGTAAACAGCAGGGGAAGTCCAAGGAGAGACTAGCAGTAGTCTACACGGTGACTCAGCAGCATTCCAGCACGTTCCACTCTCACGGGCTGTCACATCACATGCGACTCCTATGTGCATGCATGCGTGCATGTGTGCGTGCATGCTTGTACGCGTGGCTAAACTTGATGATTTTCATCCTTACACACACATCGTCTGCGATGTTTTTTTCTCTTCCTATCTTTCCGTTTCACACTCTCTACGACTCTCGAAGACTTTCATCTCCCCGACATTATGATGTGTCTGCCCTGTATCACTGTGTTTCACACTCTCGACGACTCTAGAAGGCTCTCATCTCCGCAGCGTTATTATGTTTTCACCCTGTATCACTCTGTTTCACACTTTTTTATCACGTGTGACACCAGCTTACCCTCCGCCACAACATCCTCTCAGCATAGCACCGGGGGTGTTTGGACAGGTCGCAGTTTCAATGATAAATCCCTAGATATCCCATACGATGTGTAGTGACAGCGTTTGGTTTAGGCCTCAACAACAGGTGTGTTACAATCGATATGTGTGACCCCGTTTCGGGTCCTGGGGGGTGTGGGGGAGGTGGCGGGGAGAGCGTCGTGTCATGTGTCGGACTCGGGCAGGTTAGAAGCGGCGATGCTTTGAGCGACGGAGCTTCCCTGGCATGACCCCGTGACACACGCATGTCCTGCCAGCCCTGTCAGGGTAATACCAGGGTTGATTGATTGATCCCTTACGACCGCCCCAAACAGTACAGTACAATTGGTCAAGCCGTGGGGAGGGGAGTCTTGGCAGGGTCGCGTCGCAGGGGTGGCGGTGACCTCCCCCTGCTGACAAACGGATGGATTTCACCCTGAGAGATTCTTCATATACCCACTGGTAAACCTGACATTGCCTTACATGTACGTGACTTGTTGGTAGCTTTTGCTCTCTGTTGGGAGGCCGCCTGTATCATCAGTCACCCACATGTGTTGTTGTTGTTGTTGTTGTTGTTGTTGTTGTTGTGTTCTTGTTGGACACGTGTTAATGCTACTGCATTTCATTGTCTAGTAGTACAATAAAGTTGAATCTAAAATTTGTTTAGCCGAGGGGTGAGATACAGTAACACAATGTTTATCAGTGATAAACCCAGGAAAAACCCTGGTATGTACTGTATAACATGATAGCCATCTATGAGCAATGCACTGTATATAA